>NC_141162.1:30263412-30633412 GCF_053477565.2 Lygodium microphyllum | reverse complement strand
GTAATCAATGAATTGCATTTCGAGACCCAGTCGGGAATCGTAGTCCGGGAATCGAATAACTGCACCGTTTAACCTAATAATTGGTAATTAAATTTATAATAAGGAACCGCCGTTTTCTTATTAAGGTTTATCACCTAATAAAAATTCACCCATTTTTACTAATTGATTAAAATCAACCCTTCATTAAATTAAATCCCCCCTCACTGCACTTAATTCCCCTTTTTAATGAAGCGTTTCGTGGGATGGGTATACGCAGTCATTAGTGTTATTTTCCATGGTCCAGTCTTGGTTCTATCACAGATGTCGTATTGATATGTGTCGGATATGGTATGGTTTTGGTTTCCTGTCTTAGTTACGGTTACGGGTACGGTATGCAGTTTTTTTTCTTTTATTGCCTGATACGGGGTTCAGGGTGTTTGTTTGATGCATCGCATGAAGCTTTCGGTCGCATTTGTCTCAAGGTCATGTCAAATTTTTTCTAGGATGTGGTTTGCCTGGGGTTAGTAGGTCGAGTCACGTTTTATTTGATAATTCTCTTATCCTTGGTTTTTGTCTGTTGGTTTGCAGGCATTCACCTTGATTGTCTGTGTTTGTGGTGTGTGTGTAACCATCTGAATGGCACCTTCTCATGCTCCTCCCCCTATCCAGTACGTCCCACTAGTTAGTAGGGATTACTCGTCCCTACTTACTTTTGAGCCCCTCACGAAGGCAGGACTTGCTGCTTTTGTGGCCACTCCTTTTCCATTACTTGTGATGAGTTCCTGGCCTCTTACAGCAAGAAGACAGGAGTAGTCCAAGGCATGTCTATGACATTGACGTCTCGAGGCTTAGGGAAGGCTCTGTCCTTACCCTTCAAAGGAGAACCTTTTGTGACCACTCGTCAGCTCTTCTCTAATGAAGAGATTCTCAAGCTGTTGCACAAGCAGACAAGGGAAGTCCTTGATGTTAAGAAAGTGATAAACTCTTCAGGAGTTTCGTTTTCTATGATTACTGATCCCGTATGGAAGACGATGTGCCAGTTCCTTCAGGACAGGTTCATGCCTGCCAAAACGCCATCCCACTATTTGTCCAAAGAGCTTTTCACAGCTTCCAAGATGGTGCTAAAAGGAGTTGCCATTGATTGGAGCACATACCTCCTTACTAAGATGGATCAGCATTTTGTTAAAGTCACGAGGGGTAATGTTACCAATGTTACCTATGGATCCTATTTGTCTGCCTTCTTGACCTATTCAGGTTTACAGAAGACTGTGCCTCCACCTCCTCCATCAGATCCAGTACCTCCTCCTCCACCTTCAGAAGAGTCAGCACCTATTGACATTGAGGATGATGATTCTCCGCCTCCCCTGGTCATACAGCGCAAACACTTGAAGAGGGTAGCGGACAAAGCCCTTGCTGTACTTCCCTCAGTGTCTATCCCTGCTACTTCTGGCAGTGAACTCCCTGGGTATCTCACTTGCAATAATCTGTTCCGAGCACATAGAGAAGGATCCTTGGAGATCTCAGTTCCCTCCCTGAACAGTCTCGTCTCAGGAGATGCCATTCCTTTCCTCTGCAATGTTGAGATATCGAGCTCCACTCGTGATACGCCAGGGTGACCGTTGAGTACTTATGTCACCGACTTGTCAGTTGCAGACGC
This sequence comes from Lygodium microphyllum, assembly GCF_053477565.2. Classification (NCBI taxonomy): domain Eukaryota; kingdom Viridiplantae; phylum Streptophyta; class Polypodiopsida; order Schizaeales; family Lygodiaceae; genus Lygodium; species Lygodium microphyllum. Next base: position 30,631,776 of record NC_141162.1, on the reverse strand, counting down.
GGTTGGTACACCGCCGATGAATAATAGCTACATGATAGTTATCCTTATCTACTCTAGTTCGTGGCTCAGTTAGTATGCCACCTTAGTTAGTTGAGTTTGGTTTGAGACCCATACATAGGGTTCTTCTATTTCTTCGTACTAGAGTTTTTTTGGCTTACACAACTAAGAAGAGGAAAACTGTTTTCAGCCTCCACCCTTGTGTGTCTTCCCCCATTGTGCAAGCAAGAAAGCTTCAAGCGAGACTCCTTCCTTCTCTCCCACAATCTTGACATGGTATCAGAGCCTTGTTCGTGGTAAGGAGCTCAAGAAAGCAAGCCAAGCTCGCGGTGGTCTGGTAAGAGGAGCAGTGTTGCTTTCATTTTCTGTTTTGGGAGCAGATCTCTGCAGGTAGCACAGCCGGAAATTGCAGGAGTGCATTGTCTCAGGTTGAGACGCCCTTCGCGGTGAAGCAAGAGGGCAGTATATGCTGCGGGCTCGGCGACCTTGTTTTTTTGATTTGAGGCCATTTCGGGGCCTGTTTTGGAGGCGGAACTTTTCTGCACGCACTCAGAAAAAGGCCCAGTTTTATGCAGGGCAGCCACTGTTCTACAGGTCGGTGAAAAGTTACTGTAAAAATTGCATTGTATGCTTGTGCGCAGAGACATTGGGAGTCACAGAATCATTCCTGTTGCCTGTTGATGCAAAATCGTCACTAGGAAGTGACTGTGTGGTCAAATACCACATTCGCCAGTTTTGCAGATTTTCCCTTGTGAGGGTGAAGCTGTGTTTTTTGCAGTAACAGAATTTCTTGCAGTATTCTGTAATGGTGTCTGATTCTCTTTCACAGATTGTCACTGAAAAGCTTGACAAGAACAACTTCCAGGCATGGAAGTTTAGAATGACGAATTTCCTTATGGGAAAAGGATATTGGGAATTTGTTGCAGGAAATGAAGAAGAACCAGTTCTTCCTGATGTTCCCAATCAACAGCAAATGCAGGCATTCAAAGCATGGCATGAGAGAGCCAGGAAAGTTATGTACTGGCTGTCTATCAGCATTTCAGACTCTATGATTGTACATATTCAGGATGCAAGTACGCCAAAGGAGGCATGGGATACTCTGTCAAAAATGTATAGCACAAATACACAAGCCAGGAAAATGCAGCTCAAGCAAGAGTTGCATAATGTGCAAAGAGAAAATATGAGCATCAATGACTACCACATGAAGGTGAAGAAGATTGCAGATGCACTTGCTTCCATTGGGTCGCCAGTGGAAGATGATGATTTAGTTTCCGTGACCTTGAATGGTCTAGGAAAGGATTATGCACAGTTTCGAACATCCATTTCCGTTCGTGAAAGATTTCCTGACTTTGAGGAGTTGATTGCTCTTCTAATTTCTGAGGAGCAGAGAAATGGTGGTGCATCTTCTTCAGGAGGAACTTCAAAAGAAGCTGTCTTCTACTCAAATGCTGGAAGAGGTAGAGGCAGAGGTAGAGGAGGCCGATTTGGAGGCCGTGGTAGAAATCAGAATATGCAGCAAACTCAAGAAAATCAGTCGTATGGAGGAGGACGTGGTAACTCTAGAGGCAGGGGGAGCCAAAGAGGTCGTGGTGGATGGCAAAGAGGCCAAAATGCAAACAGTAATGTTGAATGCTACTATTGTGGTAAAATGGGTCATATGGCTAAAGACTGCTACAAAAAGCAAAATGACATCATGAATGGAAAACTGCAACAAGGAAATTATGCATCTTCTAGTAGACAGGGTGATGACAGAAATGAGCATCTGTTTATGGTGCAGCACATGAACAATTCTATGACAAGTGCAGAAGAAAGCAACGATGTATGGTATGTTGACTCAGGTGCGTCAAACCACATGACAGGTCATGCAGAATGGATGGAGGATGCAAGGAAAATGGAAAAACCAGGATTTGTGGAGACTGGTGATGATACTGCACATCCTATTGTGCAGATTGGAAAAATACCTTTGTCTATGCAGGATGGGAAAAAGAAATACCTCTCCGATGTATTTCATGTTTCGAATATCACCAAGAATCTGGTTTCTGTTGGTCAAATGGTTGAGCAGGGCTTGCAGGTCAGATTTAATCCTCATGGATGCTTTGTTGAGGATATGAAAAATAAAGGTCGCTTGATAGCAAAAGGAAAGAAGAAGGGCAGAATGTTTACATTGGATGCAGACATGTCTGAATTGAGTGCAGCAATGTTTGCACATGGGACCGGTGTAGTTGCAGATATTGATATCTGGCATAAACGCATTGGTCATGTTAATGTACAGCGACTTAAATCAATGCAGGTCCAAAATATTGTTGTAGGATTGCCAAAATTCAAGGTTGCAGAAATGCATAAGGTATGTGAAGCCTGTCAGTTTGGAAAACAGGCAAGGAAACCATTTCCTAGACATGTTCAAGAGAGTGAGAAGCCATTGGAATTAATCCACTCTGATGTGTGGACTACTAAAGCTGCATCTCTTGGAGGCTGTCATTATTTTGTCACTTTTATTGATGACTATAGCAGAAAAGTTTGGGTGTATTTTATGAAAAAGAAAAGTGAAGTTTTTGGGCATTTCAAAACCCTTAAAGCTATGGCTGAAAAAGAAACAGGTCTGCGAATAAAATGCCTAAGGTCAGATGGAGGGGGAGAGTACCTCTCAAATGAGTTTGCAAAGTTCTTGCAGGAGCATGGCATAAAGCAGCAATATTCATGCAGTTATACCCCACAACAAAATGGAATTGCAGAAAGGAAAAACAGGCATATTGGAGAGGTATCTCGTGCCATGCTCAATGAAAAAGACTTGCCAGATTTTTATTGGGCTGAAGCAGTTGCTACAACAGTCTACATAATGAACAGGACTCCCACTGCAGCAATACATGGAATGACTCCAGAGGAGAGGTATACTGGTAGGAAACCAGATATTTCTCATTTGAAAATTTTTGGTTGCATTGCCTATGTACATGTGCCAGATGAGCTGAGATCCAAGTTGGATCCAAAAGCTGAGAAGTGCATCTTTATTGGTTACTCTCTGCAGCAAAAAGGGTATAGATGCTATAACCCGTCTACTCGTAAGTTTACAGTGAGCAGAGATGTTGTTTTTGATGAGATGAGTAGCTGGTATAAACCAGTAAATGTGATTGATGATGTAGATGCACAAAATGGTAATGCTGCACAGAATTCACAGCAGCAGTCACAAAATATTAGTGGACCTGGAGCGTCCTCTAGCAATGGTTCACATTGTTCGCCATGGACAGGCAGATTGAAATCAGGAGAATCTTCTCAAAGCAATGCAGATAGTGGTATGCAGGTATCATGAAAAGGAAAAGAGAAGGTTGATCAGCCCATGTTTGATGTGAATGCAGGTCACTCTTATGTGGATGGTGAATCCAGTGGCTCAAAACAGAGCATTGATGATGAGTTGGGTATCCCTTCTATTGTTACACCTGGAGTAAGGAAGACCAGGGATGTTTTGAGAGCACCTGGGAGTGAACCTACTTTGCGCAGGTCTACGAGAGCTAGGTATCCTGTGGATAGGCTGAAATATGATGGATTTACAGCCATTCACTATGCATATATGGTCAAAGTGATACAGGAACCAGAACCCACATCTTTTGAGCAAGCCATGGGAAAAGAAAAATGGGAGAAAGCCATGGATGAAGAAATGGATGCCTTGGAAGCAAATGCTACATGGGAGTTAGTACCTTTGCCTAAAGGTAAGAATGCAATTGGTTGTAAGTGGGTTTATAAGGTGAAGCACAATGCAGATGGTTCTGTGAACAGATACAAGGCAAGATTAGTAGTCAAGGGGTATGCACAAACATATGGCATTGACTATGAAGAAACATTCAGTCCGGTTGCAAGGATGGCAACCGTAAGAGCAGTCATTGCTATGGCTGCATCAAAGGGATGGTCTTTACATCAGATGGATGTAAAGAATGCCTTCTTGCATGGTGATTTGCAAGAAGAGGTCCATATGGAGCAGCCACCAGGTTATGTGCATGCTGTTCATCCTGAGTTTGTTTGCAGGTTGAAGAAAGCCTTGTATGGCTTAAAGCAAGCACCTAGAGCATGGTCTGACAAGATAGGACAGTATCTTGTCACTATTGGCTTTCAGATTTCCAAGGCAGATTTCTCACTTTATGTGAGAAAAACAGAGAAAGGTATTATGCTACTTGTCATTTATGTTGATGATTTGATTATGACAGGTGACAGTGATGAAGATATCCTTAATGTGAAAATGCTATTGAAGCAGAAGTTTGAGATGAAGGATTTGGGAGAGCTGCGTTATTTCTTGGGCATTGAGGTGATTAGATCACCAAGTGGGATAGAGCTCTTGCAGAGGCAGTATGGATTGGACATGCTGTCCAAATATGGGATGACAGGCTGTAAGCCTATTTCAGTTCCTTTGGAGCAGAATGTGAAGCTGAGCACAGATGCAGGTGAGCTTCTGGAAGACCCTACTATGTACAGACACATAGTAGGAAGCTTGATTTATATGACTATTACCAGGCCAGATTTGAGCTATGCTGTTGGATTGGTAAGTCAGTTTATGCAGGCTCCAAGGAAACCGCATTTGGATGCGGCTAGACGCATACTCAGGTATGTGAAGTCCACATTGCAGTATGGACTATTTTATGAGACTGGGGTTCAGATACAGTTGCATGGATACACTGATGCTGATTGGGCTGGTAGCATTTCTGATAGACGATCTACCAGTGGATATGTGTTCTCTTTCGGGAGTGCTGCAGTCACTTGGAGCAGCAAGAAACAGCCTACAGTTGCCTTGTCGAGCACAGAGGCGGAGTACAGGGGTGCAGCAATGGCTGCATGTGAGGTAGCTTGGTTGCATAAGCTACTTTATGATATGCATCAGTCTACAAATGGGCCAGTTGTCATTTATTGTGACAACATGAGTAGTATACACTTGGCAAATAACCCAGTCTATCATGCTAGAACAAAGCACATTGAGGTGCATTATCACTATGTGCGAGAGAGGGTTTTACTAGGTCTTATTGATCTAGTTTATGTCAGCACAGAGGATCATGTAGCTGACATATTCACGAAGGCATTGGGCGCAGAGAAGCTGCGCAAGTTCAGAGACCTGCTTGGTGTGCAGGAATTGGGATTGAGCTCGAGGGGGAGTGTTGAGATATCGAGCTCCACTCGTGATACGCCAGGGTGACCGTTGAGTACTTATGTCACCGACTTGTCAGTTGCAGACGCGGTTGGTACACCGCCGATGAATAATAGCTACATGATAGTTATCCTTATCTACTCTAGTTCGTGGCTCAGTTAGTATGCCACCTTAGTTAGTTGAGTTTGGTTTGAGACCCATACATAGGGTTCTTCTATTTCTTCGTACTAGAGTTTTTTTGGCTTACACAACTAAGAAGAGGAAAACTGTTTTCAGCCTCCACCCTTGTGTGTCTTCCCCCATTGTGCAAGCAAGAAAGCTTCAAGCGAGACTCCTTCCTTCTCTCCCACAATCTTGACATGCAAGGATATTCAAAGTTCCATTGAGTTGTCAGTGACAGCCTGTGTTTAGCAGCTGTACGCATCTTTCTATGAGGAGCTCATGCAGTCCAAAGACCAGTTGCATAAGGCAACATCTGAGTTAGCTTCTGCTAAGGATACCCTAGCAGATTTATTTAAGCAAATGGAACAGCAAACCCAACTGGTTGCCACTCAAAGTGATGAGATTGCTTCATTGAAGACCCAGTTATTCGAGGCTCAGTCACAGGTTACTAGCCTTTCAGCAGAGAAGGAGAGGATGTCCATCGAAGCGAAAGAATTCCAAGCTCTTTTAGATGACAAGCTTTCAGCTTTACAGATGGCTAATGACACAGTGGCCAACCAAGCCTCCCAAATCCAGCAGTTGCAAGATCAGCTTGCAAAGTCCCGCTCTGTTCCTCCAAGCCCTCCTGTTCCATTAATTCCTTCTCTTTCACAGCAGGACTTGGCTGCACTACAGAGACAGGCTACTTTGTGCCCTCTATTCCAAGACAAAGTGGAAAGATTGCAGTCCAGAATGGACTTGTTATGGTCTACCTTTGAGCAGTTTCAGGACTATGTCTTACCAGACCATTCTTTCTTTGTCCACTACCACTTGCAGAAGTTGGTCTTCTATATGAAGCTTTCCACGATGGATTTACCTTTTCCAGAGGATGGCTGGAGTGGGGCTTGGTCTGCTGAGTTGTTGACCGAGGTAGTTAGAATGCTCTTTGAAGATTCTGTCACGCCAGACACCATGTTGATGTCATACATGTATCTCCGTGGAGATTTGTTAATTCCAGATGAGGTAGATATGGCATGGTATGTGGTCTTACAGGTTGTTCTATATGTCAATCATTTGGAGTTGCGCATAGCTGATATGTTTCAGAGTTATTCCTCCAAAGTAGCTGATTGTCAGGATAATTCATGGCATCCCATGATTGAGTCAGTGGTCCTAAATCAAAGACAAAACACAGCTCCTACCTTTGTACAGAGTACTAACCAACTGAGGATGGATCTCTTAACCTATCTTTCCAAACATAATCCATTTGATGCTACTTTCTTTGATGCCTATCATAGAAGATCTCTCTTAGGACCTTCTGTTCCTACCCTCCTTTATTACCAACAATTGGCTCACCGCTATGCTATATATTTTTCCCTTTGTCAAACTAATTCCACAGTAATTTTACCCCTTCTTTTTCAACCTTCAAATTTCCCTCAAATTCCTATTTTCACTTACTGTTCCTTTATTGAGGATAGGGTATTTTCCCCTTCTCCACCCTGTCCTTCACCCCTCATTAATGTACCCTCCACATTTCCTATTTATCAATTAACACCGTTCCTTAGTGATTCCTTACAAATTTCTGCCACTCCTTCTTTAACCTTTTCTTCCTTTTATGATTTTTCCTATCCTTCCCTACATCCACTTTCCCTTATTCCATTACCCTCTCCTAACACTTCCATATCTCAACCACCTCAGTTGGTTAGTGACTGTGACGGTTTTGATACTCAGATTTCCAGAAGAAGGGGATGGAGTTCGGATGATTGCCTTACAGGACCACAAATTAATTGGCCAGTAATTCCAGGGGAATGGATAGCTTCAAGTCAAGCTTATCAAAACTATGTTCATTTTGCCCAACAATATTCACAGTCTGCAGATCCCTCAGTGAGATTAACTGCTCACTTTGCTTGGTACCTGGCATATATGCATAGGCACTCTCATACTGATTCAAAGCCTATCCCAAAGTTGTGCATGAATGTCAATGTTAGCATTGATTCTCAACAGCTGGAGATATTGTATTTTCATGCCCTCTATTTGCCTAGCAGATACTTGGTCCTATTGGAAAGGATGTGCTGTCTCCAATTTTTCCAAAATCCTCCTAAAAACTTTGTAGATGAATCCTTATCTATGGATCGATTCCGACAACATCAATCTTTTAAGAGGGATCATCTTCATTGATACCTTTCCAATGTATACTGTAAGCTTTTTAATGCCAAACTCTTCTTTTTGAAGAAGTCATTCAGATGGTTGTGTTGTGTATTAGTGTTTGTGTTGTGAGTTCATGTATGTCAAACGAACGTGGTGGTTTCCTATTGGATTTTGTGTACGAGTTATATTTTGGAGATTTGTCGAGATGGGGTCGTGGTTGGAGAGTTGAAGCTGATGCTGAAGAAGAAGAAGAAAACTCTTATATCCTTTACAAATTTGTGGTGATTTTTAGTTTGATAAGAGGTGTTAATGTATAAAAGGTTTTCCTTTCTTTGTATTTTTTTATATCAGAAACAGGTTATAAGTTGGGGTCGTGGTGGATGGATTCTTTGTGAAAAGATAATGAAGATCAAAGTGAAGCTTTTCAATGAACTTGTATTACCTTTTTCCTAGGTCGTGAGGACGCTTCCTTATTAAGTGTGGGGATATGTTGAGTGTTGAAATGACTTGTTTTTTGGATGATTTTTGTTGTTTTTGAGAGCTGAATGGTTGATTTTATGGGATGATTGATTGATTTGGAAGTGGTTTGAGAGTGTTTTGGATGATATTGATTGTGTTTTGGAAGATCATGATGTTTGTTGATGGTTTTGTGATGTTCTGATAGGTTCTGAATGGTTCTGTATACCTTCTGTTTTGCTCTGTTTTGGTCTGTTTTGTTCTGATTGTCTTCTGTAAGGAGGGATGGAGTATTGATTGATGAAGAATGAGATATTGTGGAAGTTTATTGAATGGTTTGTGAGAGTTTGAAATGGGTTGAGAGTGAGTTATGAGGTTTTGATAACCTTCTGTAACCTTCTGTAGGTCTTCTGTAGAGCTTCTGCTTCTGTTCTGCTTCTGTTCTGTTCTGTTCTGTCTCTGTTCTGGTACTGTTCTGTAGACTGTTCTGTATGCTTCTGTAAGTGTTCTGTGGAATGTATGTGTGATTTTGGGAAAGTTTTCTAGCCTTGGAAAGAGGTGAATACAAGTGCAAAAGAGCTGAAAGAAGTGGAAGAAGTAGCTGCTGAAGACTCAAGAGAAGACTAGAGTGAAGTGACAGTAGTGAGCTATGAAGAGACACTGTAGTGGCTCTGGTGACCCTTCATATCAGACATACCTCTTGGGAGGGGTATCCACGACCTAAGAGTGATTATTGAGAGTAATTTTTTGAAAGATTGTAGTGAGGATATGATGTATTATTGATGGAGTGTGTGAGAGAGAGTCAGAGATAGCCAATTCTACTTAAACAAAGTGATTGTATATGAGAGATTGAGAGAGAAGACTATGAAGATATTGAAGATGAATACTATGTGATGTATTTCCATTCAAAGATGGTGTATTCCTTTGCTTTCTTTGTTCTATTGATGGATTTTGTGAAGATGTTGAAGAATATGGTTGATTCTATTAAAATCCGTGGGAGATTTACATGATGCTGCATGAAGATTTGTTGTGCCTGGTGTTCTTTTCTTCATTGTGATCATATGAAACATGATAAACAAGCTTGTTGATGTTACAAGATAGATTTTCTTGCAAGAGAATTCCCTTTTCCTTGGTGTTCCTCTCGGGGCTCCAATGGTCTGACAAGATAGGGCAGTATCTTGTCACTATTGGTTTTCTGATTTCCAAGGTAGATTTCTCACTTTATGTGAGAAAAACAGAGAAAGATATTATGCTATTTGTCATTTATGTTGATGATTTGATTATGATAGGTAACAGTGATGAAGATATCCTTCATGCGAATATGCTATTGATGCAGAATTTTGAGATGAAGGATTTGGGAGAGCTGCATTATTTCTTGGGCATTGAGGTGATTAGATCACCAAGTGGGATATGGCTCTTGCAGAGGCAGTATGGATTGGACATGCTATCCAAATATGGGATGACAGGCTGTAAGCCTATTTCAATTTCTTTGGAGCAAAATGTGAAGCTGAGTGCAGATGCAGGTGAGCTTCTGGAAGACCCTACTATGTACAGACGCATAGTAGGAAGTTTGATTTATATGACTATTAGCAGGCCAGATTTGAGTTATGCTGTTGGATTGGTAAGTCAGTTTATGCAGGCTCCAAGGAAACCACATTTAGATGCGGCTAGACGCATACTCAGGTATGTGAAGTCCGCATTGCAGTATGGACTATTTTATGTGACTGGGGTTCGGATACAGTTGTATGGATACACTAATGCTGATTGGGCTCGTAGCATTTCTCATAGACGATCTACCAGTGGATATGTGTTCTCTTTCGGGAGTGCTGCAGTCACTTGGAGCAGCAAGAAACAGCCTACAGTTGCCTTGTCCAGCACAGAGGCTGAGTACAGGGGCGCCGCAATGGCTACATGTGAGGTAGCTTGGCTGCATAAGCTACTTTATGATATGCATCAGCCTACAGATGGGACATTTGTCATTTATTGTGACAACATGTGTAGTATACACTTGGCAAATAACCCAGTCTATCATGCTAGAACAAAGCACATTGAGGTGCATTATTACTATGTGCGGGAGAGGGTTTTACTAGGTCTTATTGACGTAGTTTATGTCAGCATAGAGGATCAGGTAGCTGACATATTCATGAAGGCATTGGGCATAGAGAAGCTGCGTAAGTTCAGAGACCTGCTTGGTGTGCAGGATTTGGGATTGACCTTGAGGGGGAGTGTTGAGATATCGAGCTCCACTCGTGATATGCCAGGGTGACCGTTGTGCATTTATGTCAGTGACGTATCAGTTGTTGTAGATGCGGTTGGTACACCGCCCATGAATAATAGCTACATGACAACTATCCTTATCTACTCTAGTTCATGGCTCAATTAGTATGCCAGCTTAGTTAGTTGAGTTTGGTTTGAGACCCATATATAGGGTTCTTCTATTTCTTTATACTTGAGTTCTTTTGGCTTACACAACTAAGAAGAGGAAAACTGTTTTCAACCTCCACCCTTGAGTATATTCCCCCATTGTGCAAGCAAGAAAGCTACAAGTGAGACTCCTTCCTTCTCTCCCACAATCTTGACACTCAGATCCAACCTTGAGGGTTGAAGCTTCAAGGCAGATGTTGGAAGAGATGGATGATCAAATAAAGTCAATAAGATAGGACATCCAAGCCGCCAAGGATAGACAAAAGGCATACGCAGATTTGAAGCGTCAAGATAGAGTTTTCAAAGAAGGAGACATGGTCTTCATTTGCATACGCCCAAAGAAGAGTTCCCTATCCTTAGGAGATTGCAAGAAGCTAAGTCCAAGGTATTGTGGACCATACAAGATCCTCAATTGCCTAGGACCTAATGCTTATAGACTGCAACTCCATGAGAACCTAAAGGTTCATAATATATTCCATATCAACCTTTTGAAGAAGTACGTAGCTAATCCTAACCATGTACTTGATGACCAACAAGTTGTAATGCCAAGTCAAGGAGTCCTTGAACTAAGGCCTGACAGGATCTTAGATGTTAGCGAGAGATAACCGAGATCCAGAATCTTGAGAGAATGCCTCGTCCAGTGATTGGAAAGATTATCCTGAAGAGGATGCCACTTGGATAGATGAAAGCACTCTCAACCATCAATATCCCCAGTTTATCTCGAGATGAGGACATCTCGATTCCTCCAAGAGGGAGAGAATGTAACATTTTCGAATCAAATACACACACTATTCATACGAATCTTCTCTTAGGAGGCCAATAAGGTTAGGGTAATGGTAATTTTTTTAAAATTATTATTCCCCTTATCCCCCCCAACCGACTGTCGTGCTAGAGGAAAGGGGAATAGCAGGTTTGATCAAGCTCCTCGATGGAGCTTGTAGGGGGAAAGAGCTCATGCCAATTGACACGTGGGGGAGGGAGGATCCCCTCCCCTCCCCTATTTAAGTCTAGGCCATGGGGGGAGATCAAGGAGGGTGCAGGCTGAGAGGATACTCTCCCATTGAGAGGGAAAGAGTGGAGATGTTGTTGCTGCGTGTTTATGAGGGAGAGAAAGGAGGAGCCGCCCTGCACAAACGCCACCATTGAAGAGAGGAGGAGAGGACAATCATAGTGCCACTCCACTGGCTAAGAGGGAGGAGGAAAGTCACCGTTGCCAATCATCACGCCGACATCTACCCTCCACCACATCGCCATCTGCTGTCACAGTCTGCCCTGGTCCGTTCAGCACGCCGTCATTGATCCATTATTTCCTTCCTCCCATGTGCCCCCCAGAAGCTTTAGAAGCTTCTTGGGGAAGCTTCTAAAACCCTTAATAAGCCCCCCTTCATGTGGCCTATTTAAGCCTGTATATTACACCTTCCCCTCCTATAAATTGCCCTTATAGGCTCTTGTTCATGTGGGCACGATAAAGCCCTTTTTTGCCCATACAAAATCTCTTCATGTGCCTCTTTTAAGCCCCTTTTTTCCCCCACCTAAAAACCCTTCTTCAAAGGTCTCATACACCCTTCCTTCCCCTTTGTTTCCCCCCTTTTTCCTCTCCACCAAGAGCTATTTTCCTTTCCCCCCCCCCTTTCCCCCCAGGATTCAAAGCCCCTTCTCGTGCCCATTCTTAATACCTTTCAAGTGGGTTGAAAGCCCAGTTACTCCGTGATTTAACCCCTCACTAGCAAGTTATACATTCTCCTTCCTTCCTTTTTTGATCCACTAAGACTGTTTAAAACCCTTCGGAGGTTTAAACACCCCCTTTTTCGTGAAATCCTCACTTTCGGGTTTCAAACCCTTTTCCCATTGACCCTACAAAGCGGGGTTTTTAAAAAAAACTGGAGTTTAAGGCCTTGGCATTTTCACAATGTCATTCTTGACGGTTGTAAGGTCCTAATCGTGAAATCCCTACTTCAAGGAGGAAACCTTCTAAAAACTGTTTCCGAAAGACGGTGCAAGTTGTCACAAAGGGAGCTACGCATGCAAAAAGGAGACGGCCAAGGTCATAAATCTACATCCAAGACGGAAAGGCCAAATTCTCGATGGCTCCTAAGAAAGCCCAAGGCGCAACTGCAAGAGGATCGTCTCCTAACATCCACGTGGACATCTTGCCACAAGTCCAAGTTTTTCTTCCTAATTATTATTTTACATGCATGGATGATTTTTGGAGATAGGATGCATTTTTTGTCTTAAATACTTTGGCTAACTTAAAAGAATTAGCTCACGATGGAAGAGTTCGGTCATTAGTACTTTGAATAAAATAAGAAAAATAAAGTGAGCAAAAAATTGATATTCATTTCTAGCAAGTAGTTTTTGTGCATTGCAATGAATTGAAAGTAGATTAATGTCCATATTTACAAACCAGAATTATGAAAGTACACTCCGATTAAGCATGAAAGGAATAAACCACATATTGCATTATTGAATAACTTTTTTTTGGAATGATTCTTAAAGAAAGTTATTAGCAATTGTAGGAAATTGCTAGTACTACATGAAAAAGATTTAATTAGGCAAGTGGTCTAAGAACTTAATTTAACGGAAGGGTGTGTAAGTTTTGCATACGACAAATTCATTCGAAAATGAAAGTAGTAGAAGACCTCATGTTTTAGCATGAATCTTGTTCGCATGTTATAGAATCATTAATTGGAATCAGGCTATAACCTAATCTATGCTTGATCTTAAACCAAAAAGTTAGTATTTGAAAATTCAACTTACGCGTAGACAATAAGTCATGTGGTTATGGAAATAATAGCGTAATTATCTTCAAGAATAGATAGGTTAAATTGGCATAAACCTAAACACCTAAAACTGTGGAGTACTCGTTTAGAAAAGGGTTAATTCAATGCAACATATCCCAAGGAACTGACTAGGGTTAGCCTGGTGGAGACATTTACCTAGTCGTATGTATTGCCAAAAACTAAAACTCCTAAACCCTAAATACTTGCCACATTCACAGAATGTAGGGAGAATAGGACCTACTTGCGAGAAGTGATCTAGGGTTTTCCTAAGAATCTCTCGCTAAAAAGATGAAAATCGAAACCCTAGGACTGACAAGTCGGCCTAATGCCATCAGGAACAAACTATTTTATGACTCCATTCGATGGGTAAATAGTCCCATAGTTGATGCGACACTTGTGCAACAAGTGGTAGAGTCACATGATATTGTGATTTGATCACAAGGGAATGGCCAATTCCTCGGAATGAGATTGGCATATTCTTACGCAAGTTATCTTGCAAGAGGATGAATAATCGTCCTAATATAGTATCTTTCGAGGGTAAAGATAATTGCTTGGAAGCAAAGGACCAACCAATAAATTGGAATAACATATGAACTTAAGCGATTGATTAGGTCGGGTTAATAGGGTATGCCCTAACCCAGGATATAGGGGATCTTGCTAAACCACAATTGATCCTGGATCGAGTGCTGGATGCATTCGGAAAGAAGGATTCACTCCTTAGCAGTTGGCTAACAATAACAACCAATGGAAATGATTGTGCTTGTTACAAATTTAAAAGCACTATTTTGCTTTGTTTGACCAAATAATTAAAGGATAAATGGATATCTAATGCTTTAGGTTGAATGCCTGAAGGGAGAGGCAGCTTCAGTTACCCTCGATTGCCTGCCTGACGCTAATCAAGGGAGCTGTTAACCGCATTGGGAAGGTGGACCGAACCCACCGTGAGAGGTCTCTCTGTTAAATGCTACTTGGAGCAGGAGGACGCTTGGGTGCAAGGGGGGGCTCTGGCCGTAAATCCCTCGCCTTCCGGGCCCTGCACAAGAGGCTAACATGACTCGGGGTTGGATCTCGAGGCCCGCATACTAGTCTATGGATGGAATCTTGGGTTAGTAATCCTTGTGGGAGTAAAATAGTGATTTAGTTGATGTGGTATAGAAGCCCTTCTAGTGGCAAAAACAAGCCTGCCTATGTTGTTTGTCCCTCAAGGAGCTAAGAGACAGAGATTGTGTATGGGAGGGAAATCAAGAAGTTCCTCCACTATCTGTTGTAGCTATGGAGCTTTTGTGTGGTGTAAGTAGAGAAGAGAGAGATAGAGACTCAGACATGGTAGCCCCACTAAAGAAGGCTCCTCTACCAAAGTATGGATATTAAGGAATAGTGACTCATGGGTAGCAACTAGTTTAGAGGTAGAAGGCTCTTGATGTAGATCCACCCTTTGCTCCTAGATGAAGATGAGGGTATTTCTGCTAGCATTTATCCTCAATATGTGTCCCCTTCCCATAATGTAGGCATTTAGACTTCTCGGAATCCAAGTCAAATCCTGACCGGTGGAGTTGGCATTGGCCTTCTTCTTTTGCTCATCCTTCTTGTCCTTGGTCATCTCCTTCTTCTTCTTCTTCTTCTTCTTCTTCTTCTTCTTCTTCTTCTTCTTCTTCTTCTTCTTCTTCTTCTTCTTCTTCTTCTTCTTGCTACTAGAATCTATAGCAGTAAAATCCTTGGAGGTGCCAAGATCACTAGCCCCTACCTCTCTAAGATGCTTGTCATGATCCAAGACAAGCAAGGAAAGCTCCTCCCATAAGAGTCTCTCGCGGGTCCTCGAGGTGATAAGGCTGGTGTAGAAGACATCGAGACAAGGAGAGGGCATTTGATTGAGTAAGATCATGGCCATATCCTTAGAGGATATCCTCCAACCAAGAGAGGCAAGCTCTCCACACATATCCTCCATCTTTTTAATGTGCTCCTTCAAGGAACAAGAATCATCAAGACTAAGTATTTGCAACTTCTTCTCTAGGGAGATCTTATGGGAAAAAGTACAATGCTAGTACAAGGATGCAAGCTTCCACGGCACTTTCTCCATGGTCTTCAATCTGTGAACATGAACAAGGATAGAATCTTGAACAATCATAAAGAGAATCTCTCTATTTTTTTGGGTTTCGAACCATGCAAGCTTAGCTTCTTGAGTGATTATTTGAACTAGGAATAAAGGTTGCTTAAATTTTTTGAAAGGTATCTAAAAGGTTATGCTTTAGAAATAAGATATATGATGGAAGATGATTTTGAGGACTGACAACCCTTTGTGTACTAGTGAATCCCTAGTAGCATGTGTCCCGTTCCTTGACTAGTTGGGAAGATCAGAAGGTATTTAGGTGGCATAAACATCACTAAACTGACCATAGTAGCCCAATCATACTATGAATATCTAGCAATTAGTCCAAAGGATTGCTCTTTGTACTCCATTCTTCAAAAGAGTAAATTTTTTTTAATGATCCATAAATTGTCCTTTCCAATGTCTAAAAATCCTACTGCACTTGAACACCTCCTTTTTTTTTGTCGGATTGACTATTTGTGCACCTTTGTCCATGTTAACTCTTTGTAAATGATTAGTCTTTGCATTCTTCTATGATACTTTTGGAGAATCCATCAAAACAACATCTAGACAAACAAATATGCTTTTCCCTAAGCTCAATGACACGATACAGTGGACCCATAAGAGAATTGTGTCTTCAAGCTCATTGACACAATAGGGTGGACCCATTAGAGACACTTGATATAGTTTTTTGGAATAAGAGCATGGAGCAAGAAGGAAACTTTTCTCTTAATTATGAACTATGCAATATAATCTATGCTCTCTATGAGTGAAGAACTATGTAGTATGTTCTATGAGCTATGATTATGCAATATAATCTATGCATTATGATTTATGATCTATAAACTATAATATATACACTATGATCTATGATGTATATAAGAATATCATTAATAATGATGGGTATGTTTTATTATCTAATGGGTGTTCTTTTCCTAACTATTGAATCATTGATCTATGGACTATACAATTGAATTATCAAGTGTGCTCTATGATCTATCAGCTATGGTCTATAATCTATAACCTATGATCTATGATCTATAATCCATATCATATTAATATCCCATATCTTTAACACTCCAAACCTTCAAAATCTTCATAAAAACTTGATAGTAATGAGGAATGGGTATGCTACTTCCATTGCAATTCCATCTAATGTGGAGGGAAGGAGGGGTATTTTCCTTTGGCCATCTATTGTTTCATAAAACTATTGTATTTTCCTTTGACCATCTATTGTATCATAGAACTATGATCTATGATCTATGGACTATGTCATTTTTGTGTCCCATATCTTTCACACTCCCAAACCTTCATGGAAATTTGATACTAATGAGGGATAGGCATGCTACTCCCATTGGAATTCCTATATTTATGAAATCTAGAAGTCCTATGTGGCTATGGTTATTGGTTGTTGAGCTTAAAGACAACCTTAGATTGAAAAGAGATGTATTTTTTGAGTAGGTGGTTTTGATAGGTTTTTCACATGGATATCTAGTTCTTTGTCTGTCTGTCTCTCTCTCTCTCTCTACTAGGGAAGCACTCTAGAGAGCATAATACTCCAAAAATTAAGCTACTAGGGAATTATTCATATCTCATGCGTGCATAAGTTTATGGAATTGCAATAGGAGTAGCATGCCTATCCTTGCTTACTATCAAGCTTCCACAAATGTTTTGAAGGTTTGGGAGTGTTGAAGATATGAAACACAAATATGAAATAGTCCATAGATCATAGTTTTATGATACAATAGAACACCCCTCCCCCCATTAGATAATAAAGCGTATCCATCCTTGTTAGTCACAGTCTTATGATTATAGATCAGAGTGTATATATCATAGTTTATAGATCATAGATCCTAATGCACAGATTATAGTGCATCAATCATAGATCATAGAACATAGTACATAGTCCCGCTTATAGAGTAACTAAGAGAAAATTTCCTTCCTTCTCCATGCTTTGATTCCGAAAAGCTACATCGAATGTTTCTAATGGGTATGAATGCTTTGTTATTCATCTTAATGATACAAAGAATGAGAGGGATGATGAATATAAGTGCTATAACCTTTGACTAGGTCATTTCTTACATGGTTTATTTAAACCAGGATAGCTAAACACCATGCTCTCTTTGCACCTTCTTCCACATAGCAAAACCATCTTACTGTAAGTCTATAATAAGAGAAATTCTAGATTTCATAAATGTGGGAATATTCATATCTCATGTGCGCGTAAGTTTATGGAATTGCAATGGGAGTAGCATGCTTATCCCTAATTACTATCAAGCTTCCACAAAGGTTTTGAGGGTTTGGGAGTGTTAAAGATATGGGACACAAATATTTTTAACACTCCCCCCCTCCAGCGCCCCCCACAACAAATGAAATTGCAATGAGAGTAGCATATTCATTCTGTTACACTATCAAGTTTTCATGAAGATTTTGAATGTTTGGAGAATTAACTATTTGGGACACAAATATGATATGGATCATAGGTCATAGATCATAGATCATACTTGATAATATTGTGTCGAGATAACAAGCAACTGTCACACAACAATGGCTTGCATGCATGTTATGATTCATCGACACAATAGGGTGGACCCATTAGAGACATTCGATGTAGCTTTTAGGAATCAGAGCATGGAAAAATAATGCAATTTTTCTCTTAATTGCTCATAGACAAAGAACTATGTACTATGTTTTATGAGCTAGTATAAGTTATGAGGATTTGATGTTCTCTGATGACCTTCTGTAACCCTTTGTAAACCTTCTGTAGAGCCTCTGTCTCTATTCCGTATCTGTTATGTTTCTGTTCTGTAGATCTTATGTAAGTGTTCTATAGAATGTATATGTGACTTTGGGAAAGTTTCCTAACTTTTGTAAAGGATGAATCTAAGTTCAAAAGAGCTAAAAAAAATGGAAGACTGAAGAGAAGACTGGAGTGACAGTGGCAGTGGTGAGCTATGAAGAGACACTGTAGTGGCTCTAGCGCCTCTTCACATCAGACATACCTCTTGGGAGGTGCATCCATGACCTAAGAAGGATTATTGAGAGTCATTATTAGAGTATTGTAGTGAGGATATGATGAACTATTGAGAGAGAGAGAGAGAGAGAGAGAGAGAGAGAGAGGGAGAGAGAGAGAGAGAGCAAGTCAGAGATAGCCAATTCGATCAAAATAATGTAATTGTATATGAGAGATTGAGAGAGAGAACTATGAAGACAATGAAGATGAATACTATGTGATTGATTTTCATTCAAAAATGGTGTATTCTTCTATGTTCCTTGTTCTATTGAAGGATTCTATGAAGATGTTGAAGATTATGGTTGATTCTATCAAATCCGTGGGAGATATCTACTATGATGTTGCATGAAGATTTGTAGTTCTCTTTGTTTTGGTCATCAAAAGAATAATATAAAAGATTTTTTATGTTACAAGATAGATTTTCTTACAGTAGAATCCCCTTTTCCTTGGTGTTCCTCTTGGGGCTCCATGTTTTTGGTGTGTAGTCGGGGAAACTTGCCATCAACAAGCATCAAAAGAGGTTGAATATGAAGGAAATGGCATTGCCAAGAATAGAAGAATTCAATGGATGCTTGAAAATTTCTTTCTTCCAGTGAAGAGTTGGAGATTCTTATTTCCAAAGCCACTTTCCACAAGAAGTTCATCCCACAAATGGCAAAAACATATTACCATCATGATGCATGCTCTATGTGGTGGACTATTTCCTATTTCTATTGAGGCAGCATAAACTTGCATCTTGGTGGAAAATTGTTTGGGAACAAATTGAAGAATAGAGAAGTGGAGAGAATGAATATATATGGAAGATTTAGCATTCATTGAGAAGTTTCCAGACATCATCAAGTGGGAGATTGTGAAGAAGCTTCACGAGTCTTGGTCTATGGAGGTTCACGAAAACAAGAAAGAAAAGAGTTGGCATTTGTTTGTGGATGCTCAACAACAAGACACGTGGGATACTTGGTGCACTGACAATTTTGTCCAATTAGGAACCTACTGGAAGTTGGTAGACAGAGTGTTTTTCACAACATATATTGTTGAAACCATCAAAAGATGGCATTATTATAATGGCACAACAATGATCCTAAGAAGAATGAGTTTTGATACTTTCAAAATGGAATAAGTGGTTTGAAAGCCAAATTCAGAGATGTTGAAAAGAAGGAAGTAGAGGAGATGTTGGCCAAATAATCCCCTAGAGACTGAAGCCCCTCTCTGATTCTATTCTGTTGACTATAGACCAATTGATTGGAGCCAAGGCCTTGATGAATGACGCAATCAAGAGGCAAGCATTAAAACAAGTCTAGAGGTACGTGAGAAGAGAGAAGGAAAAAATAAAAGCTGAAAATGAGCTTGCAGTAGCAAAAGCTTCCTTTGATGCCCTAAAAGTACTCTTTACAAAAGTCCCCATGGCGACTCAAGGTCCCCTTCCTAGTCAGATTCGTCTTGAAAATATTGATGACAGGCCAGAAAATGTAGTCCCATTGCCTGTTTTTAAGGGAGAGTACAATGAAGACCCTAATCTTCATGTAGCAAAATTCATGGTAGCATGTGTGGCTAAAAATGCCAGAACTCCTGAGCATTGGTTAGCAATATTCCCCGCCACTTTCAAGGGAACGACGTTTCAGTGGTATGAGAGACAAGCAACATGAACTTTTGGCACTTGGGACGACCTGAAGTTGACCTTCCTCACTAAATTCAGACGTGAAGGTTTCGAAGAGTAGATGCAAGAGGAGTTCATGAACCTAAGTTAGTCCTCTGGAGAAAGAGTAGAAGCTTATATCTCATGAATGGAATCCATCCTGAAGAGATGGAATGACCATCATTTCGATGAAGGTATCGAGAAAGGAGTGTTTCTCAGAGGTCTACAACCAAAAGTTAGCAAGTTCAAGGAATTGAGAAGACCAGTCAATCTGAAAGTTGCAATGGAAGGTGCAAGATTGTATGATGAAGTTGAAGCAAGGCTGTCAATGACTACAGGAAGAAGAGTCTTACCTCCTCCCATGCCAGGAATGGTATACCCACCAAATGCAATTCCAGGGACAGTTCCCTACCCCTATCCTCAGATGCAAACAGTGTTGCAGTATAATGCACCTAATTCACTATGGTCACCGCAAATGAAAGTGCCTCAAATGATGGTTCAACCGCAACAACAATGGCCTCAAACAGCTCCTCCAATGGCGACTCAACAACAGTGGAACCCTACCAACTGGAATCAAGAACCCCAAGTCTTAGCAGGAGCTCTGAATCAGAACTAGAACAAAGGACCTTCTGGATCAACCCAACCAGTGTATGCAATAAATTATAAAAGCTTCCAAAAATCCCACTACAAGTACTTCAAGAGGTGAAAATCTGAAGGACTACTTATCCAACTCAGTTGCAAGTATCAAGAAAGAGCTTATGGATGTGATTATAGAGCAGCTACAAATGCTGAAGGTGAATACCGCCAATATATCCACTCCTATGGGAGCTGCAAGAGATGTGATGTGCTCTAATACATGGTGTGGAAAGTGTCATCAAGCGGGACATTTAGCCACTAAATGTACCCGAAAACCAACCATTCCTAGAGCCCTCTGTTCCTACTGTTTGCAGAAGAACCATACAGAGGATATCTACTCTTTGAAAGAGATGCATGAACGTAGACAGAAGGATGAAAATGCAAGATTCAACTTGTTGGAATTCAAAATGACAACACAGGATATTGGACCAAAGCCTAGGGTATTGGTCCTAATTTTGGTCCAAGGAGGTTTCCCTCTCAAAGTTATAGAGGACGATAGTTTGGTGGTGGTCAGAGATTAGAGGTGGAATATTATAGGTGTGGAGAAAAGGGTCATATCTCTCCCATGTCAAGAATTGCGTGGTGGGGGGACTTGCTCAAGATGCTGCGCCAAACACACACAGAATGCATAAGGAGAAGCTCACTCAAGAGACAAGAAGAGAGATGGAGGCCAAAATGTTTTCTTGATAGTTTCTTCTTCTTCTTTCACACTCTTTACAATGTACACAAAGTATAGTTAAGATACAACATAAAGGAAAGTGGCCTACTAAGTCAAACAATGCATAACTGACTACACTAGTTGACTGGCACTATAACCATGCCAGCTGTAAATAGGTGTAACAACTTGAATATAATAAGTAATGAGTCAGTGGACATGTGAGAGTCATAATGACCACTGACGTGCTAAGTGTAGACCTGTGGACCCATCTAACCAGGCGGTCCATCATCAATGTCCGCATGTGTTGAGCTTGTCATCTCAACATCCCAATTGTCCGAACCCTAGACGATTTGTGGATTATAAGCCCTTATGCAGCCGATGCAAAGGAGAAGGCCACATTGCAAAGGACTGTTCAAGTCCAGCCCCTCTCAAGGCCAATGCTATTGATAGCCAACAGAAGGTACAAGAGCCTACCTCCAATTTGGTAGAGTTGGAAGTTGCCGCTGTCACGTGCGCTAAGAAGAAGGAACCAGTTGTTCCGAACGAAAATAATTCTCATACTAAGACTGTGAAGTTCAACTTTCCAATAGAGGGATAGAGTAGTACAGGATAGAATAGTGCAGGACAAAGTACTGTAGTGCCACAAAGAGTCACAGAGACAGATCGAGAAATAGGAACAGAGGTCTAGGAGATAGATGATATAGAAGCACTTCCAAAAACAGAGGACGTGCTGATGTTGCAATTATTAGAAGAAAAAGAAAAGATGAAAATGGGTGTAGCCCCATTCCCCAGTAGGCTGCAAAAGCCTGTGGATCCTATCAAAGATTATGACTTGGTAAAAGACCTAGACACTTTTAAACCAAACTTAACATTCCGACAGTTAATTGATGCTATCTCTAGTTGCCGAAAGAAATTCAAAAGCATCTTGACAAGAAGACGTAGACAAAAAATCACTCCTTCAACAGTGACCAAGACCAATAAGGCCCTAGAGCATGTAAAGGAAGTAGATGTGGCTAACGCCTTCCTAGATCCTGGAACCCCAAAGATTAGTATATGGATAAAAGGATGCTTTATTTCAGATGCATTGATTGATGGAGGTTCATCAATAAACATAATGATGGACATGACAATGAAGGATCTAGGTTTGCAAGGAATTCAACCTATACAATGGCTTATCAGATTGGCAGACCAAAGAAAAATTAAACTGTTGGGCATCCTCCTATACGTAAACACAACCCGTGTAGGAAGAGACTATTGTCTGACCTATTTGATGGTCAAACCAAATTCTTATGGGATATCATACCCTCTACTGTCGGGAAGACCTTGGCTTTTTGAAGCAAGAACTAGGAAGGACTGGTTCAAAGGAACCCTAATCCTAGGCAGAGGACCCAACAAAGTGGTGTTGAAGTTGTATGGATCGCAAAAAGACAATGGATCCACATCCATCGAAGTCATGACTGACTCCTCCAACGAGGTAACAAATGGTACATCAGGAGATGAAGAGGCTGTTAAACAGATCTTTTCCAAGAAAATAGAGGCACAATCTCGAACAGTGGGCACTGTAAGGCAACTACCAAGGGAAGCAAAGTCCTTTTCCATGGGAGAATACCTCCTGCCTCAACTAGAATTAACTTCTGAAATCACCTAAGATAGTGAAATAGAAGCATGGATGTACTATTCTCCCTGTTGCATGGCAATCACAGAGACAATAACAGAGATAGAACAGAGACAGAGTAGATGCAAAGCAGAGATAAAACTAGAGCCAATCACAGAGACAGTGATTGTAACAGAGACAGAATCAGAAGTAGAAGCAGGTGCAGAGGCATAATATCTATTCTTCTCCTACATAGCCGCTGTAGAAGCAGAGAAAAAGCCTCGAGAGGAAGAGGATGAAAATGATGAGGAAGAAAACGAAGCAAGTTATGAAAGTGCAGATGAAGAATTCTGTCTGATAGTAGATGATCTTGTTGATGTCCCTATAGAGACCTCAGAGGTCGAAGATCTCAGGGTGCTGGATGGAATGACTATGGTTTCATTTGGGTTGACCAATGGACCACAAAGTATATAGAGTCTATATAAGCAATGGATTCAAGGCATAAAAATTAAATTCACCAGTGGCTCTTATCGGCCTGAGTTTTCAGTCCAGAGAAAAGACAATGATGATGCCCCTTGCCAACAAAAGCCAGAGCCATCAAAGCCTTGGCTCCTAGTAGGTCCGTGCTATGTGACATTCTTGGATGCATCCTCTGAAAATGAATCCCTAAGTCTAGAAGAAATCACCACTTATACAAAAGCAAAAAAAGCTCTGATAAACTTCCAACAATCTCAACAGACAAGTGAGTCATCTATTCACAAGGAGAACACTAGTTCTAGTGAAACATTAGACGATGACACTACTCTCTTGAAAGAGTCGACCTTTATCCAGAAGCAATTCGTGGGACATTTATCCGTGAAGTGGAAGGTGAAAGACAAGTAACGTTCCTAAATACTAAAAGTGGGGCTCAATCTTTTAGAAGAGGAACTAGCGGTCCTGCGAGATCTACTAAAGGAGAACTTAGACATGTTTGCTTGGTCATATAAAGATCTAAAGGGGATTGATCCCACAGTATGCCAACATTACATTGACCTAGAGCCCGATGCCAAACCTGTAAGGCAAAGGCAAAGGCATATGAATTCTAATTATTCTGCTCTGGTGAAGACTGAATTATTGAAACTTCTTGAAGCCGAGTTCATTTATCCCGTGGCTAACAGTGAATGGATTTCACCCATTTTGGTAGTACCCAAGAGGAACGGGAAACTTCAAATATGTGAGGACTTTTAGAAGCTCAATTTGAAGACGAAGAAGGATCATTTCCCTATCCCTTTTACGGATCAACTGTTGAACACAGTGGCAGGCCATGAGATGTATTCCCTCTTGGATGGATTTAGCGGATGTAACCAAGTCCAAATCGTAGAAGAGGACCAATCCAAAACAACCTTCATCATAGAATGGGGGACCTTTGCTTGTAGAGTGATTCCTTTCGGGCTCTGTAATGCTCTTGCCACCTTCCAGCGCAACGAGTAATAATGGCTGCCTTACATAATCATTTCCATGATTTCATTGAGGTGTATCTTGATGACTTCTGTGTCTATAGTTTGATCCATGAGCACTGGGGATACCTAGAGCAATGTTTTGACAGATGCCACGAGTATAGGATTTCTCTCAACCCCAACAAATGTGTCTTTGGTGTCTTGTCAGGGGTTCTTCTGGGCCATATTGTCTCTGCACAAGGGATTGCAATAGACCCGGCAAAGATTGAAAAGATTTCTGCCTTGACAACACCAACAACCCTCAAGCAATTGAGAGGATTTCTTGGCCATGTGGGCTATTACAAAATATTTATTGCACATTTTGCAAACAAGGTAGCCCCTTTGCACAAGCTTCTAAGAAAAGATGAGAATTTTCTTTGTATTGATGACTGTGAAGAAGTCTTTAATACCCTGAAATAGTGCCTTATCCAAGCACCTATTTTGCAGCCTCCTGATGACTGGATGAAGGAGTTCCATGTGCACATAGATGCATCAGTTGAAGGGCTAGGTGCTGTCCTATGTCAAAAGGGCCCCTCTAAATTAGATCAACTAATATATTATGCAAGCTGAAAGGTCACTGATAGGGAATGGAACTACATAGTGACAGAGCTTGAGTGCTTGGCAATGGTGTTTGCACTAGAAAAGTTTCGACACTATCTATTGTCAACACATTTCAAGTTCTATGTGGATCATGAAGCCTTAACCTTCCTGATGAACAAAGAAGATGTTAAAGGACGACTGATGAGATGGTTGCTACTATTCTAGGAGTTCGACTTTGAAGTGGTCAGTAAGCCTAGCCATTCCCATGCCCTAGCCAATCATCTATCCCGAATCCCTCAAACAGAAGAAGAGGAACATGATGATCCTAACCTTCCTGATGCTTCTTTGTTTCTAGTTGAAATAGTTACTCCCTAGTATGCAAACATAGCCAATCTCTTGGCAACTCAACAATATCCTCATGGCATCTCAAGCCATGAGAAGAAGAAGCTTCTGTTAGAATCATCCCCCGACGCTTAACTAGGCGGTGTACTGTACAAGAGAGGTAAAGATGAAGTGTTGCGAGGATGTGTTGCAGGGGATG
This sequence comes from Lygodium microphyllum, assembly GCF_053477565.2. NCBI lineage: Eukaryota > Viridiplantae > Streptophyta > Polypodiopsida > Schizaeales > Lygodiaceae > Lygodium > Lygodium microphyllum. Next base: position 30,606,535 of record NC_141162.1, on the reverse strand, counting down.
AAATCGGCATAGTATTGAAAGAATGCCATGACAAACCATGTGGTGGACACTTCACAGGAGAAGCGATAGCCAGGAAGGCTCTGTTTAGCAGGATACTGGTGATCGACCCTCCACAAGGATGCATATGACTACTGTAAGAGATGTGATGCTTGTCAGTGAATGGGGAAACCCACCAAAACAAGTGTCATGCCACTGCAACCCATTCTTCCCCTCAAGCCATTCGAGAAGTGGGGGATTGACTTTGTGGGTCCCATTTATCCATCCACCAGACAGAAGCAGAACATATACACTTTAGTATGTACGGATTATGTTACAAAATGGTGTGAAGCTAAAGCCTTGAAGCGAGATGATGGTAACAGTGTAGCCCTGCTCATGTGTAAGAATATTATCACCCGTTTTGGCAGTCCCCTCGAGCTGGTAAGTGACAGAGGTACTCATTTCCTTAACAAAATCATGGAGGAGTTGACGGGACTATATAAGATCTGCCATCGCAAGTCCACTCCCTACTACCCCAGAGCCAATGGCCAAGTTGAAGTCACCAATCGCATCCTTTGCTTGATCCTGATAAGAATGATTGCCGCATATTGTCACGACTGGGATGATCAACTTACAGAGGCCCTCTAGGCATACAAAACCTCCCATAAGGCAACTACAAGACATACCCCTTTCCAGCTAGTGTATGGTATAGAAGCCATCTTCCCTATTGAACTAGAATTTCCCTCTTTGCAAGTAGCAGTTAAAGAACACTTGGGAGATGATGAGTCACTACAATGCTGCCTCTTGCACTTGGAATGCTTGGATGAGATACGGTGGATGGCCCTATAGTGCATGGAAATCACTTAAGTATGCAAGGCCTATCATGACAATTTCATCAAGCACAAGGAGTTCAAAGAAGGTGATCTTGTCCTAGCCTATGATTCAAGGTTTTGCAAGTATCCTGGCAAGCTTCAACAACGGTGGATGGGCCCATACAAGGTACTTGTTGTCAATCTTAATGGCTTTGTTTAGGTGCAGATCGTTGATGCCTCTGATGATCCTTTCTTGATCAATGACTATCGTCTCAAAAAGTACTTCCCTCGAGAATCTTGACAATCACAGTCGACCTACCCTTCCCCTTTTGGATGTCGCTCTTCTTGTCATGCTTCTGATAGTCCTTATGATTCTCCTCATGAGGTGGTCTCATTCTACTAACCCCTCGCAGATACATCTCAACCCAACCTTGTTCTCTTCTCATCCAATTCAACAACGGTGGCAAGGTTGGTCCTGCCACATGGTATAAATGATAAAACTGAAAGTAGAGGGAGACTAAGATGAGACAAGCACAGTTTTTGGATCTCAAGTCAACTTCTCCTCCATTATTCTCCAACCATCCCTCCAACAGTCTACCCACACTAAAAATTGTATCCTCCAAGATAGATACCCCAAACTTAAGGACACTTTACATACAACAATATGATAAGGCTTAGACTATGCCTTAGACTTTGGCTTATTTCTCAACACTCCCCCTCAAGCTCAAAATGAGCTTGCAAAGGTAATACTCCAAGTGCACTCCTGAAGTACTCAAACTTATCTTTACCTAATTCTTTGGTAAAGATATCAGCAACTTGGTCATTGGTCTTCACATGGACCAAGTCAATCTCTCCATCAATGACTTTTTCTCTAATGAAATGATAGTGCACTTCTATGTGTCTTGTTCTTGCATGGTAGACTGGGTTCTTTGCCAACATAATGCTGCTAACATTGTCACAATACATAATGACTCCACCATCAATCTCTATCCCAATGTCATATAGGATCAATCTCAGCCATGTCTGCTCACATGCTGCCAATGCAGTGCCTCTATACTCTGCTTCAGTGCTTGATAAAGAAACTGTAGGTTGCTTCTTATTGCTCCAACTTACCATGGCTGATCCAAATGAGAATGCATAGCAACTAGTAGATCTTCTATCCATAGAGCTACCTGCCCAGTCTCCATCTGAGTATCCAAACAATGTAGGCTTGATTCCTTTTTCATAAAACAACCCAAATCTAGCTGTCTTCTTCACATATCTAAGAACTCTTCTTACTACATCCAAATGTGATTTGCATGGTTTCTGCATAAACAGACTTATCAATCCAACCACATAACTCAAGTCTGGTCTTGTAATGGTCAAGTAGATAAGACTACCAACCATCTTTCTGAACATACTAGCATCCTCAACATAAGATCCATCATCCATCAACTTAGAATTTTGATCCAATGGTGTATCAACCAGTTTGCATCCTGTCATGCCATATTTTTCCAACATCTCCAATGCATATTGCCTTTTTATCAGCCATATACCATGAGGTGTGTCAATAACCTCAATACCCAAGAAGTATCTCAACAAACCAAGATCCTTTATATCAAACTCTTTATGTAACCCATTCTTGACTTCAGTAATCTCCTTCTCAAGTGTACCTATAATAATTAGATCATCAACATAGATGACCACAACAACCATACCATCTTTTGTATGCCTCACATAAAGTGAATGATCAGCTTTGCTCTGCTAAAATCCCATACTGCATAAGAATTTGCTAATTCTATCACACCATGCTCTTGGTGCTTGCTTCAATCCATATAGAGCCTTCTTCAACGTGCATACATAATGTGGGTATTTTGGATCCATATATCCCTCTGGTTGATCCACATACAATTCCTCTTCTAAGTTGCCATTCAAAAATGCATTTTTCACATCCATTTGATAAAGCCTCCAACCACACATAGAAGCCAAAGCAATTACCGATCTCATTGTCGTCATTTTAGCTACTGGGCTGAATGTTTCTTCATAGTCCAAACCATAAGTTTGTGCATATCTTTTTGCAACTAGCCTTGCTTTATATCTCTCAAGAGAACCATCCAACTTACATTTGACCTTGTAAACCCATTTACATCCAATGGACTTCTTGCCATAAGGTAGTTTCACCAAATCCCAAGTCTTGTTTTTCCTTAGTGCACTCATCTCTTCATCCATTGCTTGTCTCCACTCTTTGCTCTCTACTGCTCCTTCAAAGCAAGTAGGCTCCACATGTTGTACATAAGAAACCATGTATGCATAATGCATCTTTATGAACCCATTATAAGTCAATCTATCAATTGGATACCTTACTCTTTCTGACCTTCTCAATTGAGGTGCACTACGGTGTATCTCATCTGATCTAGCATGTGGTGGCACATACTTTCCTGCACTTCTAGTGCGAGTTGTTTTAACATGCAGAATGCCATACTCGTCATCTATAGATTCATCTTCTGAACTTTTAGTCATTGGTCTCTTTTTGTACATTTCTCAATCTACCACTCCATGGACTGTAGCTACCACTACTTTCTACATTCTCTTGAGGTCTTGAAGCATCTTCCACATGCTGATTTTCAGCCTTGCTGTTTGCTGAAATTTTCCTTCCATAGCCATTATCATCATTGCTTTCATAGGAATCAACATCCACTCCAATTTTGGGCTTGTACCATGATTCATATTCACTGAATTTGACATCCATGCTTATGTATACTTCCTTACTCTCACTGGATCATAGCATTTGTATCCCTTCTTCTCATCAAGATATCCAAGGAAAATGCATTTTATAGCCTTAGGTTCCATCTTCTTTCTCAAATCATCTGGAACATGAACATAATAGACACATCCAAAGACTCTAAAGTATGCAACAGTGGGTTTCATGCCATACATTCTCTCATATGGTGACATATTATGAATCAAGGTTGTAGGTATTCTATTCATAATGTGAATTGCAGTATGCACTGCTTCTACCCAATATGACAATGGCATGTTCATTTGGTTCATCATTGCCCTTGCAACCTCTGCAATAATCTAATTCTTCCTTTCAGCCACACCATTTTGCTGAGGTGTATACCTGCATGTCAATTGCCTTTTGATACCATGATCTCTCAAGAAGTCACAAAACTCATATGACATGTACTCTCCACCATTATCTGACCTCAAACATTTTATGTAGCATCTAAATTGCTTTTCAACCAGATTTAAATTTCAAGAACTTTTCAAATGCTTCACTTTTATGCTGCATAAAGTACACCCAAGTCATCCTGTTGAAATCATCAACGAAAGTGATATAGAATCTACATTTTCCACTCATGGAAACATTCTGACATGGGCCCCAAATATTTGAGTGTATTATTTCCAAAGGATAGCTGCTTATTCTCCCCCTCTTTGGAAATGGCAATCTAGACTGCTTGCCAAATTGACAAGCCTCACATACATGATCAAAATTCACATATCCTAAATGCGGTAAACCACTGACTATCTGCTTTGATTGCATTTTCTTCAATCTTTGCAATTTAACATGACCAATCCGTCTATGCCATAATTCCACATCCTTATCTTGCCCATGTCCTCTCTCAACATACATAGATTTTTGAATCACTAGAGTACCTGAATCCAAAGCAAACAATCTCCCTTTCTTTCTACCATGAGCAACCACCCTGCCAGTTCTCCCATTATGGAGCTCTTCAATGAAACATCCAAACTTATTGAATCTCACCTGCAATCCTTGATCTGCTGTCATTTGACCAACCAATGCTAGGTTCTTAGTTATTGTGGGCACATAAAGTACATCACCAAGCTTGTTCTCAATCCCATCTTTAGTAACAAGTGGCACACTACCAATATGAGTAATTTTGTGTAAAGTATCATTACTAGTGGCAACATATTCATCATTTTGCACTCGCTCCTTGCTATCAAACCACTCAGCATGATGAGTCATGTGGTTTGTAGCTCCTAAATCCAAAAACCAGTCATTCTCACGAGGAGGATGAGTCATGCTCCCAAGCACATGCTCCATAGCAAATAGGTGACCTCTAGGCAATCCACCTCTAGGACCATAACCTGTACCACCATAAGTGCCTGCATAGTGGCCATATTGGGTCCTTCCACAACCCCTAGACATAGCATTCTGTTTTTGATAACAATCCCTCTCAAAGTGACCAAACTACCCACAATCATAACAAGTGCCATCTCTTTGTGAAGAAGGACTAGATCGTCCTCTACCTCTAGGGAAAGATCTCCCCTTGCCTCTATGCATGAAGTCAAAACGACCAAAGTTGCCTCTTCCATGATCAAAACCATAATTACTACGACCAGATGAAGAGCCTCTAGCTCTAGATGAGCTGCCACGACCTCTCTGGTGATAGAAAACACTATCTCCACCTACATTTTTGCCACTGCTAGATGCATTCAATCCCGACTTGATTTCTTCTGAAGTAGCAATCCAATAAGCTCCTCAAAGTCAGGCATAGAGCCTCCCCAATGGAAATAGAGGTATACAAAGATTTGAAAGCTGGGTCCAAGCCCATTTAGTGTCACCAACACTAAATCATCATCATCAACAGGTGCATTAATGGATGCAAGGTCTTCTAAAATTTGCTTGATTTCTGCCACATAGTCACTGATACTGCGGTTGCCTCTCCATGCACCATGTAATCTTTGCTTAAGTTGTATCTTACAAGCCTCTGTACATATTCCATACATCTTTTCTATGATTTTCCATGCCTCCTTACAAGTACTTGCCTTTTTGATATGAGGAATCAATGTTTCTGAAATACATATGGAGATCCAATGCAAAACCTTCCTGTTCTTCCCAGTCCAATCCTTGTATGCTTTCTTTTGCTATTAAGTTGGATGTTCGGGAACTTCTGGACATTCATTATCACTTGTTATGAGATCCCATAGACCTCTACCCATCAAAACATTCTCCAACCTGTAAGACCACACACTATAATTGTCTTTGGTCAATTTGTCCCCCACGATCTAAGTGATCTGTGCCATGTCAGACATTATGACTGCTGCAAATTCAGAAGAAAAACAACAATACAATTTGTCCAGAAATGGTATTCAGTAATATGACTATCATACATGTGTCCAAAAATTGTCATATACATCCATCCATGATGCCAACATGTCATACATTCAGTTCCCAACAAGAACCATCCAAATCCGATCCCAAACGATGTTTGTATGACCCAAAAATGCATCAAAACATGGGTCTAAAGTTGACCACTTTTCTTACAATTTTTAAATTTCTTTTGGCTCAAGTCTGTCAAGCAAGGTATTTGGTTTTTCTTGTAGATTGTGGCATAGTCTAGACTCCTGGACTGTATTTATGGCACTTGAAGCACACTATCCCTGCACTTGACACTTCTACAATGGAACACTTCATCCATAATATTCTGCCAACAGCAAGATGTGGACCTAGCCTTGCATTTCTTTTCATCAGGACAGCAGCTGGCTTCTTGGTTTTACTATAACCAGTTACAAGATGTCACTCTCTCTTGCTGTGATGAGCACAGAGCAACACAAACTTTGTATTTTCTTAAAAGATAATGATTATTGATTATCCCATCAGCTTCTTTAGGTTGTACTCGCAACAAACGGAAACTAGCAGAATACAGGATTAACCTCCAAAACTGATCATTGCATCATAGGCAAAGATCCTCCTACAGCTAAAATTTGTTGCTCCGACTGTAACAAAGTTTCTAGCTTGTTCTTGACCACATAAAACTCTTGCTTTATCTATTGCAAAGCTTGGAGGCATGATGAAACCTGAAATTTGTTTAAATTTACTCTTGCACAGTGTGTGTACAATTCAACAAAATCAAAAAACGAGTTTCATCTGTGGGGCATGTCAAGATTGTGGGAGAGAAGGAAGGAGTCTCACTTGTACCTTTCTTGCTTGCACAATGGGAGAATACACACAAAGGTGGAGGCTGAAAACAATTTTTCTCTTCTTAGTTGTGTAAGCCAAAAAAGAACTCAAGTACATAGAAGTAGAAGAACCCTATATATGGGTCTCAAACCAAACTCAACTAACAATGGTGGCATACTAACTGAGCCACGAACTAGAGTAGATAAGGATAGCTGTCATCTGGCTATTATTCATGGGCGATGTACCAACCGCATCTGCAAGACAAGTCAGTGACATAAATGCACAACGGTCACCTTGGCATATCACGAGTGGAGCTCAATATCTCAACACTCCCCCTTGAGCTCAATCCCAATTCCTGCACACCAAGCAGGTCTCTGAACTTGCACAGCTTCTCTACACCCAATGCCTTCGTGAATATGTCAGCTACTTGATCCTCTGTGCTGACATAAACTAGATCAATAAGACCTAGTAGAACCCTCTCCCGCACATAGTGATAATGCACCTCAATGTGCTTTGTTCTAGCATGATAGAGTGGGTTATTTGCCAAGTGCATACTACTCATGTTGTCATAATAAATGACAACTGGCCCATCTGTAGGCTGATGCATATCATAAAGTAGCTTATGCAACCAAGCTACCTCACATGCAGCCATTGCTGCACCCTTGTACTCAGCCTCTGTGCTCGACAAGGCAGCTGTAGGCTATTTCTTTTTCAACCATAGCTTTAAGAGTTTTGAAATGCCCAAAAACTTCACTTTTCTTTTTCATAAAATACACCCAAATTTTCTGCTATAGTCATCAATAAAAGTGACAAAATAATGGCAGCCTCCAAGAGATGCAACTTTAGTAGTCCACACATCAGAGTGGATTAATTCCAATGGCTTCTTACTTTCTTGAACATGTCTAGGAAATGGTTTCCTTGCCTGTTTTTCAAATTGATAGGCTTCACATACCTTATGCATTTTTGCAACCTTGAATTTAGGCAATCCTACAACAATGTTTTGGGCTTGCATTGATTTAACTCACTGTACATTAACATGACCAATGTGTTTATGCCAGATATCAATATCTGCAACTACACCGGTCCCATGTGCAAGCATTGCTGCACTCAATTCAAGCATGTCTGCATCCAACGTAAACATTCTACCCTTCTTCTTTCCTTTTGCTATCAAGCGACCTTTATTTTTCATATCCTCAACAAAGCATCCATGAGAATTAAATTTGACCTGCAAGCCCTGCTCAACCATTTGACCAAGAGAAACCAGGTTCTTAGTGATATTCGGGACATGAAATACATCCGAAAGGTATTTCTTTTTCCCATCTTGCATAGACAAAGGAATATTTCCAATCTGCACAATAGGATGTGCAGTATCATCACCAATCTCCACAAATCCTGGTTTTTCCATTTTCCTTGCATCCTACATCCATTCTGCATGACATGTCATGTGGTTTGATGCACCTGAGTCAACATACCACACATCGTTGCTTTCTTCTACACTTGTCATAGAATTGGTCATGTGCTGCACGATAAACAAATGTTCATTTTTGTCATCACCCTATCTACTAGAAGATGCATAATTCCCTTGTTGCAATTTTCCATTCATGATGTCATTCTGCTTTTTATAGCAGTCTTTAGCCATATGACCCATTTTACCATAGTAGTAGCATTCAACATTGCTGTTTGCATTTTGGCCTCTTTGCCATCCACCATGACCTCTTTGGCTCCCCCTGCCTTTAGAGTTACCACGTCCTCCTCCAAAGGACTGGTTTTCTTGAGTTTGCTGCATATTCTGATTTCTACCACGGCCTCCAGATCAGCCTCCCCTACCTCTGCCTCTACCTCTTCCAGCATTTGAGTAGAAGACAACTTCTTTTGAAGTTCCTCCTGAAGAAGATGCACCACCATTTCTCTGCTCCTTAGAAATTAGAAGAGCAATCAACTCCTCAAAATTAGGAAATCTTTCACGGACGGAAATGGATGTTCGGAACTGTGCATAATCCTTTCCTAGACAATTCAAGGTCATAGAAACTAAATCATCATCTTCCACTGGCGACCCAATGGAAGCAAGTGCATCTGCAATCTTCTTCACCTTCATGTGGTAGTCATTGATGCTCATACTTTCTCTTTGCACATTGTGCAACTCTTGCTTGAGCTACATTTTCCTGGCTTGTGTATTTGTGTTATACATTTTTGACAAAGTATCCCATGCCTCCTTTCGCGTACTTGCATCTTGAATATGCACAATCATAGAGTCTGAAATGTTGATAGACAGCCAGTACATAACTTTCCTGGCTCTCTCATGCCATGCTTTAAATGCTTACATTTGCTGTTTATTGGGAACATCAGGAAGAACTGGTTCTTCTTCATTTCCTGCAACGAATTCCCAATATCCTTTTCCCATAAGGAAATTCATCATTCTAAACTTCCATGCTTGGAAGTTGTTCTTGTCAAGCTTTTCAATGACAATCTGTGAAAGAGAATCAAACGCCATTATAGAAAACTGCAAAAAATTTTGTCACTGCAAAGAACACAGCTTCAACCTCACAAGGGAAAATCTACAAAACTGACGAAAGTGGTATTTGACCACATAGTCACATCCTAGTGACGATTTTGCATCAACAGGAAACAAGGATGATTTTGTAACTTCCAATGTCTCTGCGCATAGGCATACGAAGCAATTTCTACAGTAACTTTTCACCGACCTGTAGAACAGTGGTCGCACAACATAAAATAGGGCCTTTTCCTGAGTGCGTGTAGAAAACTTCCGCCTCCAAAACAGACCCCGAAATGGCCTCAAATCAGAAAAAAAGGGCAACCGTAGGCTAAAGCCCCTTCCCGCAGCATATACTGCCCTCTTACTACGCCGCGAAGGGCATCTCAATCTGAGACAATGCACTCTTACACTTTCCGGTTGTGCTACCTACAGAGACTTGCTCCCAAAACAGAAAAATGAAAGCAACACTGATCCTCTTACCAGAACACCGCGAACTTGGTTTGCTTTCTTGAGCTCCTTACCACGAACAAGGCTCTGATACCATGTCAAGATTGTGGGAGAGAAGGAAGGAGTCTCACTTGTAGCTTTCTTGCTTGCACAATGGGGGATTACACACAAAGGTGGAGGCTAAAAAGAGTTTTCCTCTTCTTAGTTGTGTAAGCCAAAAAAGAACTCAAGTACATAGAAATAGAAGAACCCTATATATGGGTCTCAAACCAAACTCAACTAACTAAGGTGGCATACTAACTGAGCCACGAACTAGAGTAGATAAGGATAGCTGTCATCTAGCTATTATTCATGGGCGGTATACCAACCGCATCTGCAACTAACAAGTCGGTGACATAAATGCACAACGGTCACCCTGGCATATCATGAGTGGAGCTCGATATCTCAACAGGGCAATCACTGGAGACATGGTGATACCTTGTTATTTGCTATTGCATGTGCTCAGGTTATGTATGCATATGTAATGCGGCCTGAGACATTTCCTAAGTCGTATCTAGAATTTATTGTCAAAACTGGGCCTATTGCAAAGCTTGTGCTGAAGGCTGTCCGTGAAAGCTGTCGAAGGGAACATGTTGATGTAGCAGCTTTGTTTGACTTTGCTTCTAGCAAGACTGGTGGCGCCCCCTTGAGCTACAGCCTGATTATGCGACAATGGGTGCGTAGGTTCAAGGTGACTTTAGCTGTATTGAGCAACAGTCTGTGCGCAGGTTCAAGGTGACTTCAGTTGTTTCTCTTTCAACTGCAGCCTTGAAAGTTCTAAAGTGCTCAAACGCTTCACTCTTTTCCTTCATAAAATATACCCACAGCTTTCTAGAACAATCATCAATGAATGTGACAAAGTATGAACTGCCTCCAAGAGATACATTTTGTGTAGGCCTCCAAATGTCTGTATGTACAACATCAAGAATATTTCTGCTTACATCTCTATTATGTTGAAAAGGTTGCCTTGACTGCTTACAAACTGACATGCTTCACATACCTTTTGAAATTCTGTAACTCTAAATGTAGGCAAACGTGTAACCAATCCTTTGGACTACATTAGTTTCAGCCTTTGTACATTTGCATGTCCAATGTGTTTGTGCCAAATTTCAATGTCTGCAACAACACCTTTTCCTTTGGCATACATAGCAGCATTCATAGTAGGAATTCCAGCATCTAGAGTGAACATACATCCAACTCTACTTCCCTTTGCTACCAACCTGCACTTGTCATTGAAGTCTTCTACAAAGCAACCCTTTGCATTAAATCTGACTTGCAGCCCTTGCTCTACCATTTGACCGACTGACACCAAATTCTTTGTAATAGATGGCACATGTAATACATTTGAAAGACTCTTTGTCTTACCATCATGCAAGGACAAGGGAAATTTTCCAATGTGTGAAATTGGGTGGCATGAGTCATCACCCGTCTACACATAACCTGCATTCTGCAAATCCTGCATCTCTCCAAACCATTCTGCATGGCTAGTCATATGATTGGAAGCACCTGAATCAACATACCAAACATCTTCATGTGTTCCCTTTCCTATAACAGCATTCAGCATATGCTGCATAACAAATAGACGTTCATTTTTGTCTTCATTCTGTCATGAAGACGATGATAGTTTCCTTGCTGCAACTTACCACTCCGAATATCATCTTTCTTGGCATAACATTGGGCTGCAATATGACCTGTTTTGCCACAGTAGTGGCACACAATACCAGAGTTGTTAAAACCTCTGTTGTGCCATCCACCTCTTCCTCTAAAGCTCCCCTTGCCTCTAAAGTTACCACGGCCTCCTGAAACCTGCATATCGCCAAATTGCTGATTCAATCTATTTTGTTGGTTATCACTACCACGTCCTGTACCACGGCTTCTTGAAGAGAACTTGCCACGTCCCCTTCCTGAACTGGAGTAGAAAGCCTGGACCTGTTCACCACTTCTTTCAGATATCTCACTCTTCATGTTGATCTCTTCAGTGATCATAAGGGAGACCAACTCATCGAAATCTGGAAATGGCTTTTTGACATATACGGAAGTTACAAAAAACTTCCAAGCCTTTTCATTGTTGAGTCCACCCAAGGTAGACGACACCAAATCATCATCATCGGGCATTGCATCAATCTCTGCCAATGCATCTGCAATGCTTCTTACCTTCAAAGCATACTCATTTATAGACATCTTCCCTTTCTTTAATGTATTCAACTCTTGCTTGAGTTGAATCTTCCGTGCCTTTGTATTTACAGAAAACATACTTTCAAGTATGGTCCAAGCTGCATATGCATTCTCTGCATTTCTAATGTGTCCCAACATATTATTGTCAATTACTGCAGACAACCAATACATGACCTTTTTATCCTTTGCATTCCATTCCTTCCGTGCCTTTATCTCTTCTGCAGTTGGAGGATCACTCACCTCCGGCTCCTTTTCTTCACCTGAAATGAACTCGTAGAGGCCTTTTCCAATAAGAAAGTTCGTGACACGGAACTTCCATGAAGGGTAGTTGTTCTTGTCAAGCTTCTCAATGATGGGCTTCCACTGCTCTTTGCCATTATCACAAGAATAATACCAAACAGCAAGCAAATCTTCTGCAACCCTCGACTTGTAGTGCACAGCAATACACTAGACAACCTTTTTCACTATCTGCTAAAAAATATATGCAATTTGCAACCTATTTGCAGATAAACCTTGTGTTTACTCACTGATAAACACCTTTAATCTTACATATCTGAAATCTATAACCTGCGCACCCACTGTCGCTCAATACAGCTGAAGTCACAGCGTACCAAATCAGGCTATATTGAGCGATCAAATCTCACTGCAATCTAAGATTTTTGCTCTGCCCTGCTTCCGGTGCCTCCACAAGCACTATCCAAGAGAAAGAGTGGAAGGATGGGAGAGCTCCTTACCCATGGCTTGCTTGCTCAAACCTTGCTTCTTCCCCTTTGCTTCAACCTTCAAAATCAGCCTCTCTCAGTGGTGCGGCTCTGATATCATGTCAAGAATCGCGTGGTGGAGGGGATTGCTCAAGATGCTGCGCCGAAAACACACAAAATGCACAAGGAGAAGCTCACTCAAGAGACAAGAAGAGAGATGGAGGCCAGAACATTTTCTTGCTGATTTCTTCTTCTTCTTCCACATACTTCACAATGTACACAAAGTATAGATAAGATACAAGATAAAAGGAAAGTGGCTTACTAAGTCAAACAATGCATAACCGACTACACTAGTCGACTGGCGCTATAACTATGCCAGCTGTAAATAGGTGTAACAATCTGAATATAATAAGTAATGAGTCAGTGGCCATGTGAGAGTCATAATGACCGCTGACGTGCTAAGTGTAGACGTGTGGACCCATCTAACTAGGCGGTCCATCATCAATGTCCACATGTGTTGAGCTTGTCATCTCAACACTCCCCCTCAAGCTCAACTGCATCTCTGCAACTCCAAGTAAGCTTTGAAACTTTTGAAGCTTCTCTGTACCCAATGCCTTCGTGAAGATGTCAACTATCTGATCCTGTGTGCTGACATACACCAAGTCAATCTCACCTGCTAGTACCTTCTCTCTCACAAAGTGGTAGTGTACCTCAATACGTTTTGTCCTGGCATGGAACACAGGATTCCTAGCCAACTGTACACTGCTCATGTTGTCACAATAAATGACAACTGGACCTTCCACCTGCACATCCAAATCAGCCAATAACTTTTGCAGCCATACTACCTCACATGCTGCAACAGCAGCACCTCTATACTCAGCCTTTGTACTCGACAAAGCAACTATAGATTGCTTTTTGCTGCTCCAAACAACTGCTACACTACCAAGAGAGAACATGTATCCACTGGTAGATCTTCTATCCGACATACTACCAGCCCAATCTGCATCTGTGTATCCAAACACATGTACATATGTACCTGCCTCATAGAAAAGTCCATAATGTAATGTGGACTTGACATATCTCAATATGCGTCTCACTGTATCCAAGTGTGGTTTTCTAGGTACTTGCATAAATTGACTCACAAGACCAATAGCGTAGCTCAAGTCTGGCCTTGTAATAGTCATGTAAATGAAACTCCCCACTATCCTCCTGAACATAGTAGGGTCTTCTATCTCATCCCCAACATTAGCACTTAGCTTTACATTCTGCTCCAATGGAACTGAAAGTGGTTTGCATGCTGTCATACCATACTTGGACAACATATCCAAGCCATATTGTCTTTGGGATAGCCATATACCATCATCACATCTGACCACCTCAATGCCAAGGAAGTACCTTTGCTCACCTAGATCCTTCATCTCAAACTTCATCTTCAAACAACCCTTGACTTTAGCAATCCCACTATCACTATCACCTGTAATAATCAAGTCATCCACATAGATGACTATGATGACCAAACCTGCATCTCCTTTTCTCACATAAAGTGAGTGATCAGCATCAGAAACATAAAAACCAATATTGACAAGATACTCTGTAATCTTGTCAGACCATGCTCTAGGTGCATGCTTGAGCCCATAGAGTGCCTTCTTCAATCTGCACACATACGTGGGATGCTCTAAATCTTCATAACCTGCTGGCTGATCCATATACACTTCTTCCTACAAATCACCATGCAAGAAGGCATTCTTTACATCCATTTTCTGCAACCTCCAACCTTTGGCTGCTGCCAAAGCAATCACACATCTGACACTTGCCATCCTAGCAACTGGACTGAAGGTTTCATCATAATCTATGCCATATGTCTGGGCATAGCCTTTTGCAACCAGCCTAGCTTTGTACCTGCTAATAGAACCATCTGCATTGTGCTTAATCTTATAAACCCACTTACATCCAATAGCTTTCTTTTCCTTCGGCAATGATACTAGATCCCAAGTCTTATTAGCCTCTAATGCAGCCATCTCCTCATCCATTGCTGCATCCCAATGAGCATGATCAACAGCCTCCTCAAAACATGTAGGCTCAACATCCTCAACTAGTTTCACCATATAAGCATAATGGTGAGCTGCATAACCTTCAAAACCAAATCTTTTAACAAAGTATCTCACCCTGCTAGACCTGCGTACCATTGGATCACTCAATGGAGTCTTTGCATCAGCCCGTGCTCTCTGCACACCTCGAGTTCTCACTGAAGGAATGCCAAGCTCATTATCTAAGCTGTCTGAGCCACTGGAGTCTCCATCAAGTACTGCATCAATGCCTTCTGACACTTTATTCTTTCCTTTGTCTTTACCTGTAGTGCTACTAGATGCACCTGAAGATGTAGAGGTACTCCTTAGTCTCCCAGACCAAGGACTACTAGATGATGTCTCTGGTCCACTAAGATTCCGTGATTCTTGCTTTTCAGCCTGCACATGAGTGTCATGATCATCATCAACATCCAATGCATCACCACTAGATGCATACCAGCTGCTCATTTCATCAAAGATGACATCCCTGCTCACTCTGAACTTACATGTGACAGGGTTGTAACAGTGATACCCTTTCTGCTCTAAAGAGTATCCAATAAAGACACACTCTTTTCAGCCTTTGGATCCAGTTTCTTCCGCAACTCATCTGGCACATGAACATACGCAACGCAGCCAAATACTTTCAAGTGTGAAACATCAGGCTTCTTACCTGTAAAACATTCTTCGGGGGTCATACCATGAACTGCAGCTCTGGGAGTTCTGTTCATAATATAAACAGCAGTATGAACAGCCTCAGACCAAAAATGCTTAGGCATATTCTTTTCAGCCATCAAAGCGTATGCAACTTCTGCAATATGCCTGTTTTTCCTTTCTGCAACCCCATTTTGCTGTGGGGTATACCTGCATGTGAACTGTCTCTTTATCCCATGAGACTTCAGAAAATCACTGAACTCATTTGAGAGGTACTCTCCCCCTCCATCTGACCTCAGGCACTTTACTTTCAAGCCTGTTTCTCTTTCAACTGCAGCCTTGAAAGTTCTAAAGTGCTCAAACGCTTCACTCTTTTCCTTCATAAAATATACCCACAGCTTTCTAGAACAATCATCAATGAATGTGACAAAGTATGAACTGCCTCCAAGAGATACATTTTGTGTAGGCCCCCAAATGTCTGTATGTACAACATCAAGAATATTTCTGCTTAC
Source organism: Lygodium microphyllum (assembly GCF_053477565.2). Lineage (NCBI taxonomy): Eukaryota > Viridiplantae > Streptophyta > Polypodiopsida > Schizaeales > Lygodiaceae > Lygodium > Lygodium microphyllum. The sequence continues at coordinate 30,590,757 of NC_141162.1, read as the reverse complement.
ATCTCTATCATGTGAAAAAGGTTGCCTTGCCTGCTTACCAAACTGACATGCTTCACATACCTTCTGAAATTCTGCAACTCTAAATGTAGGCAAACCTATAACCCACCCTTTGGATTGCATTAGTTTCAGCCTTTGTACATTTGCATGTCCAATGCGTTTGTGCCAAATTTCAATGTTTGCAACAACACCTTTTCCTTTGGCATACATAGCAGCATTCATAGTAGGGATTTCGACATCTAGAGTGAACATACGTCCAACTCTACTTCCCTTTGCTACCAACCTGCACTTGTCATTGAAGTCTTCTACAAAGCAACCCTTTGCATTAAATCTGACTTGCAGCCCTTGCTCTACCATTTGACCGACTGACACCAAATTCTTTGTAATAGATGGCACATGTAATACATCTGAAAGACTCTTTGTCTTACCATCATGCAAGGACAAGGGAACTTTTCCAATGTGTGAAATTGGGTGGCATGAGTCATCACCCGTCTACACATAACCTGCATTGTGCAAATCTTGCATCTCTCCAAACCATTCTGCATGGCTGGTCATATGATTGGATGCACCTGAATCAACATACCAAACATCTTCATGTGTTCCCTTTCCTGTAACAGCATTCAGCATATGCTGCATAACAAACAAACGTTCATTTTTGTCTTCATTCTGTCGTGAAGACGGTGCATAGTTTCCTTGCTGCAACTTACCACTCCGAATATCATCTTTCTTGGCATAACATTGGGCTGCAATATGACCTATTTTGCCACAGTAGTGGCACACAATACCAGAGTTGTTAGAACCTCTGTTGTGCCATCCACCTCTTCCTCTAAAGCTCCCCCTGCCTCTAAAGTTACCATGACCTCCTGAAACTTGCATATCGCCAAATTGCTGATTCAATCTATTTTGCTGGTTATCACTACCACGTCCTGTACCACGGCCTCTTGAAGAGAACTTACCACGTCCCCTTCCTGAACTGGAGTAGAAAGTCTGGACCTGTTCACCACTTCTTTCAGATGTCTCACTCTGCATGTTGATTTCTTCAGTAATCATTAGAGAGACCAACTCATCAAAATCTGGAAATGGCTTTCTGACATATACGGAAGTTACAAAAGACTTCCAAGCCTTTTCATTGTTAAGTCCACCCAAGGTAGACGACACCAAATCATCATCATCGGGCATTGCATCAATCGCTGCCAATGCATCTGCAATGCTCCTTACCTTCAATGCATACTCATTGATAGACATCTTCCCTTTCTTCAATGTATTCAACTCTTGCTTGAGTTGAGTCTTTTGTGCCTTTGTATTTACAAAAAACATACTTTCAAGTATGGTCCAAGCTGCATATGCATTCTCTGCATTTCTAATGTGTCCCAACATATTATTGTCAATTACTGCAGACAACCAATACATGACCTTCTTGTCTTTTGCATTCCATTCCTTTCGTGCCTTTATCTCTTCTGCAGTTGGAGGATCACTCACCTCTGGCTCCTTTTCTTCACCTGAAACGAACTCGTAGAGGCGTTTTCCAATAAGAAAGTTCGTGACACGGAACTTCCATGAAGGGTAGTTGTTCTTGTCAAGGTTCTCAATGATGGGGCTTCCACTGCTATCTGCCATTATCACAAGAATAATACCAAACAGCAAGCAAATCTTCTGCAATCCTCGACCTGTAGTGCACAGCAATACACTAGACAGCCTTTTTCACTGTCTGCTCAACAATACATGCAATCTGCAACCTGTTTGCAGATAAACCTCGTGTTTACTCACTGGTAAATACCTTTAATTTTACATATCTGAAATCTGTAACCTGCGCACCCACTGTTGGTCGATACAGCTGAAGTCACAGCGTACCCTGAAACTGTTGTCCGCAACTTGCGGCTCTAAAATGGGCCCTAAAACGGCCTCAAATGCCCAAAATAACTGCGGGAAAGCCCTAAAGGGCGTATTTGCAGAATATACAGTGCTCTTCGCGCACACCAAATCTCACTGCAATCTGAGATTTTTGCTCTGCCCTGCTTCCGGTGCCTCCACAGGCACTATCCAAGAGAAAGAGTGGAAGGATGGGAGAGCTTCTTACCTGTGGCTTGCTTGCTTGAACCTTGCTTCTTCCCCTTTGCTTCAATCTTTGAAATCAGCCTCTCTCAGTGGTGCGGCTCTGATACCATGTCAAGAATCGCGTGGTGGAGGGGATCGCTCAAGATACTGCGCCAAACACACACAAAATGCACAAGGAGAAGCTCACTCAAGAGACAAGAAGAGAGATGGAGGCTAGAACGTTTTCTTGCTGATTTCTTCTTCTTCTTCCACACACTTCACAATGTACACAAAGTATAGATAAGATACAAGATAAAAGGAAAGTGGCCTACTAAGTCAAACAATGCATAACCGACTACACTAGTCAACTGGCGCTATAACTATGCCAGCTGTAAATAGGTGTAATAATCTGAATATAATAAGTAATGAGTCAGTGGCCATGTGAGAGTCATAATGACCATTAACGTGCTAAGTGTAGATGTGTGGACCCATCTAACCAGGCGGTCCATCATCAATGTACACGTGTTGAGCTTGTCATCTATAGACAGTCAGAATACCAAGTTTACTATCTAAAGTGTTAGGAGACTCATATCCACAAGTCATTCTACTAGGTTGTTGAGATGGCAAGCTCAACACATGTGGACATGGATGATGGACCGCCTGGTTAGATGGGTCCACACGTCTACACTTAGCACGTCGGTGGTCATTATGACTCTCACATGGCCACTGACTCATTACTTATTATATTCAGGTTGTTACACCTATTTACAGCTGGCATAGTTATAGCGCCAGTCGACTAGTGTAGTCGGTTATGCATTGTTTGACTTAGTAGGCCACTTTCCTTTTATGTTGTATCTTATCTATACTTTGTGTACATTGTAAAGTGTGTGGAAGAAGAAGAAGAAATCAGCAAGAAAACGTTTTGGCCTCCATCTCTCTTCTTGTCTCTAGAGTGAGCTTCTCCTTGTGCATTCTGTGTGTGTTTGGCGCAGCATCTTGAGCAACCCCCTCCACCACGCGATTCTTGACATGGTATCAGAGCCGCACCACTGAGAGAGGCTGATTTCGAAGGTTGAAGCAAAGGAGAAGAAGCAAGGTTCGAGCAAGCAAGCCACGGGTAAGAAGCTCTCCCATCCTTCCACTCTTTCTCTTGGGTAGTGCCTGTGGAGGCACCGGAAGCAAGGCAGAGCAAAAATCTCAGATTGCAGTGAGATTTGGTGTGCGCGAAGAGCGCTGTGTATTCTGCAGATAAGCCATTTAGGGCTTTCCCGCAGAGATTTTGGGCATTTGAGGCCGTTTCAGGGCCCGTTTTAGAGCCGCAAGGTTGCGGACAGCAGTTTCGGGATACACTGTGACTTCGACTGTATTGACCGAACGTGGGTGCGCAGGTTACAGATTTCAGATCTGTAAGTTCAAAGGTGTTTACCAGTGAGTAAACACAAGGTTTATCTGCAAAAAGGTTGCAGATTGCATGTATTGTTGAGCAGACAGTAAAAAAGGCTGTCTGGTGTATTGCTGTGCACTACAGGTCAAGGGTTGCAGAAGATTTGCTTGCTGTTTGGTATTAGTTTTGTGATAATGGCAGAGAATAGTGGAAGCCCCATCATTGAGAAGCTCGACAAGAACAACTACCCATCATGGAAGTTTCGTGTCACGAACTTCCTTATTGGAAAAGGCCTCTACGAGTTCGTTTCAGGTGAAGAAAAGGAGCCGGAGGTGAGTGATCCTCCAACTGTAGAAGAGACAAAGGCACGAAAGGAATGGAATGCAAAAGACAAGAAGGTCATGTATTGGTTGTCTGCAGTAATTGACAATAACATGCTGGGACACATTAGAAATGCAGAGAATGCATATGCAGCTTGGACCATACTTGAAAGTATGTTTTCTGTAAATACAAAGGCACGAAAGATTCAACTCAAGCAAGAGTTGAATACATTGAAGAAAGGGAAGATGTCTATCAATGAGTATGCACTGAAAGTAAGAAGCATTGCAGATGCATTGGCAGCGATTGATGCAATGCCCGATGATGATGATTTGGTGTCGTCTACCTTGGGTGGACTTAACAATGAAAAGGCTTGGAAGTCTTTTGTAACTTCCGTATATGTCAGAAAGCCATTTCCAGATTTCGATGAATTGGTCTCCCTTATGATCACTGAAGAGATCAACATGCAGAGTGAGACATCTGAAAGAAGTGGTGAACAGGTCCAAGCTTTCTACTCCAGTTCTGGAAGGGGACGTGGCAGGTTCTCTTCAAGAGGCCGTGGTACAGGACGTGGTAGTGACAACCAGCAAAACAGATTGAATCAGCAATTTGGCGATATGCAGGTTTCAGGAGGTCGTGGTAACTTTAGAGGCAGGGGGAGCTTTAGAGGAAGAGGTGGATGGCAGAACAGAGGTCCTAACAACTCTGGTATTGTGTGCCACTACTGTGGCAAAACAGGTCATATTGCAGCCCAATGTTATGCTAAGAGAGATGATATCCGCAGTGGTAAGTTGCAGCAAGGAAACTATGCATCGTCTTCACGACAGAATGAAGACAAAAATGAACGTTTGTTCGTTATGCAGCATATGCTGAATGCTGTTACAGGAAAGGGAACACATGAAGATGTTTGGTATGTTGATTCAGGTGCATCCAATCATATGACTAGCCATGCAGAATGGTTTGGAGAGATGCAGGATTTGCAGAATGCAGGTTATGTGCAGACGGGTGATGACTCATGCCACCCAATTTCACACATTGGAAAAATTCCCTTGTCCTTGCATGATGGTAAGACAAAGAGTCTTTCAGATGTATTACATGTGCCATCTATTACAAAGAACTTGGTGTCAGTCGGTCAAATGGTAGAGCAAGGGCTGCAAGTCAGATTTAATGCAAAGGGCTGCTTTGTAGAAGACTTCAATGACAAGTGCAGGTTGGTAGCAAAGGGAAGTAGAGTTGGACGTATGTTCACTCTAGATGCTGGAATTCCTACTATGAATGCGGCTATGTATGCCAAAGGAAAAGGTGTTGTTGCAGACATTGAAATTTGGCACAAACGCATTGGACATGCAAATGTACAAAGGCTGAAATTAATGCAGTCCAAAGGGTTGGTTACAGGTTTGCCTACTTTTAAAGTTGCAGAATTTCAGAAGGTATGTGAAGCATGTCAATTTGGTAAGCAGGCAAGACAACCCTTTTCACATGACAGAGATGTAAGCAGAAATATCCTTGATGTTGTTCATACAGACATTTGGGGGCCTACACAAAATGTATCTCTTGGAGGCAGTTCATACTTTGTCACATTCATTGATGATTGTTCTAGAAAGCTGTGGGTATATTTTATGAAGGAAAAGAGTGAAGCTTTTGAGCACTTTAGAACTTTCAAGGCTGCAGTTGAAAGAGAAACAGGCTTGAAAGTAAAGTGCCTGAGGTCAGATGGAGGGGGAGAGTACCTCTCAAATGAGTTCAGTGATTTTCTGAGGTCTCATGGGATAAAGAGACAGTTCACATGCAGGTATACCCCACAGCAAAATGGGGTTGCAGAAAGGAAAAACAGGCATATTGCAGAAGTTGCACGCGCCTTGATGGCTGAAAAGAATATGCCTAAGCATTTTTGGTCTGAGGCTGTTCATACTGCTGTTTATATTATGAACAGAACTCCCACAGCTGCAGTTCATGGTATGACCCCCGAAGAATGTTTTACAGGTAAGAAGCCTGATGTTTCACACTTGAAAGTGTTTGGCTGCATTGCGTATGTTCATGTGCCAGATGAGTTGCGGAAGAAGCTGGATCCAAAGGCTGAAAAGTGTATCTTTATTGGATACTCTTTAGAGCAGAAAGGGTATCGCTGTTACAACCCTATCACATGTAAGTTCAGAGTGAGCAGGGATGTCATCTTTGATGAAATGAGCAGCTGGTATGCATCTAGTGGTGATGCATTGGATGTTGATGATGATCATGACACTCATGTGCAGGCTGAAAAGCAAGAATCACGGACTCTTAGTGGACCAGAGACATCATCTAGTAGTCCTTGGTCTGGGAGACTAAGGAGTATCTCTACATCTTCGGGTGCATCTAGTAGCACTACAGGTAAAGACAAAGGAAAGAATAAGGTGTCAGAAGGCATTGATGCAGTTCTTGATGGAGACTCCAGTGGCTCAGAGAGCTTGGATGATGAGCTTGGCATTCCTTCAGTGAGGACTCCAGGTGTGCAGAGAGCACGTGTTAATGCAAAGACTCCATTGAGTGATCCAGTGGTACGCAAGTCTAGCAGGGTGAGATACCCTGTTAAAAGATTTGGTTTTGAGGGTTATGCAGCTCACCATTATGCTTATATGGTGAAACTAGTTGAGGATGTTGAGCCCACATGTTTTGAGGAGGCTGTTGGTCATGCTCATTGGGATGCAGCAATGGATGAGGAGATGGCTGCATTAGAGGCCAATAAGACTTGGGATCTAGTATCATTGCCAAAGGGAAAGAAAGCTATTGGATGTAAGTGGGTTTATAAGATTAAGCACAATGCAGATGGTTCTATTAGCAGGTACAAAGCTAGGCTGGTTGCAAAAGGCTATGCCCAAACATATGGCATAGATTATGATGAAACCTTCAGTCCAGTTGCTAGGATGGCAACTGTCAGATGTGTGATTTCTTTGGCAGCAGCCAAAGGTTGGAGGTTGCAGCAAATGGATGTAAAGAATGCCTTCTTGCATGGTGATTTGCAGGAAGAAGTGTATATGGATCAGCCAGCAGGTTATGAAGATTTAGAGCATCCCACGTATGTGTGCAGGTTGAAGAAGGCACTCTATGGGCTCAAGCAAGCACCAAGAGCATGGTCTGACAAGATTAGAGAGTATCTTGTCAATATTGGTTTTTATGTTTCTGATGCTGATCACTCACTTTATGTGAGAAAAGGAGATGCAGGTTTGGTCATCATAGTCATCTATGTGGATGACTTGATTATTACAGGTGATAGTGATAGTGGGATTGCTGAAGTCAAGGGCTGTTTGAAGATGAAGTTTGAGATGAAGGATTTAGGTGAGCTAAGGTACTTCCTTGGCATTGAGGTGATCAGATGTGATGATGGTATATGGCTGTCCCAAAGACAATATGGCTTGGATATGTTGTCCAAGTATGGTATGACTGCATGCAAACCACTTTCAGTCCCATTGGAGCAGAATGTAAAGCTGAGTGCTGATGTTGGGGATGAGATAGAAGACCCTACTATGTTCAGAAGGATAGTGGGGAGTTTGATCTACATGACCATTACAAGGCCAGACTTGAGCTATGCTGTTGGTCTTGTGAGTCAGTTTATGCAAGTACCTAGAAAGCCACATTTGGATGGAGTCAGACGCATATTGAGATATGTGAAGTCCACATTACATTATGGACTTTTCTATGAGGCAGGTACAGATGTACAGGTGTTTGGATACACAGATGCAGATTGGGCTGGTAGTATGTCTGATAGAAGATCTACCAGCGGATACATGTTCTCTCTTGGTAGTGCAGCAGTTGCTTGGAGCAGCAAAAAGCAATCTACAGTTGCTTTGTCGAGTACAGAGGCTGAGTATAGAGGTGCTGCTGTTGCAGCATGTGAGGTAGTATGGCTGCAAAAGTTACTGGCTGATTTGGATGTGCAGGTGGAAGGTCCAGTTGTCATTTATTGTGACAACATGAGCAGTATACAGTTGGCTAGGAACCCTGTGTTCCATGCCAGGACAAAACATATTGAGGTACACTACCACTTTGTGAGAGAGAAGGTACTAGCAGGTGAGATTGACTTGGTGTATGTCAGCACACAGGATCAGATAGCTGATATCTTCACGAAGGCATTGGGTACAGAGAAGCTTCAAAAGTTTCGAAGCTTACTTGGAGTTGCAGAGATACAGTTGAGCTTGAGGGGGAGTGTTGAGATGGCAAGCTCAACACATGTGGACATGGATGATGGACCGCCTGGTTAGATGGGTCCACACATCTACACTTAGCACGTCGGTGGTCATTATGACTCTCACATGGCCACTGACTCATTACTTATTATATTCAGGTTGTTACACCTATTTACAGCTGGCATAGTTATAGCGCCAGTCGACTAGTGTAGTCGGTTATGCATTGTTTGACTTAGTAGGCCACTTTCCTTTTATGTTGTATCTTATCTATACTTTGTGTACATTGTAAAGTGTGTGGAAGAAGAAGAAGAAATCAGCAAGAAAACGTTTTGGCCTCCATCTCTCTTCTTGTCTCTAGAGTGAGCTTCTCCTTGTGCATTCTATGTGTGTTTGGCGCAGCATCTTGAGCAACCCCCTCCACCACGCGATTCTTGACATAGGTGTCATCATCCCAGATACATCCTTAGTAACTTTCTCTTTTCCTTTGTCCACGACATCATATCTCCCCCACTGATGTCAGTGGACGGTGAGCTCCTCAATCTCCCTGTCCATGGAGATACTGTCTGACTTTAGGTCCTATCATATCAGTGTTTTGCGGCATATCAACTGTGGATACATGAGTAGAAGGCATATCTGATGGTACTATAGCTAGTGATACATACCAAGAACCCATCTCATTAAAAATTACATCCCTACTCACCAAGGTCTCCCTGGTAGAGGGATCATAGAATTTGTATGCCTTCTTCTCCTATGAATATCTAATGAAAACACACTTATGCGCTTTTGGATCTAGTTTTTTCCTTTTTTCATTTGGAATATGCACATAAGCAAGACATCCGAAGACTTTCATGTGACTTACATCCAGCTTATAGCCATACAGCTTCTCAAACAGTGTCATCTAATGAATGCCTGCAGTGGGATTCCGATTCAAGATATACATGGCTGTCATAACCTCCTCAGTCCAATAATAGAGCGGCATATTCTTCTCATTCATCATGGCATGAGTAGCTTCCATCAAGACCTTGTTCTTTCTTTCAGCTACTCCATTCTACTGAGGAGTATAGCTGTAGGTAAGATGCCTGTGTATGCCATTTTGAGCCAAAAAGTTATCAAACTCATTTGATACATACTCCCCACCGCTATTTGATCTCAAGCAAGAGATATAACATTCAAATTCCTTTTCATTCTGCTTTTTAAACTGTTGAAAAATAGCAAACACCTAATCCTTTGTCTTCAAAATGTAAACGCAAGTATACTGACTGTAATCATCAATGAATGTAACATAATACTTCGAGCCTCCCATGGATGCATTATGGGCTGGCCCCCAAACATCAGAGTGCACTAACGGACGTGTACTCTACCTTAATTGCCTGACAAATGGCAACCTTGATTGCTTACCAAATTGGCAAGCATCACATACATGACGAATATCTGAATATTGGAACTTGAGTACCTATAACCAGCTGTTTTTATTGCATAATTTGTAGCCTTTGCAAATTTACATGCCCCACTCTCTTATGCCAAATTTCCAAGTCTCTGATAGTGCCAGAACCATGGGAAAATATAACTAAATTCAGCTTTGTCAAGGTAGCATTAAGAGTAGACATTCTGCCATTCCTCTGACCGCGAGCTATCAACTTGCATCCATTACCAAACTCTTCAATAAAGAAACCATGCTTGTTGAATCTAACCTGCAATTTCTCCTCCATTATCTGACCAACATACAGTAGGTTCTTCATAATCGAAGGAACATGCAATACATCATGCAAATTTTTCTTTTTGCCATCATGAACGACAAGAGGCACTTTGCCTTTATGCTCAATGCTATGCTGCGTGTCATCACCTGTACAGACATAGAAATTTTTATAGTCACCATATCAATGAACCAATCACCATGAGGATTCATGTGATTCGATGCCCTTGAATCAATGTACAAAACTGCATCATCAATGCATTTTTCAGCAACTCTGTCTTTTACATACTGCATGGCAAACAATCTATCTCCTGAAGTATCATCTGCCTGACTAGATGTAGCAAAATGCCCATGTTATTTGCCTTTCTGATTGCCCTGCTTCTTCCAGCAGTCCTTGGAAATATGCCCATACTTCCCATAGTAATGACAATCCTTATACCTGTTCAGATTGTCAGATGGATGTTGCTGTTTCCAGGAGCCTCTACCTCTAGGGCTAGATCTCCCCCTGCCTCTAAAGTTTCCACCACTTCTTGCATTCGATACCTGCTGGTTGTTATTGCCATAGGATGCATTTTGCTGGCCTCCTCTGCCAAATCCATAGTCTCTACCATAGGTTCCATGGCTGCGTTGATTGGAATAAAAAACTGCATCCTTGTTTCTAGAACTGCTAGATCCTACAACCAAACCAAGCTTAACCTCTTCATGGATAAGCAATGCAACCAGCTCATTGAAATCAGGGATTTCAACCCACACAGACACAAAAGTATCTAAAGACTTATACTCAGCTCCAAGCCATTCAAAGTCACTACAACCATGCCTTCATCTTCAACTTGTGAACCAGCAGATGCCAACTAATCCGCAATGGTCTTAACCTCCATGACATAATCTTGTATAGATCTGCTCTTCCTCTCCATGTTGTTGAACTTCTGCTTCAACTATATCTTCCTAGCACTTGTGGGTGTGCCATAATACTTGATCAAAATGTCCCATGCATCCTTAGGAGAGCTACAATTCATTATTTGCATTACCATGGTATCTGAGATACATGAAGAGAGCCAGTGCAAGACTTTACGAGCTCTTTCTGTCCAAGCTTGGTGTAATTGTCTATGATCAGCCGATCCATGAGCTTAGGATCAGCTGGCGCTCCAGTCACCAACTCCCAATAGCCTTTTCCTATTAAGAAGTTCTCCATGCGGAGCTTCCATATGGCATAATTGTTACTATCAAGCTTCTCCCCCACTATCTGGGTTATGTTGTTTGTCCTTTATGCATTTGCCATGTTTTAGAATTTGTGTGACTACCTGCAAACCAACAAGTATGATTGACCAAGTTCAATCCTCAACTATTTATGACAGTTTTTTTCATTTAATTGTAGTAAAAAACCAGGGTATTTCATCCCAATGACAGCTCAAAATAGTCCACAAAACAGTGGTCTAACTCATAAGTATAACAATCAATATATATGCTATGGAGTTGCTTTAGCTCAAACTCTTGCAACCTCACTACCAGGATAAATACATAAAGTCTAAAAACTGTAAACTATTAGTGACTAGTAGCTTATTCAAAGCCAAAACTGAGTCATATACATGTCATACATGTCCCAAACCTTCATAGACAGCTGCTAGTACATGTAGTAGTCCAAACATAACCATACGAGCACAAAACAGTGCATAATTAGCAAGTATAGGTGTCAAACTTCCTGCTCATAGATTGCATTCAGCAAATAAACTATCAAACCAAGATTTATTTCAGCCTAGGAGATCCTCAAACCACTTCATACATATGCCACTATGTGTACAAGTCAATACATGACCAAACAAGCATCCACAAACACTCTATTTGTAAGAGGCAATGTCATATAATGCATTCACTATTTATGACCAGCCAATACCCTGTGAATACATTTGTTTCTAGATTTAGACTTCAATTTTTAAGAGCTTCCAATGCTCATATCAATGCATATAGCATTCAACATTCATATCCCGTACCATACTACTCCTTGTAGGTAACATAAGGCATGTACTTCTTCAAGGCCAATGAGTGTATATTATTGACAATTTTATGACAGTTTTCAGCCTGTTTAACTTCCCAAAATTGAGCATTTTAGTCAATAACTTCAGTCCACAACCATGTTAGACAATGCATATGGTTCCCAGAGCATGTATATGCTTCAACAAGTTCTCTTGAGCATGCCAAGAAGCTCAAGGCTCTTGAGTAGAATCAAGTGTATGTTGTATACTCACTGATTATAGCAAGTCTTCACTATTTTCAGATCTCTGATCAACTGTCACAGCTCATAAATGAGCTCTACATCATGGGTTAGCATTCCAAGACAATAAACCATCTTCCAATGATGATTCAGCAAGCATTTAAGTGCTCCATTCCATTCCAATGTGCTTATTTAGCTAGCATATGCAGATCAGCAAACTGGCACAGTTTGTGTGGACTGATCTAGGCTTCTCCTTCTTCACACTGATGATCACTTTAGTGTAGATCCACTCAATGATGACCAACCAAGCCTTTACAAGGCTCCAGAAAAGTCCTAACACACTCTCCTTCAAGTATACTGAAGATGCATTCAATACATACCTTTGCAGAAACAATGATAGTCAATCCTTTTACACAGCAGATCTTTTTCCTTCAATCTCTAGGTCTTCTTCCATAATGCTATTCTCCATAGAGCCCAGTCATGGGTGCTCTAATACCATGTTGACATTCAGAGAGGCAGAGATAGAGTGTTAGGAGCAAGCATGCTCTCATCTTCTTCATTCATTCATTCTCACATTACCACACACAAAGAGTAAGTGTATACAATAGTACTAAGGTCTGTAGGACCATTCACACTGGGTCTAAGACCATTGACTTATTTAATGTCCCACACTTGTTGATACAGCTGGACAAGACTAATGTCGGTCATACATACTAGCAGGAGAATAGTATGAGCTTGATATTCTAACATTCGCATGGAAGACCGGATTCTTGGCTAAGTGAATAACACTCATAGAGTCCGAATGCAGTGTAGGAATAGCATCAATACCAATGTCAACAACTAAATGGCCCAACCAAATGGCCTCCTTGCAAGCCTCATTGGTTGCAACATACTCGACCTCTGTAGTAGAAAGGACCGTGCATTTCTACACCCTGGACATCCAAGAAACAGCACCTCCAGCATAGGTGAATATAGAGCCGGAAGTGGACTTCCTACTATCTACATGTTCTGCATAATCACAGTCAGTGTACCCCATGATTCCTGTATCCTGGCTGCCATAGCATATGCACATATTTGCAGTGCCCTTCAAGTACTTCATGATAACCTTCATGGTATCCCAATGCTTCTTGCCACGTGTAGCCAAATAGCGTGCCACAACACCAACTACAAAGGCAATATCTGGACAAGTGGCTATCATGGCATACATAAGACTGCCCACACTGCGGATGCATAGGGAATCTTGGCCATCTCGGCCTTCCGCTCTTCTATTTGTGGACAATCAGCCTATGATACCTTCACATAAGAAGGCAATGGACAGCCAATAGGCTTTACATCTTGCATGCAGAAGCGCTCAAGGACTTTATGAATGTACTCCCTCTGTGACAAGTAGAGGAGTCCCTGATGCCTATCTCATGTAATGTGCATACCAAGTATGTGAGTAGCATGTCCCAGATCTTTCATCTCAAAGCTCTTCTTAAGCCGAGCCTTAAGAGCATCTAGCTCATCATGAGCTTTCCCTGTTATCAAAATATCATCCACATAGAGTACCAAAATCAATAAAGAGCCATCACGAGCTTTCTTCATGTAAAGATATAGATCCATAGCACTCCGACTGTAGCCCTGTGACTGCATAAAGGCATCAAAATTATGATACCACTCCCTAGGTGCCTGTTTCAAGCCATAAAGACTTTTCTTCAATTTGCACACTAGGTGCTCCCTGCTAGGTTCTGCAAAGCCCTTAGATTGCTCCATATAAATCTCATCATGCAAGTCCCTATGTAAGAAAGCCGTCTTGACATCCATCTGGTATAAATCCAAGTCAAGCTGAGCAACCAAAGACAAGACTAAGCGCAGGGTGGTCATCTTAACTACAGGAGAAAAGACCTCATCAAAGTCCACACGATGCTCCTGCTTAAAACATTTTCTACCAATCTAGCCTTGTATGCCGGCTTGGGGTATCCAGGGGTACTTTTTAGCTTGTACACCCACTTGCATGACAAATCTTTATTGCCCGTAGGTAAGGAAACCAAATCCCAAGTGTCATTTTTAATGCAAGGAGTCTATCTCAGACTGCATAGCTCTCTCCTAGGAGTGATTGTCACCCATGCGCATAGCCTCATCATAAGTGAAAGGCTCTCTTGCATCCGTAACCAAGACATAATGCATCGAGGGCTGAAGTCTATCTGGTGGATGTCTGTCTCTAGTAGACCGTCTCACGGTAGGCTCTGCTGCCTGCCCAACTTCCTGTCCAACACCCTGACCATGAGCATCTACTACAGTTGTAGGCTATCTTACTAGTTGTGCGGGAGCTCTCGGCTCCTCCTAAAATATGACCCTTTGGATCTTAACTACTCTCTTAGGCTGCCTATGCATCTTGTCTTCATGGAAGACTACATCATGACTGCGGATGACTTTCCGTGGCTATGGATCCCAGATATGGTAACCCATCTCACTTGCATCCCCATAACCAAGGAAAATGCATTTGACACTCTTGGGATCTAGCTTACTTCTCTTGTCCCTAAGCACATGGCAAAATGCCTCACATCCAAAGACATGGAGATTAGCATAAGAGGGAGGTTTTCCAATCCATACCTCCTCTGCAACCTGGAAATCCAAACCACTAGAAGGTGATATGTTTATGACATGCACAATTGTACTAACTACCTCAGCCCAAAAGCTCTGTGGTAGGCCTGCATGACTAAGCATACTACGTACACGCTCCTAGATGATTCTATTCATCTGCTTAGCCAAACCATTCTGGGGGGGTATAGGGGACGGTCAACTGACGCTTAATACCCCTCTCATCACAAAACTGCTTAAAAGCATGTGAGACATACTCACCCCCATTATCTGTCCTTAGGCATTTTAGCCTATACCCAGACTGGTTATCAACCAATGCAAGCCATCTCTGAAACACAGGCAAGACATCGGATTTCAGCTTAATGGGATAAGCCCAAACTTTCTATAAAAAATCATCTATGAACGTAATAAAATACTTTGCACCACCCATAGATTGACAAGGCATGGGCCCACAGACATCTGAATGTACCAATGCCAAGGGCTCACTCATGCGTGGCCTACCAGACTTCTTATGCGTAGACCTAGTCTGCTTGCCATAAAGACAATGCTCACATGAATCAAAACATGCATAATCAAGGGGTGGTAAGTACTGCAAACCAGAAAGAATTTTCATTCCCTTCAAAGACATATCGCCCAAACGGGCATGCCAAAGAGATACATGTGGGATAGAACCCACAGACCAAACATGATCAAGAAAAGAAGCTGATACAATCAAGCGGTAGAGACTGCTAGCCTTGGCACCTCTCGCAATCACAAGTCTACCACGAGTGATCTTCTATGCAGAGTCTCCAAAAGATACATGATAACCTGCGTCATCAAGCTATCCAGCTGACATGAGACTGCATGTCAAAGCAGGTACATGACCTATATAACAAAACTGCTATCAGAAGGAAACTACAGCCCAACATCACCAATGCCCATAATATCAAGAGAGTTGTCATCACCCAAGCACACAGAACCCAAAACAGTATGATATGAATGAAACCACTCTCGGCAAGGTGGCACATGAAAGGGCGCACTTGAGTCCAAGAGCCAACACTGTGCATCCATAAAGTGTATCTTTGTCATCTGCGAAGCACTAGAAGAAGCTGCTAGGATATAATCATCATCATCAATGTTCTCAGGCTGCATAACATTGATCTCTTCAATTCTAACACTAGACTTTGCAGGTACTATGATGCGACCAACAGACCTATCCTGCATTTTGTCTTTCTCCTTATCTTTTCACCTTTCATTGCGCAATTCATGGCATTGTGGCCTAATATGGCCCTTTTTCCCACAATGGTGACAAGTAACATTTGCATTCCTACCACGGGATTTGCTATGTGACTTCCCATGAGACTTGGACCGAGATTTCTGAGAATCCCGTCCACGGCCACTACCCCTGCCATGCTCTCCATATCCATCATTCCTACCTCTAACTGTCATAGCATGAGACACACGAGAGGCATCCAAATTCTTACGGTTAACCTCTTCCTGCAGAAGAGCACTCTCAACATCAGATAATTTCAAGGTAGCAATAGAGGCACATAATGCAGTGCGGAATACATCCCATGACTCATTAAGAGTACCAAGCAAGAAAAGAGGAGTGACATCCTCTGCAAAAGTGATGTCCTGCAAAGTCAAGTTCTTGAGTATTGCATGGAACTGGCTTAAGTGAGCAGACATAGTCACATTCTCCTTCATGTGCGCAAATCCATAAGCTGCTTCAGCCAATACATCTGACTCGCTGGACTTTTTTTGTCATAGAGAATTTTGATCTTTTCCCACAAATTCCATGCACTATGTTCTTCCTCAAAGACATTATAGTGAACCTGTTCTGAGAGAGACAATACAATAGTGGACTTGCATAACTCATCAAGCTCAAGCCATTCCTCAGCTGGCATAGTTGCAGACGGATGCCCGCTTAACCTCAAAGGTTTGATATGGGGCAAGTTGCATGAGAACAATCTTTGGAGATGCAAGGCAAGGTGAAGGTGAGGTTCTTGGTCTCTAGTGATGCCATGTATATGCCCCTTCCCCCCCCCCAGTCGAATAACATTTACAGTCAAGTGGCTTATGGTGATCCTTATGAGGACATTGCGGCATGGTGCTCGACATGTGTCTCTATTAGGTGCATTGAGGAGATAGATGTGGTAATTCTTTAACACATATCTCATTAGTGTGGCAATAGCTCCATGGTTCTCAATGCTAGCAATAAGCTTTGTCATTAATTTTGTGTATCGATACGGATGGGGATTGAAATGACAAATGAAATGATGCGATGGAGGTGCACCTTTGTCGTCACATGGAGGCTTGTTCCCAGTAGGGTTGAGTGAATTTCACAATGGGATTTTGTTAGTGTGAAAAAATGGATTGCAAGTGAGTGTCTCCACCATCTTTTGACCCAAAGTGTGGTAGACAAGACAACGTGAAGCATATTTGGGAATGGTGGTGGTGGCAAAGGCCGATGCACGTGCTTGTGTTTAGCTTAGCTCCACAATTGGAAGTGAAAGCATACCCTCATTCCATCCTCGCTTTTTGTTTTGTTTTTCTCCCCATATGTTCTAGAATTTTTTTTCTCATACACTCCAAACCAATCAACTTCAAATGTTTATATAACAAAATAACAGGAGCACAACAAATAGAGGCCTCTCCACATGCTCTTTTTGAAACACATTGTAGACTTGGAATTTTGTATCCTTTGGGTTTTTCTATACTCTTTAGTCTACATTATTTCCATTGTAAAAGAAGCAACGAAATAACCAAGACACAATTACAATTATTATGAACAATGGATTATTTACTATAAACTATAATCTATGAGCTGTGAATTATAAACTATGGACTATGAAGTATAAACTATGAATATTGAACTACAAACTATAAACTATGAACTATGAACTTGTGATATGTGGGACTGCCACTAGTAGCAAGGAATGGATGCACTTTATTATCTAATGGATATTCTCTACCCCACATTGTAATGCCGATGCTAGGTCTTTGAAGAACTCTTCTATAAGCACCATCAAACCAAAGAGCAAAAGCATAATCCAAATCTGTTTCTCATCATACACGTGTGTGTCGATTCTCAGATAGAGAGACATATTTTCTTCTTTATGCACCACAAGGTCTAGAATTTGAGCCTTGATACAGTGCTCTATATTGAATTCAAACTAAGACTCTTGTAGCTCCATAGTCCATTTAAGAATGCACTTGCTAGACTTCAAGTGTAGAATCAAAGGGAGAACTAAAGAGAAGACCCATTGCTCCATTTCTCTTTAGGAAAAATCATTTGCATTCTTTATTTTACTCTTAAAATAAATGGGTTAAAAATTCCATCCTTTTGCAAAAGAGTGGCTCCAAAGGCAACTAGTCCAATACTTAGAGAGACAAATAAAACTTCATCATGATTTGGTGGAACCATAGCTAGAAGTGCACATAATATATCTTTGATTTCTAATGAGCATTTTTGTGGATAAGCTTGCTATGGGACATACTATGGTAGATGCCTCCAAGGTTGATGAAATTGAAGATATCCTTTAATTAAAGGAACGTGAGTACATCCATCTATCCATTGTAGACTTTATTTTATGGCCACAAAATCGCAATCTCTATGTTTTTTTCAATTTATAACCATGCAAGCTTGGTTTCTTGAGTTGAGCCTAGCTCAAAGTTGCTTGATTATTTGAATTAGAAATAAAGGTTACTTAAATTTTGAAATAACAGAGTGTTCAAGTTAACTTTATTAAAATGCACAAACATTGTGAAAATGATTTTAAACATGATTTTTGGAATAACACAAATTTCCAAATTAACTTTATTAAAAGGTAACATGATTTTTGGAAGAAATGTTCAAACTTGCCAAAAATATATTCCTATATACTTATGCACACTCTATCCAAACCCCTCCTTTGTGGCGTGTTACGTCTATTACACTCACATTAGGTAACTAATCCTAAAAATGCATGTGCTAGATTATCTATGGTAATACTCATGGAAACTAATAAGTTTAGAGGTGATTGTGTTGCTAAACTAACATAATGCCTATACATACTCCCATAGGAACTATCCACACCCTGTTTCAAATTAGACTAAAAAAACTACCAAAATGACACAATCCCATACTTCTATATAGTCTTGTATTAATATGACACTATTAGTTTAAATTTCCCATACACTTGGAAAACCCAAAAACTCACATGCACTCATATAAACTATCCTCAAAATAGTCACTAAATGCAAAGAATACTCCCATCTACACAATGTGTGGGTGTATAGGTTTGAGTATCTAGGAGCCTATATGAGTGTGGGGGTATGGGTAGGGCTATGTGGAAGTTTTATTTATAGTGTGTGCATGAAGGTTTGGGAGTCCCATAGTCTCAAAGTCCCATATCACAAACCCTCACATTCACATAAACCCACATAGTATGATATATATCTATGAATCACATAACAATCACATACATGCACAAAACACTCACATAGCACTCCAGATACTCCCAAATACCTATCAAATAGTTACTTGGTAGTCCTACAAACTCCCATAGCACATATACACACTCCCATTCCATTGAGATAGAATCCTACAACACCTATACACACCATGTACAGCAAAAATTTAGTTGGAATCCTTGCTACCCCTTGGGATTGTGCACAATTAGGCCAAGCCTACTGCATATAGATTTTTAATGAGATGGCTAGGCAAGCCTTGTTGAAAAGAAAAAAGGTTAATACCTTGTACTATACCTTATCCTATCATACCAAACACTATATGATTTTGGGCTAGGAGGGTTGTATGCATCTCCACTATGATTAGTGGGTGTCCACTAGGATTAGAAGGGTCATAGATCTTCTCTACCATCACTTTGTAGCACTTGAAGTAGGATTTGGTTTTCTCAAGCTTTGAAAAGTCCATGGAAAAGAGATGAGAGATTTTCTATGACAATTAGATGGTAGCTAAGATCCACTAGATAGTACAATCAGAAAATTAAGTGAATAAACTATGAGTTATGAACTACAAACTATGAACAATAAACTACCAACTATGAACTTGTAATATGCGGGACTATCACTAGCAAGGATGGATGCACTTTATTATCTAATGGGTATTCTCTTCCCCACCATGTAATATTTTTCATTTTTTCCCAATGGGTATATACTATTGTATTAGATTTTTTCTATCACCTCTGAATTATGAGCTATAAATATTGAACTATGCATTATAATCTATGAACTATGAATTGTGAACTATGTAGGGCATTTACCCTATGATTCTTTTATTGCTTTCAACTATACTAGAAAAATGCCTTTCTTTCTTATCTAAGGTTCTCTTCAAGCTCAATTAAATAATAGGAGATGGACCCATCAGAGATGTCTCTTTAAGCTCATTGTGACACAATAGGGGACATGTCTCTTATAAGACATTCCCTGTAGCTTTCTAAAAAATAGAGCATAGAAGAAGCCAACTTTTCCATCTTAAGAATTTTAAATTTTATATACCTTGCATAATTTAGGAAACCTTTATTCCTAGCTCAAATACTCAAGCAAATTGAAGCTAGGCTCAACTCAAGAAGCCAAGCTTACATGGTTCTAAACCCAAAAAAGCAGAGAGATTGCGATTTTGTGTCTGTAAAACATACAATGGAAAAATGAATGCACCTAGGTCAATACCACACTATAGTCCCACTCTTCAAGAGTAGTGACCCTCTAATTCCTAGCAATTACAGGATAATCATGATAGGCCACACATTGGCAAAGATTTATGGATTTATTCTTGAGCATGAACTTAGTGTATGGGCTTAGATTCAGACATGGATACACCATACTTGGTCATATACTCACACTCAGAGGAGCAATCATTAAGGAAATTGGTAGACCCAAGATAAGAGGATTTATTGTTGCTTTGTGGATTTTCACAAAGCGTCATAGTGCCTTGAGTACACCTTATGCAGAGACTACATGACATTGGAGTATCAGAGGGTATACAATGGGGCATCTACACTTTATATGAGACAATCACAGGTCATGTATGAGTACCTGGGGGTATATCTGGTATGATTGATAGTGCTATAGGCATGAATCAAGGCTTCTCGCTCTCACTCACTCTCTTTGGTTTATACATTGATGAGGTGTATTGCCCAAGAAGGAGGAGTTGTGGTGCTAATCTGCTAGGGTTTTGATATCCATATAGTTGTATGCTATGTTGAAGATAGAACAAAGATGTATGCTCTAGAAGAAAGGCTCAGAATCCCATAAGCATAGTGAGGAACATGGAACTACCCAAAGGCTATAAAAACATGTACTTGGCTCTCATTTCAATGCAATACAATACTTTTCTTTTGTGTCACTCAAGATTGTGTTTGTGGGTCTTCTACTATCTTCGATCTTTTGAAATGTTATGTATAAGAGCATAAGACAAAATGAGAATAATATTTGCCACTTGTTGAGTTTGCCTACAACAATAAAGTGCATACTTCCATTAGCAAGGTGCCATTTGAAGTGATATGATTAAGGAGGAGGTAGTTATTCATTTGGAAATTTGATCTTGGCTATTTGGGGCTTTCTTTCTCTCATGCTTTTGGAGCATCCCAAGTTTGAAGAGCTATAGTAGCGTCAAAAGAAGATGCATACCTATTGACTTTCACGATGATGGAGCAATAAGAGGAGAATGTTTTGCAACCATCCCAAGGTGTTGGATAGCCAGGAATCAATCTATTTCTTCTCCTTTCTCTCTCTCAAGTTGTGCAAGATCTGTTTTAGAGTAGATCAAAATTAGGGTTTTCTATTTATAGTAGATCAGTGGGGCTAGGGTTTGTAGAAATCTTTCTTGCCCACCACGACTATTGAAAATTGTCCAGAATGACTAGAAATGCAATAAATGCTATCCAAAATTGAAACATACAGTTAATGCTTATCTAAGGGATGACCAAACCTTTAACACTCCCTATTGAATCTTGGACACAAAATGAGACTGAGAGATCTGTGTTGTCAAAGTAGAACCTATGGAAGCACCTTCATAAACAAGTTTGCAAGGTTGTCTTCGGTCTCGGAATACACCACATCCACCATTTCATGCAAGATCTTCTCCTAAATGAAGTGGTACTATATCTCTATGTTCTTCAAACATGCAAGGAACACAGGGCTTCGTTCCAAAGCAATACAACTCTCATTATTGCAATGAAGAGTCATAGGACCTGTTTGGGGGAGCCAAGTTCCTCCAATAACCCATTTTAGATGGACGGATGCAAGGCTATTTTGACTCCTATGGATCCAAACTGAAAAGCTACAAGCTAAGTAGATTCACCACACAGGCGGATGCTACCTACTATTTCCCAACTAATTGGGTTGTTGATTTGGCTCCTTAACACTCATATTAATTTGTGTTTTGTTGTAGGTTTTCTAGTGGTGGGGTTCATGATTAAAACCAAGGAGCCTATTAGGATACCCTTTGACAAATAGCTAGAGATAGCTATCTAACCTTCTTGAAAGCCCTAAGTTCTAACCTAAGAGAGCATTAAATGGATATTCACCTACTAGTCCCAATGCCAAGCCTTAGCTACTTGTAAATAAGTTCTAATGAGAATGGGACTACATCGGCTCTCCAACTCCTTCTTTCTCTTTTCCTCAAACTCACTTGCATTTGTAGTCTCTT
Organism: Lygodium microphyllum; assembly: GCF_053477565.2. Taxonomy (NCBI): domain Eukaryota; kingdom Viridiplantae; phylum Streptophyta; class Polypodiopsida; order Schizaeales; family Lygodiaceae; genus Lygodium; species Lygodium microphyllum. The sequence goes on along the minus strand of NC_141162.1, from coordinate 30,568,749 downwards.
CATTATCCTTCTCTAGCCACTCCTCAGTTTGCCTATTACTACACTTTGTCCTTCATCTTCTCTTTTTTGTACTTATCCAAGTACATCCTTGCCATCTTCTCGTGTCCAATAGTATTTCTCATACTATAGGAAAATTTCTCTAAACTATTCCTAGAATAACTCTTTTATTGCACTCACTATCATCGTGCTTATATATTTTAACTTCTCACACAATCATCTGAATCTCCTCTTTGCTTAGTCTTAACTCTTTTATTGCACTCACTATCATCATGCTTATATCTTTTAGCTTCTTGCACAATCATCAGAATCTCCTCACACAAAATATTGGTCCTTCTCAACCTAGACCCCACCTAGTACTTCTTGCAACTTAGGTTCCTCCTGCTAGGTAGAAGCAAGTTCCTATCTGAGTGCAACATGAGTGGCTGCTAGTCTTTGATTTTCTATGAGGAGGTGCTGGATCTCTACATGTTGTGTTACAAGTTTCTCTTCTACAAGTGCAAACATGTCATGGAAGTCAACTCCTAGTTGCTATGCAAAGCCTTTGGCAACAAGCCATGCCTTGTGCTTGTCTAGTGTACCATCACTCTAGTGTATTTGGTCTTGAAGACCCACTTCACGCTAATCACTTATGATGAGCAAGTCTAGGTACAAGCTCCCATGTGCCATTTTGTTTGATCATCTCCAACTCCTTCTCCATAGCCTTCTTCCAATAGTCACAGACTGCAGATCCTCCTTCATGGAGGTAGGCTCCCTATCCTACAAGTCATGAGTCATCAAACAATAACTAGTGCAAACAAGTTCAATGGATTATTCCTGGTTCCTCCGAGGTCACTGCGGTCCACCATGTGGTTGCCTCTCCCTAAGTATCCCCTCAAGCCTTGCATTGCAAAGTGTCTCACATGCCCAATGAGAAGGAGGCCATTGTCACTCTCCATCTGTTGAAGTCTCTGGAAGATCCACTAGTGTAGGCACAATCAAGAACGCTAGTGGAGAGGTGATGTCATCATCCATAGAGGGATCCTCAAGTGGAAGAGGATCTACAGACGCGGTGGAAGGTGCCCAACTATCTCCTAGATCGCTAAGTAAAAGGTGCTCCTCAAACCTCCCTTGAAGTGGAATTGCACATCTTTACTCATATAAACATCTTGCTTAACGAGTTCAAGCAATTAGTAGCCTAGAGGGATCCTCAAGTAGAAGAGGGTCCAAAGCACAACGGAAGGTGCCCAACTATCTCCTGGATCATGGAGTCCATATCATGGGTGTAGACTCTTATCTTCCATTTTTTTGTACTCTTTCATATGAGAATCTCATCCAAGTACACAATACCACCACTTAGGAACCATTGTCTCCACTTAGGAAAACCAATACCTCATAACTTATAATTCATAGTACATAGTTCTTAGTTCATAATGTATACCTCATAGTACATAGTTCATATACATTATTAAATACTATACATAATTAAATACTATGAAATACACCAAGATCATGATTTTTAATACTATTCCATAGTGGATCAAACAATAAGCTCACCAAGGTTTAGAGTTTGGAGAGGAGACTTTATTGTCTACACTACCAACAACTTTTGACATGACTGATAAAATATGTCACAAGCACAATGAGAATTTTCCCATCTCTAGAAAACTCAATGATGTCATCATCTAGAATTTTATGCCCACACTACTCCTAACATCAAACAACCACCTTTTTTGACATGATAGATGAGGTATGTCTCGAGCATAATGAGAATTTTCCCATCTCTAGCAAACTCTCTAGTGTCCTCATCCATAATGTCCACAATGAGGTATGTTGTGAGCACAATATGTATGGTGATTGCCCCTTGGAACACACATAAGAGGAATGGGTGTCATGGGGCAAAGGAATACATAACTTCACAAAAGTCACACATCCTCTTTGTAGTACACAAAACTTGAACAATGGGCTATAACTTCTCCCTGTATAGTATAACCACTCCTACTCAAATCCTCTATTTCTATCTACTCAGATTTGGTGGTCTTTTGATATACTAACTCCCATCGATAACTTTTTACTGGTAGGTGGTGATGAGGGAAAATCCTCTTGAGATTGCAAATAAGTATGAATGCACTTGCTAAGCACTTCTCAAGTAGGCTGAATTTTATTATAGGTATTATTCAATGTTGTGGATAGCATATATGCCCCATTCTTGCCTATGAGATCAAGCCATGAACTTCTCCAAAAACTCCTATTGTGTTTGTTTCTTGTTATGTTCTATGTCTTATCTGAGTATAGCTCTTCTCTTTCCATATCCAAGCCTTGCTTGTTCATACATAAGCTCCTCCATTTTCTCACAATTTTTCTTCACACCACATCCTATTATGTTTTCTTGGTTTTTAAAAATTCACCCATAAGGCTTCATTAAGCCTACTACTATTACTACTACTTACCTGCTACGTTCCCAACTCTTGGTCATGAGTAAACTTTATAGTAAAAGCATTGCCAATACATCACCAAAATATAAATTTAGACCAACCAATACCTTGTGAAGAAAGAAAATTATGAGGCTAGAATTAAAATTGAGGCTCATTGTATTGATCAATAACCTTATAAAAATATTAAGTAGATAATCTCTATAAAAATCTATCTAAGGATCATTTTATTATCAAAAAGTGTAAAGATTAATATAATATATGAACTTGTAGTATTTGGAAAGAATGCTCTATTATACCTTGTGAAAACTTGTGCAAGAGAAATTTTGTATGATGTTCCCTCTAGTTTACTAAGTAGGATCACAATTCAGCTTATCCTTATGTGAGTACCTTTTCAATTGACACACTAAATCTTTGTTCTTCCTCACTACTAGTTTCTTAACACTTGCTAGTGGATGCAGTACGTGGGTTGGTATAGAACTTCTACAAACTACTATATGTCCATAGACTATATCGACGATTTGGACTATGAGCTATAGAGGATTTATTGGGCTGAGAGGCCCAATATTGTCTGACTTTTTACCTTTTACCATAGTCCTCTAGTCATATCGAGTATCATGAGAGTGAGGCCATTACTTAATCCTAGTGGGTTTATAGGAGGATTACTTAGGTCATTTGCTCCAACTACATTGTATTCACTCATTGGTCTCGTGCTTTTGGGTATTAGGTGGAGGGGTTTCCCAATCTACCTATTAAGTACTTAGCCTCTAGATATCATGAGTGAGGTACCTAAATATCAATCTATTTTCCCAGAGAAATTACATGGTTGATCTTTGTTGGGACCTAAAATGGACCCAACATTGTCTTTAAGGCTCTAGCTAGGCTCTTATGCTCACCAAACCACCCTCATGGTCTCACGAGTACTAGGAGCATCTAGAGGCTACACACTACTCTAAATAAATCGCGTGTTTGTATCAATTTGTAGTCCAATGATTTTCCCTATCCCAACTCTAACAGAGGGAGTACACCGCACATACAAGTGACTAGCACCTCATTACACACACCTATAAAGCACCCTCAACCCGATCATTACGGCTCCTATAGCTCTCTCTTATACTCCAAGGATTGACCCCAAGATGTATCGTCTCAACATAAAACACAAGCGTAACATTATCTACTCTTTTTGATAAGGCATTCTAGGAGATATTTTTGTTTTCTCACTTAATCAGTCCCCAAAGAAAATCATTCTATCCTACAAAAACGGGATCTTCATACTCTCATCCTTGGTCAAAAATTTTAGCAACCAATTGCAATGCATCTAGGAGAATTATTATTATTAAAATAACATGTATAAGAATGCAAAAACAAGGGGTAATGCCATACATTACTTAAATAAATTAACCACAAATTAGCCACCAACATGTCATGTGAAAAACATTCTTTTAATGATTTTCCTTTCTAATGTAGTGTTATATTACTTAAGAACAATACCGAACTAATCTATGTTATTGCCCCTTTAAACTAAAATAAAGTGAGTCTTATATTTCATGATATTCTTGGAAATTAGAATTTAATTGATATTTAACTTTTCATTAGGTCCTTGTTGTAGTTTTTTTGGGCATTTGAGGTTGTTCCAAGCCTCGTTTTAGAGCTGCAAGGTTGCGGATAACAGTTTTAGAGTACGTTGTGATTTCGGCTATGTTGAAAGAAAGTGGGTGCATAGGTTACATATTTTAAATATGTAATTTTTGATGTGTTTGCCGAGAAGAAAACATAAGGTTTATCTACAAACAGGTTGTAGATTACATGTACTATTGAGCAATTAGTGAAAAATGTTGCTTGGTGTAGTGTTGTGCACTTGTTGTGAAAGGTTGTAGAAGAATTGCTTGTTGTGTTGTATCCTTTTTTGTGATAATGGCAAAGAACAGAGGAAATCCCATTATTGAGAAGCTCGTCAAGAATAACTACCCTTCATGAAAGTTCAGTGTGACCAACTTCCTCATTGGAAAGGGCCTTTATGAGTTTGTTTCAAGTGAAGAAAAGGAGCCAAAGCTAGGAACTACAGATGAATTAAAGGCATGGAAAAAATGGAATGTAAAAGACAAAAAGGTGATGTCTTGGCTATTTGCAGTCATTGATAATAATATACTAGGACATATCAAGAATGCAAAAACTTCACATGTAGCTTGGACAATTTTTGAGAACACGTTTTTAGTAAATGCAAAGGTACGAAAGATTCAACTTAAGCAAGAGTTGAATACCTTGAAGAAAGTGAAAATATTTGTCAATGAGTATGTTTTGAAGGTGAGGAGCATTGCAGATGCTTTAGCAACGATTGATGCAATGCTTGATGATGATGATTTGGTTTCATCCACTTTGAGTGGTCTTAATAATGAGAATGCATGGAAATCATTTGTTACTTTAGTATACATAGTATGGAAGCCATTTCCAAATTTTGATGAGCTAGTCTCTCTCATGATTACCGAAGAGATCAATATACAAGGTGACTCATTTGAAAGAATTACGAACATGTCCAAGAATTTTACTGAAGTTCAAGAAGGGGACATGATAGATCCTCTTCGAGAGGGCGTAGTATGGGATGTGTTAGTGATAACTAGCAAAATAGTTTCAATTAGCAATTTGGTGAAATGTAAGTTTCGGGAGGCTGAGAAAACTTCAGAGGTAGGGGGAGCTCTAGAGGAAGAGGTGGATGGTAGAACAACAGAGGTTCTGGAAATTCTGCTATTATTTGCCATTATTGTGGCAAAACAGGTCATACTGCAGCCCATTGTTATGCTAAGAAGGATGATATTCATAGTGGTAAATTGCAACAAGGAAACTATGCATCATCTTCACGATGATAGAGAATGAATACAAAAATGAGTGTTTGTTTGTTATGCAGCATATGATAAATGCAGCTATAGGAAACGGGACACATGACGATGCATGCTATGTCAATTCATGTGCATCTAATCATATGGCCAATCATGTTGAATGGTTTGGAGAGATGTAGGACTTACAAAATCAAAGTTACGTGCAAACGGGTCATGATTCATGCCACCCAATTTCACACATTGCAAAGGTTTCCTTGTCCTTGCATGATTGACAGACAAAGAGTTTGACAGATGTATTACATGTGCCATCAATCACAAAGAATATAGTGTCTATTGGCCAAATGGTAGAGCAAGAGTTGTAGGTTCGACTCAATGCAAAATGTTGTTTTGTAGAAGACTTTAATGATAAGTGTGGGTTGGTCACAAAAGGAAGTAGAGTTGGCCGAATGTTCACTTTAGATGCTGGAATTCTTATAATGGATGTTGCTATGTATGCTGAAGGAAAATGAGTATTTGTAGACATTGAAATATGGCATAAACGTATTGGATATGCATATGTGCAAAGGCTGAAATTAATGCTATCTAGAGGATTGGGTTACAAGGTTGCCTTCTTTTAGAGTTGCAGAATCTCATAAAATCTATGAAGCATGCTAGTTTGGTAAGCAAGGCGAGACAACCCTTCTTGCATGATAGAGAAGTGAGAAAAAATATACTTGATGTAGTGCATACAAATATTTGGGGGCTTACATAGAATGTATCTCTTAGTGGTAGCAAATACTTTGTCACATTTATTGATGACTGTAGTGCATACAAATGTTTGGGGGTCTACATAGAATGTATCTCTTGGTGGTAGCAAATACTTTGTCACATTTATTGATGACTATTTAAGGAATCTATGGGTATATTTCATGAAGGAAAAGAGTGATGTATTTGAGCACTTCAAATCCTTCAAGGCAACTCTGTTGAAATAGAAACATGCTTGAAAGTGAAGTGCCTGAGATCATATAGAGGGGGGGAGTACCTGTCTAATGAGTTTAGTGGTTTCTTGAGGACTCATGGGATAAAGAAGCAATTTACTTGCAGGTATACCCCACATCAAAATGGGGTTACAGAAAGAAAAAATAGGCATATTGCAAAAGTTGCATAGGCATTGATGGCTAAAAAGAATATGCTAAAACCTTTTTGATCTAAAGCTGTCCATAGTGATGTCTATATTATGAACAGAACTCCCACAACTATAGTTCATGGGATGACTCCTAAAGAATGCTTTACTAGCAAGAATCCCGATACATCACACTTAAAGGTATTTGGTTGTGTTGCATATGTTTATATTCTAGATGAGCTACGAAATAAGCTTGATTTAAAGGTTGAAAAATGTAATTTTATTGGATATTCTTTAGAGCTGAAAGGGTAATGTTGTTATAACCCTGTTCATAGGTGAGTTTAAAGTCAGCCAGGGATATTATTTTTTATGAGATGAGCAGTTGGTATGCACCTGTTGGTGATGTATTAGATGATGATAATGATCATGATAGCTATGTGCAAAAAGAAAAGCAAGAATCATAGTCTTAGTGGACTAGAAACATCATCTGGTATTACACCTACAGTGAGCCCTTGGTTTGGGAGACTAAGGAGTAGTCCCATATCTTCAAGTGGATCTATAAGTGTTACATGCAAAGACAAAGGAAAGAAGAAAGTGTTGAATGGTAATGATGCGTCTACTAGTCATTTAGGATTTGATGGATATTCTAGTGGTTTAGACAGTTTGGATGATGAGCTTGGTATTCCTTCAATTAGGACACCAGGTGTACAGAGAGCTCATATTAATGTTAAGTCTCCATTGAGTGATCTAGCAGTACAAAGGTCTAGTAGGGTCAGATATCACGTTAAAATATTTGGTTTTGAAGGTTATGCAGCTCACTATTATGCTTATTTGGTGAAACTAGTTGAGGATGTTGAGCCTACTTGTTTTGAGGATGCTGTTAGTCATGCTTATTGGGATGTAGCAATGGATGAGGAGGTGGCTGCATTAGAAGTCAATAAGACTTGAGATTTTTTACCCTTGCCTAAGGGTAAGAAAGCTATTGGATGTAAGTGGGTTTACAAAGTCAAGCATAATGCAGATGGTTCCATTAGTAGGTGTAAGGCTAGGTTGGTTGCACAAGGCTATGATTAAACATATGGCATAGATTATGAAGAGACATTCCGTCCAGTTGCTAGGAAGGCAATTGTTAGATGTGTGATTTCCTTGGCAGCAACAAAGGTTGGAATTTACAGCAAATGGATGTTAAGAATGCCTCCTTGCATGGTGAATTGTAAGAAGAAGTGTATATGGAGCAGCCAACAGGTTATGAGGATTTAGAGCATCCCCTATATGTGTGTAGGTTAAAGAAGGCACTCTATGGGTTGAAGCAAGCACCTAGAGCATGGTCTAACAAGATTGGAGAGTATCTTGTCAATATTGGATTTTGTGTTTCCGATGTTGATCACTCACTTTATGTGAGAAGGGGAGATGTAGGTTTGGTCATCATAGTCATTTACGTGGATGACTTGAATATTAAAGGTGACATTGACAATGGGATTGATGAAGTAAAGGAATTCTTGAAGAAGAAGTTTGAGATGAAGGATTTGGGTGAGCTGAGATACTTTCTTAGTATTGAGGTGATCAAATGTGATGATCATATATGGCTATCCCAAAGGCAGTATGGCTTGGATATGTTATCCAAGTATGGTATGACAACATGTGAGCCTCTTCAATACCATTGGAGAAAAATGTGAAGTTGAGTGCTAATGTTAGGGATGAGATAGAAGACCCTACTATGTTCAGGAGGATAGTAGGGAGTTTGATTTACATGACTATCACAAGGCAAAGACTTGAGCTATGTTGTTGGCTTTGTTAGTCAGTTTATGCAGATGCCTAGAAAGCCTCATTTGGATGTAGTTAGATGTATATTGAGGTATCTTAAGTCCACTTTACATTATGGGATTTTTTAAAAGGTGGGTAAGGAGAGGTACATGTCTTTGGATACACAGATGCAGATTGGACTGGTAGCATGTTAGATAGAAGATCTACTAGTGAATCCATGTTTTCCCTTTGTAGTGCACCAGTTACATGGAGCAGTAAAAAGCAACATACAGTTGCTTTACCGAGTACAAAGGCTGAGTATAGAGGTGTTGCTATGGCAGCATGTGAGGTGGTATGGCTGTCAAGAATCGCGTGGTGGAGGGGGTTGCTCAAGATGCTGCGCCGAACACACACAGAATGCACAAGGAGAAGCTCACTCAAGAGACAAGAAGAGAGATGGAGGCCAAAAAATTTTCTTGCTAATTTCTTCTTCTTCTTCACACTCTTTTACAATGTACACAAAGTATAGATAAGATACAAAATAAAAGGAAAGTGGCCTACTAAGTCAAACAATGCATAGCCGACTACACTAGTCAATTGGCGCTATAACTATACCAGCTGTAAATAGGTGTAACAACCTGAATATAATAAGTAATGAGTCAGTGGCCATGTGAGAGTCATAATGACCACCGACGTGCTAAGTGTAGACGTGTGGACCCATCTAACCAGGCGGTCCATCATCCATGTCCACATGTGTTGAGCTTGTCATCTCAACACTCCCCCTCAAGCTCAACTGCATCTCTGCAACTCCAAGTAAGCTTTGAAACTTTTGAAGCTTCTCTGTACCCAATGCCTTCGTGAAGATGTCAGCTATCTAATCCTGTGTGCTGACATACACCAAGTCAATCTCACCTGCTAGTACCTTCTCTCTCACAAAGTGGTAGTGTACCTCAATATGTTTTGTCTTGGCATGGAACACAGGGTTCCTAGCCAACTGTATGCTGCTCATGTTGTCACAATAAATAACAACTGGACCTTCCACCTGGACATCCAAATCAGTCAATAACTTTTGCAGCCATACTACCTGACATGCTGCAACAGCAGCACCTCTATACTCAGCCTCTGTACTCGACAAAGCAATTGTAGATTGCTTTTTGCTGCTCCATGCAACTGCTGCACTACCAAGAGAGAACATGTATCCGCTGGTAGATCTTCTATCCGACATACTACCAGCCCAATCTGCATCTGTGTATCCAAACACATGTACGTCTATACCTGCCTCATAGAAAAGTCCATAATGTAATGTGGACTTGACATATCTCAATATGCGTCTGACTGCATCCAAGTGTGGCTTTCTAGGTACTTGCATAAATTGACTTACAAGACCAACAGCGTAGCTCAAGTCTGTCCTTGTAATAGTCATGTAAATCAAACTCCCCACTATCCTCCTGAACATAGTAGGGTCTTCTATCTCATCTCCAACATCAGCACTTAGCTTTACATTCTGCTCCAATGGGACTGAAAGTGGTTTGCATGCTGTCATACCATACTTGGACAACATATCCAAGCCATACTGTCTTTGGGACAGCCATATACCATCATCACATTTGACCACCTCAATGCCAAGGAAGTACCTTAGCTCACCTAGATCCTTCATCTCAAACTTCATCTTCAAACAACCCTTGACTTCAGTAATCCCACTATCACTATCACCTGTAATAATCAAGTCATCCACATAGATGACTATGATGACCAAACCTGCATCTCCTTTTCTCACATAAAGTGAGTGATCAGCATCAGAAACATAAAAATCAATATTGACAAGATACTCTCTAATCTTGTCAGACCATGCTCTAGGTGCTTGCTTGAGCCCATAGAGTGCCTTCTTCAATCTGCACACATACGTGGGATGCTCTAAATCTTCATAACCTGCTGGCTGATCCATATACACTTCTTCCTGCAAATCACCATGCAAGAAGGCATTCTTTACATCCATTTGCTGCAACCTCCAACCTTTGGCTACTGCCAAAGCAATCACACATCTGACACTTGCCATCCTAGCAACTGGACTGAAGGTTTCATCATAATCTATGCCATATGTCTAGGCATAGCCTTTTGCAACCAGCCTAGCTTTGTACCTGCTAATAGAACCATCTGCATTGTGCTTAATCTTATAAACCCACTTACATCCAATAGCTTTCTTTCCCTTCGGCAATGATACTAGATCCCAAGTCTTATTAGCCTCTAATGCAGCCATCTCCTCATCCATTGCTGCATCCCAATGAGCATGACCAATAGCCTCCTCAAAACATGTAGGCTCAACATCCTCAACTAGTTTCACCATATAAGCATAATGGTGAGCTGCATAACCTTCAAAACCAAATCTTTTAACAAAGTATCTCACCCTGCTAGACCTGCGTACCACTGGATCACTCAATGGAGTCTTTGCATCAGCCCGTGCTCTCTGCACACCTAGAGTTCTCACTGAAGGAATGCCAAGCTCATCATCTAAGCTCTCTGAGCCAGTGGAGTCTCCATCAAGAACTGCATCAATGCCTTCTGACACTTTATTCTTTCCTTTGTCTTTACCTGTAGTGCTACTAGATGCTCCTGAAGATGTAGAGGTACTCCTTAGTCTCCCAGACCAAGGACTACTAGATGATGTCTCTGGTCCACTAAGAGTCCGTGATTCTTGCTTTTCAACCTGCACATGAGTGTCATGATCATCATCAACATCCAATGCATCACTACTAGATGCATACCAGCTACTCATTTCATCAAAGATGACATCCCTACTTCTGGTGCCTCCACAGGCACTATCCAAGAGAAGAAGTTGAAGAATGGGAGAGATTCTTACCCGTAGCTTGCTTGCTCGAACCTTGCTTCTTCTCCTTCACTTCAACCTTCGAAATCAGCCTCTCTCAATGGCACGGCTCTGATACCATGTCAAGAATCACGTGGTGGAGGGGATTTCTCAAGATGCTGCGCCGAACACACACAGAATGCACAAGGAGAAGCTCACTCAAGAGACAAGAAGAGAGATGGAGGCCAAAAAATTTTCTTGCTGATTTCTTTTTCTTCTTCACACTCTTTTACAATGTACACAAAGTATAGATAAGATACAACATAAAAGGAAAGTGGCCTAGTAAGTCAAACAATGCATAGCCTACTACACTAGTCGATTGGCGCTATAACTATGCCAGCTGTAAATAGGTGTAACAACCTGAATATAATAAGTAATGAGTCAGTGGCCATGTGAGAGTCATAATGACCACCGATGTGCTAAGTGTAGACGTGTGGACCCATCTAACCAGGCGGTCCATCATCCATGTCCACATGTGTTGAGCTTGTCATCTCAACAATGGCTACAAAAGTTATAAGGTGATTTGGATGTGCAGGGAGATGGTCCAATTGTCATTCATTGTGACAACATGAGCAGCATACAACTAGCTAGGAATCCAGTGTTTCATGCTAGGACAAAACACATTGAGGTGCACTACCACTTTGTGAGAGAAGGTACTTGCAGAAGAGATTGACTTGGTATATGTTAGCAAATAGGATCAGATAGTTGACACTTTCACAAAGGCATTGGGTGCAGAGAAGCTTCAAAAGTTTTGAAGCTTACTTGGAGTTGGAGGGATAGAGTTGAGCTTGAGGGGGAGTGTTGAGATGGCAAGCTCAACACGTGCAAACATTGATGATGGACTGCCTGACTAAATGGATCCACATGTCTACACTTAGCACGTCGGTGGTCATTATGATACTCACATGGCCAGTGACTTATCACTTATTATATTTACTTTGTTACACCTACCTATATTAGTTAGCAAAGATATAGCACTAGATGATTAGTGTAGTCTGTTATTGTAAGGTTCCCGGCTATCCAGGCATGCTTTTAGCGGTCTATCGAGAAAAGAATCTAAGCATCGTTGCCTGATCGCACTCCCATGGAATATTCTAGGTTTTTTCACCTAGGGTTTCCTAAATCCACCTTGCAACGGAACGTTCACGATCAAACCCACTAGGATTGACTTGAATTTTGGGCTCCTAGTGGCCAAGGTCTCCTAATAGCATTCTAGTATCAAATCCTAGATATTCTAGTTTACGCAGAGATACCCAAGTTAAAGCTGACCCATACTACACTTGGTTCAAGGAGAATGGGAAATGAGAGGGATGTGCTGCTCGACCTCTCTTTTCGTAGGGCATAGTCCCATCCTGGTCCCCTAAAACAACATGAATCGAGGTTCTATCCTAACAATTTCTAAGGTCAAAGATGGTAAACCTTGTGAGAAGCCTCCTAGTCTCTAGGACCACCCTACCATAGAATGGACCCATCGAGGGTTTCACCTACCTGCTTCCCTCAATAGCTTTAGTTTTCTAATTAGGTCCTACCACATTTATGTGTGACAATTAAAGTCAACTTCATTAATTAAGCCTTTTAGAGGGAACAAAGTTCGTTTGCATAACTTACAATACATATACGAAAACAGAGCAAGAAATCTATTGAAAAACAAGTTCCTTAACTTATCTTCAAGTTAATCTTTGTCTCGTGCCCATAAAGGAGAAATTATGTATCCCTTCGGTCCAACAGAAGTATCCCTTCTAACTTGCAAAAATAAGTGGTCCAAATCACATGGCACCACAAATTCAATCCTTTATCTAGAATAGGATCTCCCAATATGCCCAGAAATTCGGGGCTACGAAGGTCTTCAACTCCATTCTAGACCTAGCAAGGGGTGTCCAGAGCTTGACCTGGCTTGCAAGCTATCTAGGAGTGATGCATCATTCCCATGGTTGGCCTTTTCACCACTCGACCTTCAGCCCATGAATTGAGTAGTGCCCTCTTTGGGTTAATCCGCGGTGTGATCATGGAGGTGACCCATCCGTGCAATATATCCTTCCTTAATTAAATCCTTTAGGAACCTAGCACAACAAGGCATTCAACCCTAATATCATTTTCTAGGAAGACATTCCTTTATCCCCATGGCAACTTGTCATCACAGACCCTTTCCATGCATTTACCATAAATCACAAGCACTTGGAACAATCATCCAAACAACAAACTAACAAACAATTGAATGTAAAAGTATTTAGGATGTTGTTTGATCAACCAATAAAAAACCAATTTTATTCTTCGCAAACAATGCAAAAATAGTTGCGATAACATTTCCATCGCATATCTGCTCTCCCTCTTGGGATCAAAGAGAGATTCTAGGTAAAATTTACTTAACATTATATGCACAATTTTTAATGTCATGATTATGCCATTCATAATCCCTAACCAATTCTTTCTTGTAATTTCTTTATCAACGAATAAGCCATATGCAACTAGGTGTAATTAACTTCCCTTGATACATGCACTTTGCAAGCTCGATCTTTTGAATATGTGAGATGAAATGACCTATACTCATTTAGCATAGTATGGGGTCTAACGCATCTCATACGAGGATCAAGAAAAACATCTATCAATTTGGAAATACATTACTTACGACCGGTATCGCAATTGGATTGACATTGATGTCTTCGTCTAAAGCTTCGTTATTGGTTATGGTATTGCCATCCACACGCGACAATCTTTGCTTGGGGGCCATCATCCACAAGTAGATTTAAGAGATAAAGAAAGAAATGGATTTTGAGATGTAAGAATGTAAGAGAAGATGGCTTAGTCAAAGACCAAGATAGAGGGAATTAAGCTAACTCTTTCCCTTGCAGCCTCTCGGGATAACTATTCTCTCTCTCTCTCTCTCTCTCTCTCTCTCTCAAGTTCTCTCTCATGATCTCTTGGAGGGGTATCCTTCTCTCTACCTCTCTCTCACAACCTCTCGGGGTCTCCTTATGCTTCTTATGCCTCCCCATGCCTCATATTTATAGTGAATTAGAGAAGAGACTTGTGGTTGAGAAGAGGAGCTCTTTGTGGAGGGGATCTTGGAAAAATCAATGATCTGATGCTCAGATCATAAATCCGATGGCTCCATTGGCTCCGAAAGGGGAGTAAAATGCCAAGACACTTGGTTAGAAAGCTCTCAATTCACTCAATCTTTCCTCTATTCGAAGTGGTGTTTTTTGTTTGTAGACTGCGATCGCAGCACATGCAATTTTGCAAATTCATTTTTTTTTCTTTTTGTAAAATCTCCAAATCTAACTAAAAAATCAATTTTTTTTCTTTTAAATAACATCTAGTTCTAGAAATCTCCATATCTTTTTAGGATAATATCCTAAAATATACTAGTTTTTCCCAAAATCTAATATTTTTGGAGCATCCAAACTATACATATTCATACTAGTGATTAATATAGCTCATAAGACTTATTCATGTTGTAACTTTTGTGAAGGGTGGCTATGGTCCTTGTCAATCCAAGAAAAATATTAGATTTACGACTCTTGATTTTTTAAACATTTATTTTTAATTAAATAAAAATCCTTAATTATTAATGTTAGTTAATTTTTTCACTTTAGTTAGTCTTTAGTTAGTAATCTTACTAACTTATTAATTGACTAGCTAGCTTTCTAACTAACCAACTAACTTTTATTTTGTGGAAATATTATAGTTATGCATTGTTTGACTTAGTAGGCCACTTTCTTTTATGTTGTATCTTATCTATACTTTGTGTACATTGTATAGTGTGTGGAAGAGGAGGAAGAATAAATCAACAAGAAAATGTTTTGGCCTTCATCTCTCTTCTTGTATTCTTGAGTGAGCTTCATTTTTTGTATAAGTATGTGTTTGATGCAAAAACTTAAGCAAGTCTCCCCACCATGTGATTCACAACTTTGAATGAGCCAATAGATGCTCAAGAGAGGATAAGATATGCAGACATAATTGAGATAGACCTTGGGGGATGTTGAATGACTCACGGCTAATCAAATTAGGGTCCATGCTTAGTCTGGAAGAAAGGGAGGACTATGTATCCTTGATTCACGAATTCCACGATATCTTTGCTTAGAGTTATGATGAGCTAAGAGGCATTTCTCCCAGCCTGGTTGTTCATACTATTCCTCGAAAGGAAGGAAGTCACCCTATGTGACAAAAAGTAAGGTGTATGCCTTTCCAATGAAAAGGGGGCCTAATATTTCTGGTTCAACACATAGAATGGTGTTCACCAATTGTTATTAGGAAGAAGAAGAACAATCTAATCTGGCTTTGCGTAGAATTTAAAGAGCTTAATAAGCACATAGTTAAGGATTACTATCCATTGCCATTCATTGATCATATTTTGGATCAATTAGTGGATAGGAAAATATATTCATTTATGGATTGCTTAGCCGTGATCATTAAAGAAAATGAGAAAGACGAAGGAAGAGAAAAAAGAAGAAGGAATGAGAGAGAGGGAGAGGAAATATATACAGCATAATAAAGAAAGAGAAAAAGAGAGAGAGATGGAAGGAGAGGAGAACAATTTAAGAAACAAAAAAAGAATGTTAACAAAAAGAAATTGTTTATCGTAACATAGAAAAAATGGAAAACAATGAAGGTCTTCTTGTTCAAGATCGCGAGGCGTATCTTAATCAACATGTCCCATGTCCTTGCTCTCAATGCAAGCTGGTAATTAGATGAAAACGTCGATTGTCTATAGAACACGTACGGTGATTCACCGAGTTTCAATCTGAGATCATTGATTAGGAAATTGTGGATTTTCAACAAACAGTCAGAAAAGTTAATATCAATCGTGCATTGTACTCGCAAGCTAATTGAGTACCATATACAAGAAGATTGGGTGTGGCTAGTAAATTTCTATCCAGGGAGGTGACGTCCCATCCCAAGGTCCAAGCATCCTTTTTGGGGATTGACAACTAGTAATTTTCATAGCCATTGCATTATGAATGCATAAAGAGAACCAATGTAATACTTTGATTGCTCTTTTTGACCACTGTCAGTGAGCTCTTTGCTGACCATGAGTTAGATTCCGTTCAGGTAGTTTGGGTTTCACTTCAACTCCTATACATAAATCCTAGTAGCCTTTGCTAATTAAAAAAATTTGCATCCTAAACTTCCATAAAGCAAATCTTTTGTTATCAATATTCTCTCCCACAATATGAGTGATATTGCCAACGCCTTGAGAATCTGTCATATTTGCAACTAAGATATTCAATGCTATATGCAATCTATAAGTGACTAACTTCTTGTAGTTCAGGAACCAATTCCTATAGTTCAAGTACAACCTCCATGACAAAGTGCTTGCTATAAATTGTATTCTAGCAATGAAAAAACATAGTCAAATGAGCATAACCAAGCTCAAATCAGTTCAAAATATTCTATGGTAGTGGCAAAATGTCCTAGCGACAAAGTAGATCCATACAAGCATCAATATATGCATAGAATTGATGTTGACATTCACTGGACTTTCCCATAGTTTATGACATGCAAGTAGCCTATTGTAACCAACAGTGTTAACCTCAATGTGAGGCAGAGAAAAGAAAATTCAAATTCAAATTCAAAATAAGGAATAATGCAAAAAAAGGGAACTCACAAACGAATAAGAGATGAAATGCCAAAAGTGCAAAAATTCAAGTCGAAGGGGGAGGCATTTTAAAATACAAAGGCGTCACCAAAATTTTGTAAAAAGAGCATTAGGCTCCCTCTTGTGCAAATGGTAAAATCTAGATGGGCATAGGTGAAGGGATAAGGCAACTAGAAGGGAATAGGGAAAGAGCACCTTCGTAAGATGTATATAAACTCAAAACGTGAATGAAAAGCTCACTCTTTGGTGTGTGGCTAAAGTGGCATCTTCTTCCCCTCTTCTTCTCTTCTCTCCTTCTTACTTGTATGTGCTTGTTCTTGAGAGAGGGAGTGTGATGGAGTGAGTGTGTGAGGGTGAGGGACCATGGTGCAGAAGCTCTCCATCTTTTCCTCTCTTCTTCTCTTCTCTTCTCTTCATTGGAACCGCACATGGCTATGGAGGATGGAGCTTGAAGGAGGAGGCATGAGGTTGCAAAATCCTTCCAAATTCTTAGCTGAAAATCCTTCCAAATTTCCACATCTGCCCATAATACATATTCCCTGCTACATACTCAGTTTCAAATGTAAAGATCCTTTACTTCCATTCTTCTCTCCTATACGGGAAACCTCATGCAAACAACTAACATACACCACTCTCAAAATGATGAAGAACATCCCTCTGTTGTCTTTCACTCATAACCATACCTCAAAATAGATCTACATACTCTATGCCCCATGTAGCAGTAGAAAAAATCAAGACAAAAGGAAGACTCTTATTACCATCATCTCAAAATTGAGAATTTGCATCAAGCCATTGACTTCAATACCCCTGCCATCTTGCCCCACGGCTCCAATAACTTTAGCTTCATGGTCTCTTTCTTCTAAAAACTTGTTTTTCTTCTTTTGAGTGTCAAATTTTTCCCTTCTCTTCAAGCTGCAAGATTCTTCTCTCCCTCTCTCTGTCAAGATTGTGGGAGAGAAGGAAGGAGTCTCACTTGTAGCTTTCTTGCTTGCACAATGGGGGAATACACACAAGGGTGGAGGCTGAAAACGGTTTTTCTCTTCTTAGTTGTGTAAGCCAAAAAGAACTCTAGTACAAAGAAATAGAAGAACCCTATATATGGGTCTCAAACCAAACTCAACTAACTAAGGTGGCATACTAACTGGGCCATGAACTAGAGTAGACAAGGATAGCTATCATGTGGCTATTATTCATGGGCGGTGTACCAACCGCGTCTGTAACTGACAAGTTGGTGACATAAATACACAACGGTCACCCTGGCGTATCACGAGTGGAGCTCGATATCTCAACATATACTGCCCTCTTGCTTCACCGCGAAGGGCGTCTCAACCTGAGACAATGCACTCCTGCACTTTCCGGCTGTGCTACCTGCAAAGATCTGCTCCCAAAACAGAAAATGAAAGCAACACTGCTCCTCTTACCAGAACACCGTGATCTTGGCTTGCTTTCTTGAGCTCCTTACCACGAACAAGGCTCTGATACCATGTCAAGATTGTGGGAGAGAAGGAAGGAGTCTCACTTGTAGCTTTCTTACTTGCACAATGGGGGAATACACACAAGGGTGGAGGCTGAAAATAGTTTTTCTCTTCTTAGTTGTGTAAGCCAAAAAGAACTCTAGTACAAAGAAATAGAAGAACCCTATATATGGGTCTCAAACCAAACTCAACTAACTAAGGTGGCATACTAACTGGGCCACGAACTAGAGTAGATAAGGATAGATATCATGTGGCTATTATTCATGGGTGGTGTACCAACCGTGTCTGCAACTGACAAGTCGGTGACATAAATACACAACGGTCACCCTGGCGTATCACGAGTGGAGCTCGATATCTCAACACACACACACTCTCTCTCTCATGTTGATTGTGTTGTGTCAAACTCCTCTCTCCCTTTCTTCTCTTTTTTCTTTTAAAAAAAACTCCTCATGTTTTTGTTTTTTTTCCTATTTTACCAAGCTGCCCCTTTCTTCCCCTTAGTTGCTAGATAGCAAACATGCCCCTTGCCACGTGAAATTCTTCTCGAGGACTCAAAATCAGAAGCGAGAACACATTCCCTTCTCTTCTTGCATGAGGTGTATGTCTCAAAACTAATATATCACAACCATGTGTCTGCCTCATAGAGCACTACACAGAACATCTCATATCTTTCTAACCAGGTCTTCGATTGCCAAAGCTTCAAAAAGGAAAGTTGTAGCTCTCTTTCCAATCTATAACTATCTAGAAAAACTCATAGCCAATTTCTTTGATATACTATCCTAAAATAGTTCCATACATCCTGCAGTCCTAAATTTATGCATGCAGTCCACTTTAGAGATCGACCTTCCAGAGACCATAACTTCCACATTCTTGCTCGGATCAATATCAAACTTGAGAGAAACCTTTAATAGGTGTCAAAGCACACCTTAAATATGTTGTCCATCATTTCTAACCATCTAATTAACACCATATTTCAAAAAACTGAATCTGCCCCAAATAATAAACTGGAAGCAACCTACTCTATGTATAATATGTACATTACTTACATCCCCTTTAGTTATAAGATTCTACAAATATATTTCTTTAGATGGAACCCATTCATTCTACTATTATGAACATTCCCATCTAAATCTTGTAGCAAATAAGTGCCATTTTCAAACTTTTGCATGAGAAAAGGTCCTTCCCATCTAATTCAAAATTTGGTTTGAAAAGTGGAGTCCAAGCTACTGTCATATCCCATAACCAGCATTTCCTCTGCAAGATTCTTCTTCTTCAACTATGGATTGAACCATTCCCTTCTCTTCACAATCTGTTTTTCATAACAATCCATTGCTTGTTGCCTATCCAACTGTAGGGTATGCAAGATTAGTCCTTTGTTAACTCCCAATTCTATTTGATCTAATTGATGCTTTCTTACAAATTCCATCGTAGGGAAGATGACATTCATAGGTAATGAAGCATCTTGACCATATACTAATTGAAAAGGGGTGAATCCTATACTTGTCTTTTGCATTGTTCTACAAGTCCACAAAGCTTGATGTAGATAATTTTCCCAATCTTTAGGATGATCTTCCACCAGTCTTAAGAGAACCTTTTGTAATGTTTCATTGAATGCTTCTACCAATCCGTTAGATTGAGGGTAATAAGGAGTAGCAAATCTATTTTTCAAGTTCATTTTTCCTATTAATTCTCTTAATAGCTTATTTTTTAAGCCAGGACCTTGATCTGTTACTATTTCTAATGGTGTTCCAAATCTGCAACATATGTCCTCCATGAGGAATTGAGTTACATCCTCTTTCTTGCAATTCC
The DNA here is from genome assembly GCF_053477565.2 of Lygodium microphyllum. NCBI lineage: Eukaryota > Viridiplantae > Streptophyta > Polypodiopsida > Schizaeales > Lygodiaceae > Lygodium > Lygodium microphyllum. The sequence goes on along the minus strand of NC_141162.1, from coordinate 30,548,919 downwards.
TTGTAGCCTTAGCTTCAAGCCATTTGGTCATATAATCAACTACAGGTAAGGATGTAAGACTTTCCTATTTTTGTACCAGTCAAAAGTCCAATAAAAACCCACTTCTCAAATAGTCCAAAGTAACAATGGCTTTGGTAGGTTCTTGAATTAGTACCCTTTTTGCATATGACTAGCAAGTATGAAAACTTTTACACCAATGAGCAATATCAGCACTCAAAATAGGCCAAGTAAGTCATGCTTGCATAATTTTTCCTTTAGTAAGCTCAAAAAAAAAAAAGACCACCACATGCTTTCCCATGACAGGAAGATAAACAAGCAGGAATCTCAAAACTATCCAACACCCTTCTTAGTACATTATCAATTCCCTTCATGTACAACTGATCATTTATGAGCACATATGCCTTGACCTTTCTAACAATGGCATACCTTTTGTATACATCAGCCAATGACTTTAACTCCCCACATTTTAGAAACTCTTCAATTAGGTGAAGGCTTTCCCTGCCCTCATATCTAGGATTATCCACCCTCATGGTAGCAACATACTAGGAAAGAGCATTTTCAGCCAATTCATGAGCTTTACGGTTGTTATCCCTGCCAATATGCCAAGTTTCAATTTTTTACAGTTGCCTCATGAGGCCTTTTATCTTAAATAGCTAGTCCTTCAAAATATATTTATTGGCTTTCCAAACATTTTTGTTAACCGTCAAACGAACAAGGTGAAAAATCTAGAAAAGATAAAGTAGAAGACAAAGGCCAAGGCAAAGTGAAAAGGAAGACGAAGGCGCACCAAGAAAAATCTAGAAATACAAGAAGCGTAGAAAAATCCTAAATAAGGGAAAAAGGCACACAAGGAAAAGTGCAAGTCAATAATTTTGTAAAAGTGTAATATCTCCACACAATAAAAGTTAGTTGGTTAGTTTGAAAGTTAGTTAGTCAATTAATAAGTTAGTAAGACTACTAACTAAAGACTAACTAAGGTAAAAATTGACTAGTATTAAAAGCTAATAATTTTCATTCAATTAAAAATATATTTAAACAAATAAAGAGTCATAAATCTGAAATTTTTCTTAGATTGATAAGGACCATAGCCACCCTTCACGAAAAGTACAATGTGAACGGGACTTATGAGCCATATTAATCACTAGTACTAATGTGGATAAATGGAATGGTCCAAAAATATTAGATTCTTTGGGGGGGATTACATTTTAGATATTATCCTAAAAAGATAGAACTAAAATTCATTTAAAAGAAAAGACAAGTGATGTTTTAGTTAGTTTTGGAGATTTTATAAAAAGAGAAATAAAGAAAAGTGACTAGCAAAATCACGCGCGTCGCGATTGCAGTTTACAGATAGTAGACAACACTTCGAACAGAGAAAAGAAGAAGGAGTGAACTAAGAGCCTTATAACTGAGTGTCTTGGAGTTTGACCCCCCTTTTGGAGCCAATGCAATCATCAGATTTATGATCTGAGCATCAAATCACTGAGTCTTCTAAGAGTCCCTCCACTCTTGTTCCCAAACTTATCCCCTCCTCTCTAATTCATTATAAATATGAGGCATGGGACACAAGGGAGCATAAGGAAACCCTAAAAGGCTGCAAGAGAGAGGGAGAGAGAGAGTATACCCCTCCAAGAGATTGTGAGAGAGAGCTTGAGAGAGAGAGAGAGAGAGAAGAGTTACTCCGAGAGGCTGCACAATTCCCCTCTTATCTCGATCCTCGATTTAACCATCTTCTCTTTCACTCTCCCATCTCGAATCTATCCCACCTTCTTAATCTCTTGAGTCTACTTGCGAACGATGGCATCCAAGCGAAGAATATCGTGTGTGGATGACAATCCTAAAACCAACAATAGAGCTTCGGGCGAAGGCATCACTATCAATCCAATTGCGATACCAATCATAAGTAATGTATTTTCAAATTGATAGATGCTTGTTTTAATGCTCGCAAGAGATGCATTAGGATTCGTACCTTGTGGTGCTAGAATAGGTCATTGAAAAGGATAAATTACATCTAAAATATTCAAAGATGAAGTTTGTAAAGTGCTTGTATCAAAGGGAGTTAAATTGCACCTAGTTGCTATGTGATGAATCCATGCATAGTATAAGAAACATATGGGACACTAAATTATTGAGCATCAATGAGTCTTTGATTAATATTTACTGAGGATAATATTGTTTAAAGTTCGCAAATGCATATACACGGTACATACATGGGAGAGATTATGTAAACTTTACATCGATGACATGCGACTCCTTACCTTAGGAGAAAGGAAGATAAAGCCAAGAAAAAAGGTTGCATAGTAGAAAAATGCTAAAAGATAATTGTCACTTAGAGAAGAGGCATAAATGCTCTTGCTAGATTGATTAATTTGCATTGGAATGATAGGACTTACGTCATGTATAGTATTGGAACCTTTAGCATATGCCTTAGGCTAAAGGAGGAAATATTAAGCAAATTCTACTCTTTGGCTCCAAGGGGGAGAGTGAATATGCGATGGAATTATTGTCACATCTATTATTGTATTGTTTGAAAAAAATACAATTAGTTTTGTTGGTTGATTGAACAACACCCTAAATGTTTTTCTTTCAATCAAGGGATTGTTGCATTGTGATTTGGATAAATATTCCAAGGCTTGTGCGCGTGGATCATCTCCAAGATCACATCGCAGATTATCCCGAGAGGGCACTTCTCGATTCACAGGTCGATGGTCGAGTGGTGAAAAGGCCAACCACGGAAATGGCATCTCACTCCTAGACCGTTGGTGGGTCAGTTGGACACCCCTTGCCTGTCCAAAATGGAGTTGGAGATCCCCGTGAGCCCAATGTGTGGGATGTTGGAAGATCCTATTCTAGATAAAGGATGGAAATTTCAGTGCCATGAGATTTGGACCGGGTACTTTTGTTGGACAGAAGGGATACATAATTCTCATGTATGGGTAGGAGACAAAGATTAACTTAAATATAAGTTAAGGAACTTTTTTTATAAAAGGACTGCTTTTTTTGTTTTTGTGTATGTGTTGTAAATTACATGAATGAAATCCATGCCCTAAAACGCTTAATTAATGAAGCTGATTTTAAATGTTGCACATGAATATGGTAGGACCCAATTAGGCAACTAAAGATATCAAGGGAAGCGGGTGGACGGAATCCCCGCGACAGGTCCATCCTATGGTTGGGTGGTCCCAGAGAACTAGGAGGCTTCTCACAAGGATTTACCGTCGAATGACTTTAGGTGTTGTTAAGTTAGAATCCAATTCATACCATTTTAGGGGACCGGAATGGGACTATGCCCTACGGATAGAGAGGTTGAGCGGTGCATCCCTCTCGTTTCCCATTATCTATGAACCAAGTGCAGCATAAATCTGCTTAGACTTTGTTGTTCCTACTCAAAGTGGGCCATCTGGAGCTCGACGCTAGCTACTTCCTAGAGACTTGGCTTATAGGAAAGAAACCCTGACTTCAAGTCACTCCTAAGTGGGAATGGCCGGATACTTCTGCATTGGGCTGACTCGAAAAGACCTAGATTGCAAACCCTGTGGCATTCCTTGCGAGTGCCAGGTGGCTCTTTCTAGACTCCCCTCCTAATGGGCTGCTAAGTGTCCCACAAGTGGTCAAGTGGACACGTTACAGTTGGTATCAGAGTGAAACTTCATGATGATACATGATTGATTAATGTTTGGTTCATAGATATATCGTAAACAGAAATAACCTAAGTGGTATGGCTTGATTGTCAAGCACCTTTTGCACCCACGAATGCTGACATGCAAGAGAAGAAATTTCTTCTCAAGAAAATTAAGGCACTCAAGTTTGATGGAGAAGTGTTAGACATCACAGGAGAAGCAAAGATATTGATTGAGATGATGGATGACTATTTCTCTGCTTCAGGAACTGCCTCCATGAATCAAGCAATGATTGGAAAATTGAAGTTGGTTGGCTAGGCTCAGTTATGGTAGAAGCAATGGTGCAAAGATCAAGGTATTTATGAAGCCGCTATTATGTGGAATTAGTTAAAAGATGTTGTATGCGGATAATACCTTCCGCCAACCTATTAAACCTTGAAGATGAATGATAATCCGTAGGAGATATCCCTACCGTCAATGCTTCCATTGTAATGAGCTACGACACATCCAAGTAGAATGCCCTGATCTAAGTCCAGAGGACATTGAGCCTCCAAGAAAACGAAGCTACACAGATGCAATCTATGGATATATATACAAATTAGATGAAGACGAAGATCTAGAGCCCACTAAACCTTATTAGGAGGACTAAATTTCCTAGAAGCTTAATCGACATGTAACACAATTGAGAATAAATCCTACTCTTGTGCCTATGGTTAATTCAAATAATATGGTTGCACTGCTTGAAACATTAAGAGTAGCGTAGTGGATGCATGGTGGGTCTTAACCCATAGGTCATAAGCCCCATCAGTGCTTGTCTTCCCCAGTTTCTCTCGAGATGAGGACATCTCGATTTCTCTAAGGGGGGGAGGATGTAATATCTCTACACAATAAAAGTTAGTTGGTTAGTTTGAAAGTTAGATAGTCAATTAATAAGTTAGTAAGATTACTAACTAAAGACTAACTAAGTGAGAGCGGATTTTTGATGTCGAGAAGTGCTTAAAAATAGCTAAAAATTATGAATATCAAGGGAAAAATATTCAACGTCGAAGGCGGCAGCTCCTATTAGAACGATTTTAAGCGTCAAGTGCTTTAAAGGAGCCCAAGCGACACTTGTTGATTTTTGATAAATTTTCAGATTTCCGTGTGGGTTGTCAGGAGTTGCCGGCCAATGCGGGATGTCAAGACGGACACAGAGAAATTTACAGCACTTGATTTGGACACCAGACGGGGAAATGGCCAACAAATGGGCAAGATTTGAAAAGGTGTTTGGCCAAATGGTCATGACCTTTGGGGGGGGGGGATGTAGCATTTTAATGTAGCATGAAATCGTGGGCATTTGGAGATGAAGAAAATGTGGAGGAGAGGGCACCATGGAACGGCCAAAAAATGAGCTCAATGTTGATGGGGATCAATCTCCTGCCTGTGAGTAACCCCCCCAATGGATCATGGGACTTGATTCCCTCCTGTATGCTGACTCTATCGCTGCCCTTCACTCCTCAAATGGTGGCCTGGATGAAGATCTCTGATTTTAGTCTTTCTCTCTCCTCCCTTTCTCTCCCTTAAGGGTTTGTTCTTGTGTGGAAGAAGACAATGAAGAATGGTGGAGGAAAGCTTGTCCGGATGAGACCGGATTGCTTCTGGGATGAATGAAGACATGAAGAGTGCTGTTCTTGAAGATTTTGAGCATTAAATGCATGCTGAAAATCAGTCCCGTAATCAAGACCAAGAAATCGAGACCTGAAAATAAGCGGTAATGCTATTTTTATAAAGAAAAATGATCTTTTTATGCTATTTGCTTTATGAAACCTTGTTCATATGGGATGAAAGTTCATTATAATATTGTTTTCCATGATTTTCAATTGTTTGCAACCTGAAAATCAGAAAATATAAGGCTACAAGGCCGAAATTAATGTCAAACATGAAAAACACGCGTTTTAAGGGTAAAATTGGGGTTTTTGCTATATAAATGAGAAATATGATATGTCACACCAACTAAATCTGAGTTTTTGTTGTCAGTAAACCTAAGGGCTATAGCCCACAATCAATTTTCATTTTTAGTCATTATTTATTAAAGAAAATAGAGAAAAATATCCAAAAATGGAAAAAACGCGTTTAAAATTAGGAAAAAATAGGAAATGGGCTTAGAAAAGTTAGGGAAAATTATATCTATGTTTGTGCGATGTGTAACGATGGCAAAGAATGAGGTTGGCCTCGGTTTGTCCCCTTTCTATGTTTTGTGCGTATTTATCGGTTTTTTAAAAGGGAAAAATGCACAGAAACCCTATCTAACCGATCAATGATGCAAAATGCTAAGATTTGGATGAAGAGGGGCTAAAAAACTGAAAGATAAAGAAAAGATTTGATTTATGCATTGCACTTGGCATATAGGAAACGGTTAAAATAAAGAGGATGGTAGCATAAGCATATGGCTCGGTGCCTCCTTTCAATGCAGCACGCGCTGGTAAAATTCATGGAGAGAATGCTTTATGCACCATGCACGATGCTGATCTTTCTTCTATTTGAGCACATAGCCATACACGATTTGCATTAAGCATAATAATTAAAAGGTATCAGAAAAAACCTCTTGGATGTATGGCACCTGTCTTCCTTAGGTTGTGGCCAACAATGAGTGTGAGAGGATGGCCTAAGCTATAGGTTAGTCGTTGGGTCCTAAGGGGAAAGTATAGTGAGGAATGGTACATCCTGAAACGTAAAATATTGGTACCTTGAGAGGAGTTTATGTTCATTTGTGTTATATGTCTAGCAGCGCATCAAAGGGCCAATCCCTGCGATGTACGAGAGCTGCAGTGGGGCTCCAACTATTAGTCGGTGGAGTGCCTCCTATGTGTATGTGATCGTGGCATTGCCAATGTGTAAGGGTTCTCCCTCTGAGGAGTTTAAGGGAAACGTTGGACTATAAACTATAAATGCATGAATTAAGCTTTAGGGTAGTTTGTCCTTTAGTATTTGATAGACGCTCTTGGTCCTGAGGCTGTGAGGGTGTTTGTGTGTCATGAGCATGAGGTCTGGCTAGTGCTATAGCCAGTGCTGGCCCATTTCAGGTCCCATCACTAAGGTAAAAACTGACTAGCATTAAAAGCTAATAATTTTCATTCAATTAAAAATATATTTAAAAAAATCGAGAGTCATAAATCTAACATTTTTCTCAGATTGATAAGGACCTTAGCCACCCTTCACGAAAAGTACAATGTGAACAGGACTTATGAGCCATTAACCACTAGTATTAATGTGTATAGTTTGAATGGTCCAAAAATATTAGATTCTTGGGGGAAAAAAACTATTATATTTTAGATGTTATCCTAAAAAGATAGAACTAAAAGTCATTTAAAAGAAAAGACAAGTGATGTTTTAGTTAGTTTTCGAGATTTTTTAAAAAGAGAAATAAAGAAAAGTGACTAGCAAAATCGCACGCGCTGCGATCACAGTCTATAGGCAGTAGACAACACTTCGAACAGAGAAAAGAAGGAGTGAACTAAGAGCCTTCTAACCGAGTGTCTTGGAGTTTTACCCCCCTTTTGGAGCCAATGCAACCATCAGATTTATGATCTGAGCATCAAATCAGTGAGTCTTCTAAGAGCCCCTCCACTCTTGTTCCTAGACTTATCCCCTCCTCTCTAATTCATTTTAAATATGAGGCATGGGGAGGCACAAGGGAGCATAAGGAGACCCTGAAAGGCTGCAAGAGAGAGGGAGAGAGAGAGTATACCCCTCCAAGAGATTGTGAGAGAGAGCTTGAGAGAGAGAGAGAGAGAGAGAGAGAGAAGAGTTACCCCGAGAGGCTGCACAATTCCCCTCTATCTCGATCCTCGATTTAACCATCTTCTCTTTCACTCTTCCATCTCTAATCTATCCCGCCTTCTTAATCTCTTAAGTTTATTTGCGGATAATGGCCTCCAAGAGAAGAATGTCGCGTGCAAATGACAATCCTACAACCAGCAACACAGAGCTTCACGCAAAGGCATCACTATCAATCCAATTGCAGTACCAATCGTAAGTAATGTATTTTCAAATTGATAGATGCTTGTTTTAATGCTCGCAAGAGATGCATTAGGCTTCTAACTTGTGGTGCTAGAATAGGTCATTGAAAATGATAAATTTCATCTCAAATATTCAAAGATGAAGTTTGTTAAGTGCTTGTATCAAAGGGAGTTAAATTGCACCTAGTTGCTATGTGATGAATCCATGCATAGCATAAGCAACGTATGGGACACTAAAATATTGAGCATTGATGAGTCTTTGATTAATCTTTACTGAGGATAATACTATTTAAAGCTCTCAAATGTATATACATGGTACATATATGGGAGAGATTATGTAAACTTTACATCGATGACATGCGACTCCTTGCCTTTGGAGAAAGGAAGATAAAGCCAATAAAAAAGGTTGCATAGTAGGAAAATACTAAAAGATAATTGTCACTTAGAGAAGAGGCATAAATGCTCTTGCTAGATTGATTAATTTGCATTGGAATGATAGGACTTACGTCATGTATAGTATTGGAACCTTTAGTATATGCCTTAGGCTAAAGGAGGAAATATTAAGTAAATTATACTCTTTGGCCCCACGAGAGAGTGAATATGCGATGGAATTATTGTCACATCTATTATTATATTGTTTGGGAAAAATACAATTAGTTTTGTTGGTTGATTGAACAACACCCTAAATGTTTTTCTTTCAATCAAAGGATTGTTGCATTGTGATTTGGATAAATATTCCAAGGGATGCGCCCCCCCTTTTGATGTCCAGATCGGTAGCCCACCCCCCTCTCCCCTCTCGTGTGCTTAGTGAGAAGAAGAGAAGGAGAGAGAAACGAGGAAGAGGAGAGGGAGAGAAGAGAGGGAAGGAGAGGAAGAGGAGAGAGAGAGAGAGAGAAGAAGAGAAGGAGAGGGAGAGAGAGTAGGAGAAGAGGAAGAGAAAGGTAGAAAGAAGAGGGAGAGAGGGAAGGAGAAGAAGAAGAAGAAGAAGAAGAAGAAGAGGGAGAGAGAGAGAAGGAGAAGAAGAAGGAGAAGAAGAGGGAGAGAAGAGAGAGAAGGAGAAGAAAAGAAGGAGAAGAGAAGAAGGAAGAGGAGAGGGAGAGAAGGAGAGAAGGAGAGAGAGAAGGGAGAAGAAGAAGAAGAAGAAGAGGGAGAGAGAGAAGGAGAAGAAGAGGGAGAGAGAGAAGGAGAAGAAGAGGGAGAGAAAAGAAAGAAGGAGAAGAAAAGAAGGAGAAGAGAAGAAGGAAGAGGAGAGGGAGAGAAGAAGAGAAGGAGAGAGAGAAGGGAGAAGAAGAAGAGGAAGAAGAAGAAAAGATGGAGAAGAGGAGAAAAAGAGGTAGAAGAGGAAGAGGAGAGAGAGAAGAGGAAGAGGGAAGGAGAGGAAGAGGAGAGAGAGAAGGAGAGGGAGAAAGAGTAGGAGAAGAAGAAGACAAGAAGAAAAGGAAGAGGGAGAGAGAGAGTAGGAGAAGGAGAGAAGAAAAGAAGAAGAAGAGGGAGAGAGAGAAGGAGACCCCAGTCTCATAAAATAGTCCATACAGCAATGTGGACTTCACATACCTGAGTATGCGTCTAGCCGCATCCAAATGTGGTTTCCTTGGAGCCTGCATAAACTGACTTACCAATCCAACAGCATAGCTCAAATCTGGCCTGGTAATAGTCATATAAATCAAACTTCCTACTATGCGTCTGTACATAGTAGGGTCTTCTAGAAGCTCACCTGCATCTGTGCTCAGCTTCACATTCTACTCCAAAGGAACTGAAATAGGCTTACAGCGTGTCATCCCATATTTGGACAGCATGTCCAATCCATACTGCCTCTGCAAGAGCTGTATCCCACTTGGTGATCTAATCACCTCAATGCCCAAGAAATAACGCAGCTCTCCCAAATCCTTCATCTCAAACTTCTGCTTCAATAGCATTTTCACATGAAGGATATCTTCATCACTGTCACCTGTCATAATCAAATCATCAACATAAATGACAAGTAGCATAATACCTTTCTCTGTTTTTCTCACATATAGTGAGAAATCTGCCTTGGAAATCTGAAAGCCAATAGTGACAAGATACTGTCCTATCTTGTCAGACCATGCTCTAGGTGCTTGCTTCAATCCATACAAGGCTTTCTTCAACCTGCAAACAAACTCAAGATGAACAGCATGCACATAACCTGGTGGCTGCTCCATATATACCTCTTCTTGCAAATCACCATGCAAGAAGGCATTCTTTACATCAATCTGATGTAAAGACCATCCCTTTGATGCAGCCATAGCAATAACTGCTCTTACGGTTGCCATCCTTGCAACCAGACTAAATGTTTCTTCATAGTCAATGCCATATGTTTGTGCATACCCCTTGACAACTAATCTTGCCTTGTATCTGTTCACAGAACCATCTGCATTGTGCTTCACCTTATAAACCCACTTACAGCCAATTGCATTCTTACCTTTAGGCAAAGGTACTAACTCCCATGTAGCATTTGCTTCCAAGGCATCCATTTCTTCATCCATGGCTTTCTCCCATTTTTCTTTTCCCATGGCTTGCTCAAAAGATGTGGGTTCTGGTTCCTGTATCACTTTGACCATATATGCATAGTGAGTGGCTGTAAATCCATCATATTTCAGCCTATCCACAGGATATCTAGTTCTCGTAGACCTGCGCAAAGTAGGTTCACTCCCAGGTGCTCTCAAAACATCCCTGGTCTTCCTTACTCCAGGTGTAACAATAGAAGGAATACCCAACTCATCATCAATGCTCTGTTCTGAGCCACTGGATTCACCATCCACATAAGAGTGACCTGCATTCACATCAAACATGGGCTGATCAACCTTCTCTTTTCCTTTTCGTGATACCTGCATACCACTATCTGCATTACTTTGAGAAGATTCTCCTGATCTCAATCTGCCTGTCCATGGGGAAGAATGTGAACCACTGCTAGAGGACGGTCCAGGTCCACTAATATTTTGTGACTATTGCTGTGAGTTTTATGCAGCATTACCATTTTGTGCATCTACATCATCAATCACATTTACTGGTTTATACCAGCTGCTCATCTCATCAAAAACAACATCTCTGCTCACTGTAAACTTACGAGTAGAAGGGTTATAGCATCTATACCCTTTTTGCTGCAAAGAGTAACCAATAAAGATGCACTTCTCAGCTTTTGGATCCAACTTGGATCTCAGTTCATCTGGCACATGTACATAGGCAATGCAACCAAAAATTTTCAAATGAGAAATATCTGGTTTCCTACCAGTATACCTCTTCTCTGGAGTCATCCCATGTATTGCTGCAGTGGGAGTCCTGTTCATTATATAGACTGCTGTAGCAACTGCTTCAGCCCAATAAAAATATGGCAAGTCTTTTTCATTGAGCATGGCACGAGATACCTCTCCAATATGCATGTTTTTCCTTTCTGCAATTCCATTTTGTTGTGGGGTATCACTGCATGAATATTGCTGCTTTATGCCATGCTCCTGCAGGAACCTTGCAAACTCATTTGAGAGGTACTCTCCCCATCCATCTGACCTTAGGCATTTTATCTGCAGCCCTGTTTCTTTTTCAACCATCGCTTTAAGAGTTTTGAAATGCCCAAAAACTTCACTTTTCTTTTTCATAAAATACACCCAAACTTTTCTGCTATAGTCATCAATAAAACTGACAAAATAATGACAGCCTCCAAGAGATGCAGCTTTAGTTGTCCACACATCAGAGTGGATTAATTCCAATGGCTTCTCACTCTCTTGAACATGTCTAGGAAATGGTTTCCTTGCTTGTTTTCCAAACTGACAGTCTTCACATACCTTATGCATTTCTGCAACCTTGAATTTTTGAAAACCTACAGTAATATTTTGGGCCTGCATTGATTTAAGTCACTGTACATTAACATGACCAATGCGTTTATGCCAGATATCAATATCTGCAACTACACCGGTCCCATGTGCAAACATTGCTGCACTCAATTCAGACATGTCTGCATCCAACGTAAACATTCTGCCCTTCTTCTTTCCTTTTGCTATCAAGGGACCTTTATTTTTCATATCCTCAACAAAGCATCCATGAGGATTAAATCTGACCTGCAAGCCCTGCTCAACCATTTGACCGACAGAAACCAGATTCTTGGTGATATTCCGGACATGAAATACATCGGACAGGTATTTCTTTTTCCCATCCTGCATAGACAATGGAATTTTTCCAATCTGCACAATAGGATGTGCAGTATCATCACCAGTCTCCACAAATCCTGGTTTTTCCATTTTCCTTGCATCCTCCATCCATTCTACATGACCTGTCATGTGGTTTGATGTACCTGAGTCAACATACCATACATCATTGCTTTCTTCTGCACTTGTCACAGAATTGTTCATGTGCTGCACCATGAACAAATGCTCATTTTTTTCATCACCCTGTCTACTAGAAGATGCATGATTCCCTTGTTGCAGTTTTCCATTCATGATGTCATTCTGCTTTTTATAGCAGTCTTTAGCTATATGACCCATTTTACCATAATAGTAGCATTCAACATTACTATTTGCATTTTGGCCTCTTTGCCATCCACCACGACCTCTTTGGCTCCCCCTACCTCTAGAGTTACCACGTCCTCCTCCATAGGACTGGTTTTCTTGAGTTTGCTGCATATTCTGATTTCTACCACGGCCTCCAAATCGGCCTCCTCTACCTCTGCCTCTACCTCTTCCAGCATTTGAGTAGAAGACAGCTTCTTTTGAAGTTCCTCCTAAAGAAGATGCACCACCATTTCTCTACTCCTCAGAAATTAGAAGAGCAATCAACTCCTCAAAATCAGGAAATCTTTCACGAACTGAAATGGATGTCCGAAACTGTGCATAATCCTTTCCTAGATCATTCAAGGTCACGGAAACTAAATCATCATCTTCCACTGGCGACCCAATGGAAGCAAGTGCATCTGCAATCTTCTTCACCTTCATGTGGTAGTCATTGATGCTCATACTTTCTCTTTGCACATTATGCAACTCTTGCTTGAGCTGCATTTTCCTGGCTTGCGTATTTGTGCTATACATTTTTAACAAAGTATCCCATGCCTCCTTTGGCGTACTTGCATCCTGAATATGCACAATCATAGAGTCTGAAATACTGATAGACAGCCAATACATAACTTTCCTGGCTCTCTCATGCCATGTTTTAAATGCCTGCATTTGCTGTTGATTGGGAACATCAAGAAGAACTGGTTCTTCTTCATTTCCTGCAACAAATTCCCAATATCCTTTTCCCATAAGGAAATTCGTCATTCTAAACTTCCATGCTTGGAAGTTGTTCTTGTCAAGCTTTTCAGTGACAATCTGTGAAAGAGAATCAGATGCCATTACAGAACACTGCAAAAAATTATGTCACTGCAAAAAAACACAGCTTCACCCTCACAAGGGAAAATCTGCAAAACTGGCGAAAGTGGTATTTGACCACACAGTCACTTCCTAGTGACGATTTTGCATCAACAGGCAACAGGGATGATTCTGTAACTCCCAATGTCTCTGCGCACAAGCATACGATGCAATTTCTACAGTAACTTTTCACCGACCTGTAGAACACTGGCTGCACAGCATAAAACTGGGCCTTTTTCTTAGTGCGTGCAGAAAACTTCCGCCTCCAAAACAGGCCCCGAAATGGCCTCAAATCAAAAAAACAAGGTCGCCAAGGGCTGAAGCCCTTTTCCCGCAGCATATACTGCCCTCTTGCCTCACCGCGAAGGGCGTCTCAACCTGAGACAATGCACTCCTGCAATTTCCGGCTGTGCTGCCTGCAGAGATCTGCTCCCAAAACAGAAAATGAAAGCAACACTGCTCCTCTTACCACAACACCGCGAGCTTGGCTTGCTTTCTTGAGCTCCTTACCACGAACAAGGCTCTGATACCATGTCAAGATTGTGGGAGAGAAGGAAGGAGTCTCGCTTGAAGCTTTCTCGCTTGCACAATGGGGGAAGACACACAGAGATGGAGGCTGAAAACGTTTTTCTCTTCTTAGTTGTGTAAGCCAAAAGAACTCAAGTACAAAGAAATAGAAGAACCCTAGATATGGGTCTCAAACCAAACTCAACTAACTAAGGTGGCATACTAACTGAGCCACGAACTAGAGTAGATAAGGATAGCTATCATGTGGCTATTATTCAGGGGTGGTGTACCAACCGCGTCTGCAACTAACAAGTCGGTGACATAAATACACAACGGTCACCCTGGCGTATCACGAGTGGAGCTCGATATCTCAACATGGGGGTTGTTTTAGTTATCTAATTACCTACCACATTATGTTTGACATATAAAAGCAACTTCCTTAATTAATATGTTAATCATAGGTTCCTTTACATAATTTAGGGCACTAACACAAAGACAAGATAAAACAAGATAAAAAACTTCCTTAACATATCTTAAGATTAATGTTTGTATCCTGCCCATATAGGAGAATTAAGTGTTCCTTTCTGCCTTCACATAAAAATCCTTTTGTCTCCCGGCAATAAAATCCGAAGGTTTATCCTGCCAAGATTTGGCCTTATAACTAGTATCAAGGCCTCGAGATCCCATCTTGAGTCACGTAGAACACTTGTGTAGGGCCGGAGGCATTGGGCTTTACGGCCAAAGCCCTCACTAGCACCCAAGCATCCTCTTAAGCCAAGTAATTTCCATGGAGAGACCTCTCATGGCGGGTTCGGTCCACATTCTCGGCGCGGATTCACAACCCCCTTGGTTAAGGTTTGGCGGTTTGCGGGGGGTAGCTAGTGCCATCCTTCCTTAGTTATCCCTTTAGGAAATCAACCACAGCTGAAGCACCTAGCTTAAAAACAATCACTAGGGAAAACATCCCTTTTCTTTCCATGGAAATCAGTCATCTCAGACCCGGCCATGCAATCATCAAACACACTCCATTGGGTTAACATCCAAAACCACATTAACAAACAGTTGAATGCACAACTTCTTGCGTCAAGGCATCGCAATCCCATTTTATGCACAATCAGAATTTAACTTGGATGTATCAAAACACTTGCCCAAGGGACTTACAAATTTTCAAACAACGAAGCATAAATTGAATCAACAATTCATCTTTAACAAGATCAACCTTCCTTAGAAACCATTTCAACAGTTCCAAGCAACATGCTTAGCATAAATCAATTGCCTTGAAGTTCACTCTCCCCCTTGGATTAGGGCTTTCGCAACAATTTAACAAATTCCTCCTAGATCCTTTAAATGATCTAAGTGATTTCACCTTGACCTTTATTAATCATGTCCACTTATTTAGGGTAGAAGATCAACCCAGTTCCTAGGGTAGCTATCTAATATCACAGGTTACCGAGTGCTAGCACATCACCAAGAGTATATTAACGTGATTCCAACCTGATTAGCCATAGGTTATCTAATCTTCATCTATCAGCTAGAGTTCGAACAAGGATCTCTAAACAGAATTTCTTTTAGAACTACTGTTCTAACATTGTTCATCGTGCAATCCCATTGTGTGTGCAAGTTAATATATATCGACACATGCATAATTTGAATGTTACTTTAATGTACTCTATCATTCTTGTACATGAAAAACCTTATCATTTCATGTGCGTCAATCCATGTAGATTCCATTCTATTTGTCCCCTTGACTCCCATGCAATCATCTCGTATTTGCAAGATTTCGTGTGACAATATTTCATGGACTAGGCTAGTCAATATTTCATGCAACTCATGCACTTGAGTTTTCATAATCATGCACTTTAAGTGTAGAAGAGAAACCATGAACACTAAGCAACAAGAATAGCGGGAGGGGCTAGAGGACACCATTTTTGAGGGGGGGTGGTCAACGTCGTTTTTGATTTCCCTTCAAGTTCTCTTCTTTCTTCTTATTCCCCTCTTATTCTCCTTCTTCTTCTCCTTCTCTCTCTCTCTCCCTTCCTCTTCTTCTTCTTCTTCTACCCTTCTCCTCCTTCTCTTTCTCTCTTCTTCTTCTCTCACTCCTCTCTCTCCCTCTTCTTCTTCTTTTCTTCTCTCCTTTTCCTACTCTCTCTCTTCCTCTTCCTCTTCTTCTTGTCTTCTTCTTCTCCTACTCTCTCTCCATCTCCTTCTCTTCTTCTCTCTCTCTCTCTCCTCTTCTTCTCCTTCCCTCTCTTCTCTCCTTCTTCTTCTTCCTCCTCTTCTCTCCCTCTCCTCTTCCTCTTCTCTCTCTCCTTCTCTTCTTCTCTCCCTCTCCTCTTCCTCTTCTACCTCTTTTTCTCATCTTCTCCTTCTTCTCTTAAGTTCTTCTTCTTCTCCTTCTCCCTTCTCTCTCTCTCCTTATCTTCTTCTCTCCCTCTCCTCTTCCTTCTTCTCTTCTCCTTCTCTCTCTTCTCTCCCTCTTCTTCTCCTTCTCTCTCTCCCTCTTCTTCTTCTTCTTCTCCTTCCCTCTCTCCCTCTTCTTTCTACCTTTCTCTTCCTCTTCTCCTACTCTCTCTCCCTCTCCTTCTCTTTTTCTCTTTCTCTCTCTCCTCTTCCTCTCCTTCCCTCTCTTCTCTCCCTCTCCTCTTCCTCTTCTCTCTCTCCTTCTCTTCTTCTCACTAAGCACAACGGGGGGCGGTGAGAGCGGAATGTAGGTGACGGAAAGTGCTTAAAAATAGCTAAAAATTATGAATATCAAGGGAAAAATATTCTCCGTCAAAGGCGGCGGCTCGATCTAGGACGATTTTAAGCGTCAAAGTGCTTTAAAGGCGCCTGAGCGACACTTGTTGATTTTTCATAATTTTTCAGAGAGTCGTGCAGGTTGACACGAGCTATTGGCCAATGCAGGATGCTAAGCCGGACGCCCAGGATTTTTCGGAGCTCGATTCCGAGTCTGGACGGGAAAATGGCCAAGAAACCGGTCAAGATGCCAAGAGGTGGACATTAGAGTGGCCAAATGGGCAAGTGCCTCTTGGGAGCCCAACATTTTATGCCATTTGACAAGAGGGCATGAAAAAAAAACGTGAGATGAAGGAGAAAAAGGCGCCATCAATAGGCGCCGAAAAATGCGCTAGGGAGAGGAGGAGGCAATCTTCAACCTCAATACAACCCACATCAATGATCATGGGGCTTCAATCCCTCCTGGATGCTGACTCTATTGCCGCCTCTCACCCATCAAATGATGCTCTCTTTGAAGATCTCTGATTTCATTCTTTCTCTCTCCTCCCTCTCTCTCTTCTAAAGGCAAGTTCATGTGGGAAGAAGAAGGAAGAAGAAAGAATGATGGAGGCTTGTCCGGCATGGATCGGATTGCTCCACGGGCTGGAGATGGTGATTTGTGATTGTATTGGACATGAAGTGTTGCCGATTTTCAGATTTGCAGCCATGGACACGAAACCCGAAACACGCAAATAAGAGGTAATTCAATTTTTTCAAAGGAAATTTGAGATTTCATGGCTTTTGATTGATAAAATGTTGTTCATGTGGGCTAAAAATTGTTTATGTTGCTGTTTTCCATGAGTACTTGTTGATCATAATCAAAAAATCAGAAAATCAGAAAAATATGCATCTTGTGGTTCAAAATAATACACTAAAACACGTAAAATATGGAAAATCAAGGGAAAATGATGTTTTTGGGCATAAAAATGGAAAAATGAATAGGAACACCCATTAAATTTTCATTTTTGCTGCAAGAAGAAACTAAGGGCCACAGCCCATAACCTATTTTGAATTTGTAGTAATAAGGTAATGCAAAAAATAAGGGAAAATACAAGGAAAATAGAGAAAAATCACTAAAAATAGGAGAAAAATGTATTTTGGGTGCGGAAAATTAATGAAAATTAAGAGCAATGTTTGTGAATGTTTGTGGGGACTGAAGCATGAGGATTTGCCTCAGTTCAACCCTACCTTCTTGTTCTAGTGTGTTTTTCCCGCTTTTTACACATAAAATGATGGCAAAATGCCCTATAAATCCATACAACAATGCAACATTTGATCGATGGGAGGGTAGAGTGGTTAAAGTGTGTCTAAATGTGGAGTAAAATGATGAAAAGATTGCTGTTTTTGTTTGCATGCCATATAGGTCGGTGAATAATTACAAAATAAGAGCCTAGTAGCACGAGGGTTCCCTCGGTGCTAGGTTTGTGCAACGCCGCATAAGAACGGTAGTTGAAAATCATTGAAAGGATGTTTTCCACATGTGCACATATATTGATTTCATAACTGTTTGAGCACTTGGCATCCACACTATGCATAAATCATGGAAATATTTAAAGGTATCAGAAATCCTGGATGCACAGCAATTGTTTTCATTAGGACATTGACCCACGTTGAGTGAGAGACAGGACACCCTAAGCCATAGGCTACGTCGTGGGGTCTGGGGAAAAGAGAAGTAAGGACAATGGTACATTCTTGTATACGATTAAATGGTACCTTGAGTGGGATTTTGTGCGGAATGTTTATATGTTGAGCGACGCATCGAGGGGCCAATCCCCAAGGTGTAGGAGAGTCGCAGAGGGTGGACGGCATTCAGCTGTAGGAGGAACCCCATGTGTATGTGATTTGAGCCTTTTGGCTATGTAAAAGGGACTCCCTCTGAGGAGTAATATTGGGTTAGGATAAGTTGGTCTACAACGTATTACAAACGCAATGTTTAGGAAGGCAGAGATTTTGATAGACGCTCCTGGCTGCGAGGCCGAGGGGTTGTCTCGTGTGTAGTGATGAGGCCCGGCTAGTGCATGAGCCAGTGCCGGCCCGTTTTTAGGTCCATTAGTGGTGCGTCTGGTGGGGGCCGCTTAAAAGTGGCGGTCCTCAAATCGTGGTTGTCTAAGGACCAACTAGTAGTTTATGCCAAAGGATACTGTGATTGATCCATTATTTATCAAAAAGCATCGTCTAGCAGAAATCCAAAAGCAAGAGAGAGACGAAAGAGTTAGGCGACGTGCTGAAATTTTTAGGAGATATTCCCCTAAGCGTAGCGGTGCTGAACCCTTACGGGAGAGTGGATCTAGTGGTCTTGGGGCCACAAGTAGTAAGTTAGGAGAAGGTGGAAGCTCTAGTGCTCCCCTTCCTTCCATAAGCCAGTCCAAGTCAAGTGCGGCAGGTGTAACCTCACCATCCCTTATTCCTAGTGCAAATCCAATCCTCGCCATGGCGCAACCTATTGCAATTCCAGCAGGAACGATGGATTTACTGGCTCTAGATTACCCGCTACCCATTTTTAATGGGCTAGTTGAGGAAGATGCAGAACTCCACATTAGGGAGTTTCAAAAGCTGATGTTTAACTGTCGCATTCAAGAAGAATGACATTTAATGATGTTCTTCAATATGACTCTCAAACGAAGAGCCGCTATATGGTATCATGGTTTAGAAGCCGGAACCATATTGAACATTGATGCATTTTATGGAGCTTTTCGAAGGGAGTTTTTCCCTGAAAGGGGTGGGTAATATTGGTTGCGTGTACTCAATGTGACCTGCCAAGAACCACACGAGGATATTCGTACTTATGCAAAGAAAATAAAAGAGGTTTTCCGTAAGTTGGACACCTCTATTCCTATCCCCGTAGCTGCCCAATTGCAATATTTCCTACATGGTTTGGACTTTAATATCCAATTGCAATTGAGTAGTGTCCCCTTGGGGGATATAGATACTGCCATTACATGAGCACAAGAGGTGGAATCCCGACTGCAAGCAACCTATGCTTCTCGAGGCAATTCGAATATGGGTTTAGTATTGGGAAACAATATGGCAATGGCCAATGGCAGTAGTGGTCAAGGGATAGCAATGGCTAACCCTAATGGGAGAGGGAACATGATACAGAATGTGCCTTTATTACTAGCTCCCCCTAGCATGTCAATGCCTACAGGCAGTCAAATGGCTCCAAATGGTGGAGGCCAGGTGGTCAATTCTAACACCATGCGTGTGGCTCAACAACCAATGCCTAATCGAATTGTTAGGCCGATGGAACGACATGGTAATGACCAAGGCTATGAGTCGAGTTCTTCCAATGTTCTTAGCAAGGTTAAGGACATGATGAAGCATTATACCGACATGATTACGGAGCAGTATCGAAAAATAGCCATTGATGTCAACTTCCTTAAAAAACATCAAAATTTGATAGGAAGTAGATACCCAGAGGAGGGTGCACCTTCGAGGTTTAGTTGCAAATGGTGTGGTGGGCAGCACTATCCAAGAAATTTCCCAAATGTTAAGTGCGACATTTGTGGAAAATCCGGCCATTTAGCAGCCACTTGCTGGAGTAAGATCAGTTCCCTCCGCGAGGTAGTCGGCAACCAGGGCCTGTTAATCATCGTGCGTAAGGAAATGATTCCCAGCGAGAAGATGGGCCTAAACAAATACTTCAACGACTAAAGACTATAGTGGAGGAGCTACCAAGTGGTAGTGGGGTTAGTTTGATTGAGGCTGTACGCGTTAACGATGATGAAACCTCTAATCTGCGAGCTGTTCTTACAAGAGGTAAAAAGGGTAGAGAAGCTGACAAGGATAAGCCTGTTGACGGAAACCCTAAACAAGGAGACAAAGGAACACAAGTTTTGGATCCTGCCATGGAAGGGGGACCTTTGAAGCCCGTAGAAAGTAAAGCCGATAAGGAACCACCAAAGAAGAAGGTGAAAGTTAAAAAAGATGCAATAAAGCCGGTTCAGCAACCTAAAGAGTGGATGGTTTGGTGTGAAAAGCGAGCTCTATCAAACTATCATGAATTCGATTTGGCGAGCTCTCTTTACGAAGTCAAGCCACATGTGAATCTTTTACAGCTTATTAAGCTTTCCCCAGGAGTACGCAAGGAATTTAGAAAGATCCTACGTACCGGGTATATTGTAGAACCTTTGGGTATTGCGCGAGTTGGTGATGACTGGTTCAAGCATGCTGAGAAGCATTGCCCAAGGGTTGCAGCCTATGTCGATGGGATATTAGTAGATTATGCCATCGTCGACACGGGATCATCTGTTAACATTATGAGTTCTGAACTGATGGAAAGGTTGGGTCTTGCGATCCAGAAAGATACCTCCACAATTCTCAGAATGGCAGATTATAGTTTGAGACAGCCAGAAGGCTGCATTACTAAGGTCCATGTCACTGTTGCCAATGTAGAATGCTTGTTGGACTTTAGGGTGATTTGTTTTGCAGGCTGTCCAAGTTACCAAGTATTACTCGGACAACCTTGGATCTTGCAAGCGGACTGCCAAGTGGATATACCTGCCGGTCGGCTAATATTTGGCAGAGGTGCCTAGCGTGTGGTGGTTGATGCTTATCCTGAGTCCCCGCAGAGTGAGAGAGCTCCTCTATCTTCTACAGAATTGGAGACATTAGAAGATTTATCTGCCAGTGAGACATCATCAAATGATGAATCCAAAGAGGGATCCACCACGGAAGACATCTATCAGATCACTTTGAATGAGCTGATAGAGGGCCAAGATTGTATAAGAGATGTAGATGTTATCGAGCTAGACCTTGGTACGCCTGATGATTCGCGGCCAATCAAATTAGGTTCTATGCTCAGCACAGCAGAAAGGGAGGACTATGTGGCCTTGATCCAAGAATTCCGTGATATCTTTGCCTGGAGTTATGATGAGTTGAGAGGCATTCCTCCTAGTCTTGCTGTCCATACAATCCCGTTGAAAGAGGGCAGTCATCCTATATTATAGAAAGTAAGGCGTATGCCTTTCAAACTAAGGGACGGGCTATTTGAAGAGTTACAGAAGCTTCGAAAAGCGGGTTTGATTTTCCCTGTGCAACATACGGAATGGTGTTCGCCGGTTGTGATAAGAAAGAAGAAGAATAATCAAATCTGATTATGTGTAGACTTTAGGGAGCTGAATAAGCAGACAGTTAAGGACTACTACCCGTTGCCATTTATTGACCAGATTTTGGATCAATTAGCGGGTAGGGAGATATATTCTTTTATAGATTGCTTTGCAAGATACAACCAAATGGAAATTGCAGAAGAGGACAAGTTGAAAACAACTTTTATCACTGTATTTGGTACTTTTGCATACCATGTGATGGCCTTTGGTTTATGCAATGCGCCTGGTTCGTGGCAACAAACAGCGGATAAGACATTCGGTGACATATCCCCTGAAGAGTTGAAGGTGTTTATTGATGACTTAGGGGGCGCCACCGTGAGAGGAAGGCAGTTGATCATTTTAAGAAAATGCTTCGAGCGCTATAGACAATTTTGCATCGCCCTAAACCCAGGGAAGTGTGTTTTTGGAGTACCTTATGGGCTATTGCTGGGTCATGTGGTCAGTTCGGTAGGAATTGCGACAGACCCCGAGAAGGTTAAAGTTATAGTTGCCATGGGTCCACCACGCACTCCGAAAGAAGTTCATAGCTTTCTGTCTTCGGTTGGTTACTACCGTAGATTCATCAACGCCTTAGTAGAAAGAATGTTGCGCTTACAAATTTATTGTCCTTTAGCTGTTCGTTTGTATGGGGTGACCCTTGTAAGATAGCATTCAAGGATGTGAAATAGGAGCTAGCAAGAGCGCCCATTTTAAAAGCACCTAAAAGAGGTGAGGTGTTCTATATATTTTCAGCAGCCACCATGTATAGTATCAGCTGCTGTTTAGCCCAAATTTGGGAAGAGAAGTGGTACCACCCGATTGCTTTTGCTAGTCGAAAGCTGGAGGTATCCGAAATCAATTATATCTACATGGAGAAGTTGTGTCTAGCGATGGTCTTTGGGACCAAGAAATTCAGGCATTATATTCTCTATGAGAAAGTCGTGCTTTATACGAAGGCGGAGGGACTTCGATTATTGATGAATAAGCTATAGCCGCTTGATTGTCTAACAAAGTGGTTAATCACTTTACACGAATTTGATTATGAAATCAGGAGTAAGCCACCAAGGTTGCAAGGCATCGTGGAATGTCTTGTGGACTTTGAGGAGCCAAAAGAATCTGTGGCTAAAGGTAGTGACATGGAGTTGTTGTTTAAAATAGATACGGCATCTATTCCCTCTTGGTATGCTACAATAACGCATTATTTATAAACAAGAGAGGTGGGATCCGAATTATCTAAAGCTGAGAGAAGGAAAATTAAGCAGCAAGCATTAAAGTTTGCTTTGATCGCATGTACATTATTGTCAAGGTTGTGGGAGAGAAGGAAGGAGTCTCGCTTGAAGCTTTCTCGCTTGCACAATGGGGGAAGACACATAGAGATGGAGGCTGAAAACGTTTTTCTCTTCTTAGTTGTGTAAGCCAAAAGAACTCAAGTACAAAGAAATAGAAGAACCCTATATATGGGTCTCAAACTAAACTCAACTAACTAAGGT
Organism: Lygodium microphyllum; assembly: GCF_053477565.2. Taxonomy (NCBI): domain Eukaryota; kingdom Viridiplantae; phylum Streptophyta; class Polypodiopsida; order Schizaeales; family Lygodiaceae; genus Lygodium; species Lygodium microphyllum. Next base: position 30,526,094 of record NC_141162.1, on the reverse strand, counting down.
GGCATACTAACTGAGCCACGAACTAGAGTAGATAAGGATAGCTATCATGTAGCCATTATTCATGGGCGGTGTACCAACCGCGTCTGCAACTGACAAGTCGGTGACATAAATACACAACGGTCACCCTGGCGTATCACGAGTGGAGCTCGATATCTCAACACTCCCCCTCGAGCTCAATCCCAGTTCCTGCACACCAAGCAGGTCTCTGAACTTGCGCAGCTTCTCTGCGCCCAATGCCTTCGTGAATATGTCAGCTACCTGATCCTCTGTGCTGACATAAACTAGATCAATAAGACCTAGTAAAACCCTCTCTCGCACATAGTGATAATGCACCTCAATGCGCTTTGTTCTAGCATGATAGACTGGGTTATTTGCCAAGTGTATACTACTCATGTTGTCACAATAAATGACAACTGGTCCACCTGTAGTCTGATGCATATCATAAAGTAGCTTATGCAACCAAGCTACCTCACATGCAGCCATTGCTGCACCCCTGTACTCAGCCTCTGTGCTCCACAAGGCAACTGTAGGCTGTTTCTTGCTGCTCCAAGTGACTGCAGCACTCCCAAAAGAGAACACATATCCACTGGTAGATCTTCTATCAGAAATACTACCAGCCCAATCAGCATCAGTGTATCCATGCAACTGTATCTGAACCCCAATCTCATAAAATAGTCCATACTGCAATGTGGACTTCACATACCTGAGTATGCGTCTAGCCGCATCCAAATGTGGTTTCCTTGGAGCCTGCATAAATTGACTTACCAATCCAACAGCATAGCTCAAATCTGGCCTGGTAATAGTCATATAAATCAAACTTCCTACTATGCGTCTGTACATAGTAGGGTCTTCTAGAAGCTCACATGCATCTGTGCTCAGCTTCAAATTCTGCTCCAAAGGAACTGAAATAGGCTTACAGCCTGTCATTCCAAATTTGGATAGCATGTCCAATCCATACTGCCTCTGCAAGAGCTGTATCCCACTTGGTGATCTAATCACCTCAATGCCCAAGAAATAACACATCTCTCCCAAATCCTTCATCTCAAACTTCTGCTTCAATAGCATTTTCACATGAAGGATATCTTCATCACTGTCACCTGTCATAATCAAATCATCAACATAAATGACAAGTAGCATAATACCTTTCTCTGTTTTTCTCACATAAAGTGAGAAATTTGCCTTGGAAATCTGAAAGCCAATAGTGACAAGATACTGTCCTATCTTGTCGGACCATGCTCTTGGTGCTTGCTTCAAGCCATACAAGGCTTTCTTCAACCTGCATACAAACTCAGGATGAACATCATGCACATAACCTGGTGGTTGCTCCATATAGACCTCTTCTTGCAAATCACCATGCAAGAAGGCATTCTTTACATCCATCTGATGTAAAGACCATCCCTTTGATGCAGCCATAGCAATGACTGCTCTTACAGTTGCCATCCTTGCAACTGGACTGAATGTTTCTTCATAGTCAATGCCATATGTTTGTGCATATCCCTTGACTACTAATCTTGCCTTGTATCTGTTCACAGAACCATCTGCATTGTGCTTCACCTTATAAACCCACTTACAGCCAATTGCATTCTTACCTTTAGGCAAAGGTACTAACTCCCATGTAGCATTTGCTTCCAAGGCATCCATTTCTTCATCCATGGCTTTCTCCCATTTTTCTTTTCCCATGGCTTACTCAAAAGAAGTGGGTTCTGTTTCGTGTATCACTTTAACCATATATGCATAATGAATGGCTGTAAATCCATCATATTTCAGCCTATCCACAAGATACCTAGTTCTCGTAGACCTGCACAAAGTAGATTCACTCCCAGGTGCTCTCAAAACATCCCTGGTCTTCCTTACTCCAGGTGTAACAATAGAAGGAATACCCAACTCATCATCAATGCTCTGTTCTGAGCCACTGGATTCACCATCCACATAAGAGTGACCTGCATTCACATCAATCATGGGCTGATCAACCTTCTCTTTTCCTTTTCGTGATACCTGCATACCACTATCTGCATTACTTTGAGAAGATTCTCCTGATCTCAATCTGCCTGTCCATGGCGAAGAATGTGAACCACTGCTAGAGGACGCTCCAGGTCCACTAATATTTTGTGACTGCTGCTGTGAGTTTTGTGCAGCATTACCATTTTGTGCATCTACATCATCAATCACATTTACTGGTTTATACCAGCTACTCATCTCATCAAAAACAACATCTCTGCTCACTGTAAACTTACGAGTAGAAGGGTTATAGCATCTATACCCTTTTTACTGCAGAGAGTAACCAATAAAGATGCACTTCTCAGCTTTTGGATCCAACTTGGATCTCAACTCATCTGGCACATGTACATAGGCAATGCAACCAAAAATTTTCAAATGAGAAATATCTGGTTTCCTACCAGTATACCTCTCCTCTGGAGTCATCCCATGTATTGCTGCAGTGGGAGTCCTGTTCATTATGTAGACTGCTGTAGCAACTGCTTCAGCCCAATAAAAATCTGGCAAGTCTTTTTCATTGAGCATGGCACGAGATACCTCTCCAATATGCCTATTTTTCCTTTCTGCAATTCCATTTTGTTGTGGGGTATGACTGCATGAATATTGGTGCTTTATGCCATGCTCCTGCAGGAACCTTGCAAACTCATTTGAGAGGTATTCTCCCCATCCATCTGACCTTAGGCATTTTATCTGCAGGCCTGTTTCTTTTTCAACCATCGCTTTAAGAGTTTTGAAATGCCCAAAAACTTCACTTTTCTTTTTCATAAAATACACCCAAAATTTTCTGCTATAGTCATCAATAAAACTGACAAAATAATGACAGCCTCCAAGAGATGTAGCTTTAGTTGTCCACACATCAGAGTGGATTAATTCCAATGGCTTCTGACTCTCTTGAACATGTCTAGGAAATGGTTTCCTTGCCTGTTTTCCAAACTGACAGGCTTCACATACCTTATGCATTTCTGCAACCTTGAATTTTTGAAAACCTGCAGCAATATTTTAGGCCTGCATTGATTTAAGTCGCTGTACATTAACATGACCAATGCGTTTATGCCAGATATCAATATCTGCAACTACACCGATCCCATGTGCAAACATTGCTGCACTCAATTCAGACATGTCTGCATCCAACGTAAACATTTTGCCCTTCTTCTTTCCTTTTGCTATCAAGGGACCTTTATTTTTCATATCCTCAACAAAGCATCCATGAGGATTAAATCTGACCTGCAAGCCCTGCTCAACCATTTGACCGATAGAAACCAGATTCTTGGTGATATTCGGGACATGAAATACATCGGACAGGTATTTCTTTTTCCCATCCTGCATAGACAATGGAATTTTTCCAATCTGCACAATAGGATGTGTAGTATCATCACTAGTCTCCACAAATCCTGGTTTTTCCATTTTCCTTGCATCCTCCATCCATTCTACATGACCTGTCATGTGGTTTGATGCACCTGAGTCAACATACCATACATCATTGCTTTCTTCTGCACTTGTCACAGAATTGTTCATGTGCTGCACCATGAACAAATGCTCATTTTTGTCATCACCCTGTCTACTAGAAGATGCATGATTCCCTTGTTGCAGTTTTCCATTCATGATGTCATTCTGCTTTTTATAGCAGTCTTTAGCCATATGACCCATTTTACCATAATAGTAGCATTCAACATTACTATTTGCATTTTGGCCTCTTTGCCATCCACCACGACCTCTTTGGCTCCCCCTACCTCTAGAGTTACCACGTCCTCCTCCATAGGACTGGTTTTCTTGAGTTTGCTGCATATTCTAATTTCTACCACGGCCTCCAAATCGGCCTCCTCTACCTCTGCCTCTACCTCTTCCAGCATTTGAGTAGAAGACAACTTCTTTTGAAGTTCCTCCTAAAGAAGATGCACCACCATTTCTCTACTCCTCAGAAATTAGAAGAGCAATCAACTCCTCAAAATCAGGAAATCTTTCACGAACTGAAATGGATGTCCGAAACTGTGCATAATCCTTTCCTAGACCATTCAAGGTCACGGAAACTAAATCATCATCTTCCACTGGCGACCCAATGGAAGCAAGTGCATCTGCAATCTTCTTCACCTTCATGTGGTAGTCATTGATGCTCATACTTTCTCTTTGCACATTATGCAACTCTTGCTTGAGCTGCATTTTCCTGGCTTGTGTATTTGTGCTATACATTTTTGACATAGTATCCCATGCCTCCTTTGGCGTACTTGCATCCTTAATATGCACAATCATAAAGTCTGAAATACTGATAGACAGCCAATACATAACTTTCCTGGCTCTCCCATGCCATGTTTTAAATGCCTGCATTTGCTGTTGATTGGGAACATCAGGAAGAACTGGTTCTTCTTCATTTCCTGCAACAAATTCCCAATATCCTTTTCCCATAAGGAAATTCGTCATTCTAAACTTCCATGCTTGGAAGTTGTTCTTGTCAAGCTTTTCAGTGACAATCTGTGAAAGAGAATCAGATGCCATTACAGAACACTGCAAAAAATTATGTCACTGCAAAAAAACACAGCTTCACCCTCACAAGGAAAAATCTGCAAAATTGGCGAAAGTGGTATTTGACCACACAGTCACTTCCTAGTGACGATTTTGCATCAACAGGCAACAGGGATGATTCTGTAACTCCCAATGTCTCTGCGCACAAGTATACGATGCAATTTCTACAGTAACTTTTCACCGACCTGTAGAACACTGGCTGCACAGCATAAAACTGGGCCTTTTTCTTAGTGCGTGCAGAAAACTTCCGCCTCCAAAACAGGCCCCGAAATGGCCTCAAATAAAAAAAACAAGGTCGCCAAGGGCTGAAGCCCTTTTCCCGCAGCATATACTGCCCTCTTGCCTCACCGCGAAGGGCGTCTCAACCTGAGACAATGCACTCCTGCAATTTCCGGCTGTGCTGCCTGCAGAGATCTGCTCCCAAAACAGAAAATGAAAGCAACACTGCTCCTCTTACCACAACACCGCGAGCTTGGCTTGCTTTCTTGAGCTCCTTACCACGAACAAGGCTCTGATACCATGTCAAGATTGTGGGAGAGAAGGAAGGAGTCTCGCTTGAAGCTTTCTCGCTTGCACAATGGGGGAAGACACACAGAGATGGAGGCTGAAAACGTTTTTCTCTTCTTAGTTGTGTAAGCCAAAAGAACTCAAGTACAAAGAAATAGAAGAACCCTAGATATGGGTCTCAAACCAAACTCAACTAACTAAGGTGGCATACTAACTGAGCCACGAACTAGAGTAGATAAGGATAGCTATCATATGGCTATTATTCAGGGGTGGTGTATCAACCGCGTCTGCAACTAACAAGTCGGTGACATAAATACACAACGGTCACCCTGGCGTATCACGAGTGGAGCTCGATATCTCAACATGGGGGTTGTTTTAGTTATCTAATTACCTACCACATTATGTTTGACATATAAAAGCAACTTCCTTAATTAATATGTTAATCATAGGTTCCTTTACATAATTTAGGGCACTAACACAAAGACAAGATAAAACAAGATAAAAAACTTCCTTAACATATCTTAAGATTAATGTTTGTATCCTGCCCATATAGGAGAATTAAGTGTTCCTTTCTGCCTTCACATAAAAATCCTTTTGTCTTCCGGCAATAAAATCCGAAGGTTTATCCTGCCAAGATTTGGCCTTATAACTAGTATCAAGGCCTCGAGATCCCATCTTGAGTCACATAGAACACTTGTGTAGGGCCGGAGGCATTGGGCTTTACGGCCAAAGCCCTCACTAGCACCCAAGCATCCTCTTAAGCCAAGTAATTTCCATGGAGAGACCTCTCATGGCGGGTTCGGTCCACATTCTCGGCGCGGATTCACAACCCCCTTGGTTAAGGTTTGGCGGTTTGCGGGGGGTAGCTAGTGCCATCCTTCCTTAGTTATCCCTTTAGGAAATCAACCACAGCTGAAGCACCTAGCTTAAAAACAATCACTAGGGAAAACATCCCTTTTCTTTCCATGGAAATCAGTCATCTCAGACCCGGCCATGCAATCATCAAACACACTCCATTGGGTTAACATCCAAAACCACATTAACAAACAGTTGAATGCACAACTTCTTGCGTCAAGGCATCGCAATCCCATTTTATGCACAATCAGAATTTAACTTGGATGTATCAAAACACTTGCCCAAGGGACTTACAAATTTTCAAACAACGAAGCATAAATTGAATCAACAATTCATCTTTAACAAGATCAACCTTCCTTAGAAACCATTTCAACAGTTCCAAGCAACATGCTTAGCATAAATCAATTGCCTTGAAGTTCACTCTCCCCCTTGGATTAGGGCTTTCGCAACAATTTAACAAATTCCTCCTAGATCCTTTAAATGATCTAAGTGATTTCACCTTGACCTTTATTAATCATGTCCACTTATTTAGGGTAGAAGATCAACCCAGTTCCTAGGGTAGCTATCTAATATCACAGGTTACCGAGTGCTAGCACATCACCAAGAGTATATTAACGTGATTCCAACCTGATTAGCCATAGGTTATCTAATCTTCATCTATCAGCTAGAGTTCGAACAAGGATCTCTAAACAGAATTTCTTTTAGAACTACTGTTCTAACATTGTTCATCGTGCAATCCCATTGTGTGTGCAAGTTAATATATATCGACACATGCATAATTTGAATGTTACTTTAATGTACTCTATCATTCTTGTACATGAAAAACCTTATCATTTCATGTGCGTCAATCCATGTAGATTCCATTCTATTTGTCCCCTTGACTCCCATGCAATCATCTCGTATTTGCAAGATTTCGTGTGACAATATTTCATGGACTAGGCTAGTCAATATTTCATGCAACTCATGCACTTGAGTTTTCATAATCATGCACTTTAAGTGTAGAAGAGAAACCATGAACACTAAGCAACAAGAATAGCGGGAGGGGCTAGAGGACACCATTTTTGAGGGGGGGTGGTCAACGTCGTTTTTGATTTCCCTTCAAGTTCTCTTCTTTCTTATTATTCCCCTCTTATTCTCCTTCTTCTTCTCCTTCTCTCTCTCTCTCCCTTCCTCTTCTTCTTCTTCTTCTACCCTTCTCCTCCTTCTCTTTCTCTCTTCTTCTTCTCTCACTCCTCTCTCTCCCTCTTCTTCTTCTTTTCTTCTCTCCTTTTCCTACTCTCTCTCTTCCTCTTCCTCTTCTTCTTGTCTTCTTCTTCTCCTACTCTCTCTCCATCTCCTTCTCTTCTTCTCTCTCTCTCTCTCCTCTTCCTCTCCTTCCCTCTCTTCTCTCCTTCTTCTTCTTCCTCCTCTTCTCTCCCTCTCCTCTTCCTCTTCTCTCTCTCCTTCTCTTCTTCTCTCCCTCTCCTCTTCCTCTTCTACCTCTTTTTCTCATCTTCTCCTTCTTCTCTTAAGTTCTTCTTCTTCTCCTTCTCCCTTCTCTCTCTCTCCTTATCTTCTTCTCTCCCTCTCCTCTTCCTTCTTCTCTTCTCCTTCTCTCTCTTCTCTCCCTCTTCTTCTCCTTCTCTCTCTCCCTCTTCTTCTTCTTCTTCTCCTTCCCTCTCTCCCTCTTCTTTCTACCTTTCTCTTCCTCTTCTCCTACTCTCTCTCCCTCTCCTTCTCTTTTTCTCTTTCTCTCTCTCCTCTTCCTCTCCTTCCCTCTCTTCTCTCCCTCTCCTCTTCCTCTTCTCTCTCTCCTTCTCTTCTTCTCACTAAGCACAACGGGGGGCGGTGAGAGCGGAATGTAGGTGACGGAAAGTGCTTAAAAATAGCTAAAAATTATGAATATCAAGGGAAAAATATTCTCCATCAAAGGCGGCGGCTCGATCTAGGACGATTTTAAGCGTCAAAGTGCTTTAAAGGCGCCTGAGCGACACTTGTTGATTTTTCATAATTTTTCAGAGAGTCGTGCAGGTTGACACGAGCTATTGGCCAATGCAGGATGCTAAGCCGGACGCCCAGGATTTTTCGGAGCTCGATTCCGAGTCTGGACGGGAAAATGGCCAAGAAACCGGTCAAGATGCCAAGAGGTGGACATTAGAGTGGCCAAATGGGCAAGTGCCTCTTGGGAGCCCAACATTTTATGCCATTTGACAAGAGGGCATGAAAAAAAAATGTGAGATGAAGGAGAAAAAGGCGCCATCAATAGGCGCCGAAAAATGCGCTAGGGAGAGGAGGAGGCAATCTTCAACCTCAATACAACCCACATCAATGATCATGGGGCTTCAATCCCTCCTGGATGCTGACTCTATTGCCACCTCTCACCCATCAAATGATGCTCTCTTTGAAGATCTCTGATTTCATTCTTTCTCTCTCCTCCCTCTCTCTCTTCTAAAGGCAAGTTCATGTGGGAAGAAGAAGGAAGAAGAAAGAATGATGGAGGCTTGTCCGGCATGGATCGGATTGCTCCACGAGCTGGAGATGGTGATTTGTGATTGTGTTGGACATGAAGTGTTGCCGATTTTTAGATTTGCAGCCATGGACACGAAACCCGAAACACGCAAATAAGAGGTAATTCAATTTTTTCAAAGGAAATTTGAGATTTCATGGCTTTTGATTGATAAAATGTTGTTCATGTGGGCTAAAAATTGTTTATGTTGCTGTTTTCCATGAGTACTTGTTGATCATAATCAAAAAATCAGAAAATCAGAAAAATATGCATCTTGTGGTTCAAAATAATACACTAAAACACGTAAAATATGGAAAATCAAGGGAAAATGATGTTTTTGGGCATAAAAATGGAAAAATGAATAGGAACACCCATTAAATTTTCATTTTTGCTGCAAGAAGAAACTAAGGGCCACAGCCCATAACCTATTTTGAATTTGTAGTAATAAGGTAATGCAAAAAATAAGGGAAAATACAAGGAAAATAGAGAAAAATCACTAAAAATAGGAGAAAAATGTATTTTGGGTGCGGAAAATTAATGAAAATTAAGAGCAATGTTTGTGAATGTTTGTGGGGACTGAAGCATGAGGATTTGCCTCAGTTCAACCCTACCTTCTTGTTCTAGTGTGTTTTTCCCGCTTTTTACACATAAAATGATGGCAAAATGCCCTATAAATCCATACAACAATGCAACATTTGATCGATGGGAGGGTAGAGTGGTTAAAGTGTGTCTAAATGTGGAGTAAAATGATGAAAAGATTGCTGTTTTTGTTTGCATGCCATATAGGTCGGTGAATAATTACAAAATAAGAGCCTAGTAGCACGAGGGTTCCCTCGGTGCTAGGTTTGTGCAACGCCGCATAAGAACGGTAGTTGAAAATCATTGAAAGGATGTTTTCCACATGTGCACATATATTGATTTCATAACTGTTTGAGCACTTGGCATCCACACTATGCATAAATCATGGAAATATTTAAAGGTATCAGAAATCCTAGATGCACAGCAATTGTTTTCATTAGGACATTGACCCACGTTGAGTGAGAGACAGGACACCCTAAGCCATAGGCTACGTCGTGGGGTCTGGGGAAAAGAGAAGTAAGGACAATGGTACATTCCTGTATACGATTAAATGGTACCTTGAGTGGGATTTTGTGCGAAATGTTTATATGTTGAGCGACGCATCGAGGGGCCAATCCCCAAGGTGTAGGAGAGTCGCAGAGGGTGGACGGCATTCAGCTGTAGGAGGAACCCCATGTGTATGTGATTTGAGCCTTTTGGCTATGTGAAAGGGACTCCCTCTGAGGAGTAATATTGGGTTAGGATAAGTTGGACTACAACGTATTACAAACGCAATGTTTAGGAAGGCAGAGATTTTGATAGACGCTCCTGGCTGCGAGGCCGAGGGGTTGTCTCGTGTGTAGTGATGAGGCCCGGCTAGTGCATGAGCCAGTGCCGGCCCGTTTTTAGGTCCATTAGTGGTGCGTCTGCTGGGGGCCGCTTAAAAGTGGCGGTCCTCAAATCGTGGTTGTCTAAGGACCAACTAGTAGTTTATGCCAAAGGATACTGTGATTGATCCATTATTTATCAAAAAGCATCGTCTAGCAGAAATCCAAAAGCAAGAGAGAGACGAAAGAGTTAGGCGACGTGCTGAAATTTTTAGGAGATATTCCCCTAAGCGTAGCGGTGCTGAACCCTTACGGGAGAGTGGATCTAGTGGTCTTGGGGCCACAAGTAGTAAGTTAGGAGAAGGTGGAAGCTCTAGTGCTCCCCTTCCTTCCATAAGCCAGTCCAAGTCAAGTGCGGCAGGTGTAACCTCACCATCCCTTATTCCTAGTGCAAATCCAATCCTCGCCATGGCGCAACCTATTGCAATTCCAGCAGGAACGATGGATTTACTGGCTCTAGATTACCCGCTATCCATTTTTAATGGGCTAGTTGAGGAAGATGCAGAACTCCACATTAGGGAGTTTCAAAAGCTGATGTTTAACTGTCGCATTCAAGAAGAATGACATTTAATGATGTTCTTCAATATGACTCTCAAACGAAGAGCCGCTATATGGTATCATGGTTTAGAAGCCGGAACCATATTGAACATTGATGCATTTTATGGAGCTTTTCGAAGGGAGTTTTTCCCTGAAAGGGGTGGGTAATATTGGTTGCGTGTACTCAATGTGACCTGCCAAGAACCACACGAGGATATTCGTACTTATGCAAAGAAAATAAAAGAGGTTTTCCGTAAGTTGGACACCTCTATTCCTATCCCCGTAGCTGCCCAATTGCAATATTTCCTACATGGTTTGGACTTTAATATCCAATTGCAATTGAGTAGTGTCCCCTTGGGGGATATAGATACTGCCATTACATGAGCACAAGAGGTGGAATCCCGACTGCAAGCAACCTATGCTTCTCGAGGCAATTCGAATATGGGTTTAGTATTGGGAAACAATATGGCAATGGCCAATGGCAGTAGTGGTCAAGGGATAGCAATGGCTAACCCTAATGGGAGAGGGAACATGATACAGAATGTGCCTTTATTACTAGCTCCCCCTAGCATGTCAATGCCTACAGGCAGTCAAATGGCTCCAAATGGTGGAGGCCAGGTGGTCAATTCTAACACCATGCGTGTGGCTCAACAACCAATGCCTAATCGAATTGTTAGGCCGATGGAACGACATGGTAATGACCAAGGCTATGAGTCGAGTTCTTCCAATGTTCTTAGCAAGGTTAAGGACATGATGAAGCATTATACCGACATGATTACGGAGCAGTATCAAAAAATAGCCATTGATGTCAACTTCCTTAAAAAACAACAAAATTTGATAGGAAGTAGATACCCAGAGGAGGGTGCACCTTCGAGGTTTAGTTGCAAATGGTGTGGTGGGCAGCACTATCCAAGAAATTTCCCAAATGTTAAGTGCGACATTTGTGGAAAATCCGGCCATTTAGCAGCCACTTGCTGGAGTAAGATCAGTTCCCTCCAGCGAGGTAGTCGGCAACCAGGGCCTGTTAATCATCGTGCGTAAGGAAATGATTCCCAGCGAGAAGATGGGCCTAAACAAATACTTCAACGACTAAAGACTATAGTGGAGGAGCTACCAAGTGGTAGTGGGGTTAGTTTGATTGAGGCTGTACGCGTTAACGATGATGAAACCTCTAATCTGCGAGCTGTTCTTACAAGAGGTAAAAAGGGTAGAGAAGCTGACAAGGATAAGCCTGTTGACGGAAACCCTAAACAAGGAGACAAAGGAACACAAGTTTTGGATCCTGCCATGGAAGGGGGACCTTTGAAGCCCGTAGAAAGTAAAGCCGATAAGGAACCACCAAAGAAGAAGGTGAAAGTTAAAAAAGATGCAATAAAGCCGGTTCAGCAACCTAAAGAGTGGATGGTTTGGTGTGAAAAGCGAGCTCTATCAAACTATCATGAATTCGATTTGGCGAGCTCTCTTTACGAAGTCAAGCCACATGTGAATCTTTTACAGCTTATTAAGCGTTCCCCAGGAGTACGCAAGGAATTTAGAAAGATCCTACGTACCGGGTATATTGTAGAACCTTTGGGTATTGCGCGAGTTGGTGATGACTGGTTCAAGCATGCTGAGAAGCATTGCCCAAGGGTTGCAGCCTATGTCGATGGGATATTAGTAGATTATGCCATCGTCGACACGGGATCATCTGTTAACATTATGAGTTCTGAACTGATGGAAAGGTTGGGTCTTGCGATCCAGAAAGATACCTCCACAATTCTCAGAATGGCAGATTATAGTTTGAGACAGCCAGAAGGCTGCATTACTAAGGTCCATGTCACTGTTGCCAATGTAGAATGCTTGTTGGACTTTAGGGTGATTTGTTTTGCAGGCTGTCCAAGTTACCAAGTATTACTCGGACAACCTTGGATCTTGCAAGCGGACTGCCAAGTGGATATACCTGCCGGTCGGCTAATATTTGGCAGAGGTGCCTAGCGTGTGGTGGTTGATGCTTATCCTGAGTCCCCGCAGAGTGAGAGAGCTCCTCTATCTTCTACAGAATTGGAGACATTAGAAGATTTATCTGCCAGTGAGACATCATCAAATGATGAATCCAAAGAGGGATCCACCACGGAAGACATCTATCAGATCACTTTGAATGAGCTGATAGAGGGCCAAGATCGTATAAGAGATGTAGATGTTATCGAGCTAGACCTTGGTACGCCTGATGATTCGCGGCCAATCAAATTAGGTTCTATGCTCAGCACAGCAGAAAGGGAGGACTATGTGGCCTTGATCCAAGAATTCCGTGATATCTTTGCCTGGAGTTATGATGAGTTGAGAGGCATTCCTCCTAGTCTTGCTGTCCATACAATTCCTTTGAAAGAGGGCAGTCATCCTATATTATAGAAAGTAAGGCGTATGCCTTTCAAACTAAGGGACGGGCTATTTGAAGAGTTACAGAAGCTTCGAAAAGCGGGTTTGATTTTCCCTGTGCAACATACGGAATGGTGTTCGCCGGTTGTGATAAGAAAGAAGAAGAATAATCAAATCTGATTATGTGTAGACTTTAGGGAGCTGAATAAGCAGACAGTTAAGGACTACTACCCGTTGCCATTTATTGACCAGATTTTGGATCAATTAGCGGGTAGGGAGATATATTCTTTTATGGATTGCTTTGCAAGATACAACCAAATGGAAATTGCAGAAGAGGACAAGTTGAAAACAACTTTTATCACTGTATTTGGTACTTTTGCATACCATGTGATGGCCTTTGGTTTATGCAATGCGCCTGGTTCGTGGCAACAAACAGCGGATAAGACATTCGGTGACATATCCCTTGAAGAGTTGAAGGTGTTTATTGATGACTTAGGGGGCGCCACCGTGAGAGGAAGGCAGTTGATCATTTTAAGAAAATGCTTCGAGCGCTATAGACAATTTTGCATCGCCCTAAACCCAGGGAAGTGTGTTTTTGGAGTACCTTATGGGCTATTGCTGGGTCATGTGGTCAGTTCGGTAGGAATTGCGACAGACCCCGAGAAGGTTAAAGTTATAGTTGCCATGGGTCCACCACGCACTCCGAAAGAAGTTCATAGCTTTCTGTCTTCGGTTGGTTACTACCGTAGATTCATCAACGCCTTAGTAGAAAGAATGTTGCGCTTACAAATTTATTGTCCTTTAGCTGTTCGTTTGTATGGGGTGACCCTTGTAAGATAGCATTCAAGGATGTGAAATAGGAGCTAGCAAGAGCGCCCATTTTAAAAGCACCTAAAAGAGGTGAGGTGTTCTATATATTTTCAGCAGCCACCATGTATAGTATCAGCTGCTGTTTAGCCCAAATTTGGGAAGAGAAGTGGTACCACCCGATTGCTTTTGCTAGTCGAAAGCTGGAGGTATCCGAAATCAATTATATCTACATGGAGAAGTTGTGTCTAGCGATGGTCTTTGGGACCAAGAAATTCAGGCATTATATTCTCTATGAGAAAGTCGTGCTTTATACGAAGGCGGAGGGACTTCGATTATTGATGAATAAGCTATAGCCGCTTGATTGTCTAACAAAGTGGTTAATCACTTTACACGAATTTGATTATGAAATCAGGAGTAAGCCACCAAGGTTGCAAGGCATCGTGGAATGTCTTGTGGACTTTGAGGAGCCAAAAGAATCTGTGGCTAAAGGTAGTGACATGGAGTTGTTGTTTAAAATAGATACGGCATCTATTCCCTCTTGGTATGCTACAATAACGCATTATTTATAAACAAGAGAGGTGGGATTCGAATTATCTAAAGCTGAGAGAAGGAAAATTAAGCAGCAAGCATTAAAGTTTGCTTTGATCGCATGTACATTATTGTCAAGGTTGTGGGAGAGAAGGAAGGAGTCTCGCTTGAAGCTTTCTCGCTTGCACAATGGGGGAAGACACATAGAGATGGAGGCTGAAAACGTTTTTCTCTTCTTAGTTGTGTAAGCCAAAAGAACTCAAGTACAAAGAAATAGAAGAACCCTATATATGGGTCTCAAACTAAACTCAACTAACTAAGGTGGCATACTAACTGAGCCACGAACTAGAGTAGATAAGGATAGCTATCATGTAGCCATTATTCATGGGCGGTGTACCAACCGCGTCTGCAACTGACAAGTCGGTGACATAAATACACAACGGTCACCCTGGCGTATCACGAGTGGAGCTCGATATCTCAACACTCCCCCTCGAGCTCAATCCCAGTTCCTGCACACCAAGCAGGTCTCTGAACTTGCGCAGCTTCTCTGCGCCCAATGCCTTCGTGAATATGTCAGCTACCTGATCCTCTGTGCTGACATAAACTAGATCAATAAGACCTAGTAAAACCCTCTCTCGCACATAGTGATAATGCACCTCAATGCGCTTTGTTCTAGCATGATAGACTGGGTTATTTGCCAAGTGTATACTACTCATGTTGTCACAATAAATGACAACTGGTCCACCTGTAGTCTGATGCATATCATAAAGTAGCTTATGCAACCAAGCTACCTCACATGCAGCCATTGCTGCACCCCTGTACTCAGCCTCTGTGCTCCACAAGGCAAGTGTAGGCTGTTTCTTGCTGCTCCAAGTGACTGCAGCACTCCCAAAAGAGAACACATATCCACTGGTAGATCTTCTATCAGAAATACTACCAGCCCAATCAGCATCAGTGTATCCATGCAACTGTATCTGAACCCCAATCTCATAAAATAGTCCATACTGCAATGTGGACTTCACATACCTGAGTATGCGTCTAGCCGCATCCAAATGTGGTTTCCTTGGAGCCTGCATAAATTGACTTACCAATCCAACAGCATAGCTCAAATCTGGCCTGGTAATAGTCATATAAATCAAACTTCCTACTATGCGTCTGTACATAGTAGGGTCTTCTAGAAGCTCACCTGCATCTGTGCTCAGCTTCAAATTCTGCTCCAAAGGAACTGAAATAGGCTTACAGCCTGTCATTCCAAATTTGGATAGCATGTCCAATCCATACTGCCTCTGCAAGAGCTGTATCCCACTTGGTGATCTAATCACCTCAATGCCCAAGAAATAACACATCTCTCCCAAATCCTTCATCTCAAACTTCTGCTTCAATAGCATTTTCACATGAAGGATATCTTCATCACTGTCACCTGTCATAATCAAATCATCAACATAAATGACAAGTAGCATAATACCTTTCTCTGTTTTTCTCACATAAAGTGAGAAATCTGCCTTGGAAATCTGAAAGCCAATAGTGACAAGATACTGTCCTATCTTGTCGGACCATGCTCTTGGTGCTTGCTTCAAGCCATACAAGGCTTTCTTCAACCTGCATACAAACTCAGGATGAACATCATGCACATAACCTGGTGGTTGCTCCATATAGACCTCTTCTTGCAAATCACCATGCAAGAAGGCATTCTTTACATCCATCTGATGTAAAGACCATCCCTTTGATGCAGCCATAGCAATGACTGCTCTTACAGTTGCCATCCTTGCAACTGGACTGAATGTTTCTTCATAGTCAATGCCATATGTTTGTGCATATCCCTTGACTACTAATCTTGCCTTGTATCTGTTCACAGAACCATCTGCATTGTGCTTCACCTTATAAACCCACTTACAGCCAATTGCATTCTTACCTTTAGGCAAAGGTACTAACTCCCATGTAGCATTTGCTTCCAAGGCATCCATTTCTTCATCCATGGCTTTCTCCCATTTTTCTTTTCCCATGGCTTACTCAAAAGAAGTGGGTTCTGTTTCGTGTATCACTTTAACCATATATGCATAATGAATGGCTGTAAATCCATCATATTTCAGCCTATCCACAAGATACCTAGTTCTCGTAGACCTGCACAAAGTAGATTCACTCCCAGGTGCTCTCAAAACATCCCTGGTCTTCCTTACTCCAGGTGTAACAATAGAAGGAATACCCAACTCATCATCAATGCTCTATTCTGAGCCACTGGATTCACCATCCACATAAGAGTGACCTGCATTCACATCAATCATGGGCTGATCAACCTTCTCTTTTCCTTTTCGTGATACCTGCATACCACTATCTGCATTACTTTGAGAAGATTCTCCTGATCTCAATCTGCCTGTCCATGGCGAAGAATGTGAACCACTGCTAGAGGACGCTCCAAGTCCACTAATATTTTGTGACTGCTGCTGTGAGTTTTGTGCAGCATTACCATTTTGTGCATCTACATCATCAATCACATTTACTGGTTTATACCAGCTACTCATCTCATCAAAAACAACATCTCTGCTCACTGTAAACTTACGAGTAGAAGGGTTATAGCATCTATACCCTTTTTACTGCAGAGAGTAACCAATAAAGATGCACTTCTCAGCTTTTGGATCCAACTTGGATCTCAACTCATCTGGCACATGTACATAGGCAATGCAACCAAAAATTTTCAAATGAGAAATATCTGGTTTCCTACCAGTATACCTCTCCTCTGGAGTCATCCCATGTATTGCTGCAGTGGGAGTCCTGTTCATTATGTAGACTGCTGTAGCAACTGCTTCAGCCCAATAAAAATCTGGCAAGTCTTTTTCATTGAGCATGGCACGAGATACCTCTTCAATATGCCTATTTTTCCTTTCTGCAATTCCATTTTGTTGTGGGGTATGACTGCATGAATATTGGTGCTTTATGCCATGCTCCTGCAGGAACCTTGCAAACTCATTTGAGAGGTATTCTCCCCATCCATCTGACCTTAGGCATTTTATCTGCAGGCCTGTTTCTTTTTCAACCATCGCTTTAAGAGTTTTGAAATGCCCAAAAACTTCACTTTTCTTTTTCATAAAATACACCCAAACTTTTCTGCTATAGTCATCAATAAAACTGACAAAATAATGACAGCCTCCAAGAGATGTAGCTTTAGTTGTCCACACATCAGAGTGGATTAATTCCAATGGCTTCTGACTCTCTTGAACATGTCTAGGAAATGGTTTCCTTGCCTGTTTTCCAAACTGACAGGCTTCACATACCTTATGCATTTCTGCAACCTTGAATTTTTGAAAACCTGCAGCAATATTTTAGGCCTGCATTGATTTAAGTCGCTGTACATTAACATGACCAATGCGTTTATGCCAGATATCAATATCTGCAACTACACCGATCCCATGTGCAAACATTGCTGCACTCAATTCAGACATGTCTGCATCCAACGTAAACATTTTACCCTTCTTCTTTCCTTTTGCTATCAAGGGACCTTTATTTTTCATATCCTCAACAAAGCATCCATGAGGATTAAATCTGACCTGCAAGCCCTGCTCAACCATTTGACCGATAGAAACCAGATTCTTGGTGATATTCGGGACATGAAATACATCGGACAGGTATTTCTTTTTCCCATCCTGCATAGACAATGGAATTTTTCCAATCTGCACAATAGGATGTGCAGTATCATCACTAGTCTCCACAAATCCTGGTTTTTCCATTTTCCTTGCATCCTCCATCCATTCTACATGACCTGTCATGTGGTTTGATGCACCTGAGTCAACATACCATACATCATTGCTTTCTTCTGCACTTGTCACAGAATTGTTCATGTGCTGCACCATGAACAAATGCTCATTTCTGTCATCACCCTATCTGCTAGAAGATGCATAATTCCCTTGTTGCAGTTTTCCATTCATGATGTCATTCTGCTTTTTATAGCAGTCTTTAGCTATATGACCCATTTTACCATAGTAGTAGCATTCATTATTACTGTTTGCATTTTGACCTCTTTGCCATCCACCACGACCTCTTTGGCTCCCCCTGCCTCTAGAGTTACCACGTCCTCCTCCATAGGACTGGTTTTCTTGAGTTTGCTGCATATTCTGATTTCTACCACGGCCTCCAAATCGGCCTCCTCTACCTCTGCCTCTACCTCTTCCAGCATTTGAGTAGAAGACAGCTTCTTTTGAAGTTCCTCCTAAAGAAGATGCACCACCATTTCTCTACTCCTCAGAAATTAGAAGAGCAATCAACTCCTCAAAATCAGGAAATCTTTCACGAACTGAAATGGATGTCCGAAATTGTGCATAATCCTTTCCTAGACCATTCAAGGTCACAGAAACTAAATCATCATCTTCCACTGGCGACCCAATGGAAGCAAGTGCATCTGCAATCTTCTTCACCTTCATGTGGTAGTCGTTGATGCTCATATTTTCTCTTTGCACATTATGCAACTCTTGCTTGAGCTGCATTTTCCTGGCTTGCGTATTTGTGCTATACATTTTTGACAAAGTATCCCATGCCTCCTTTGGCGTACTTGCATCCTGAATATGCACAATCATAGAGTTTGAAATACTGATAGACAGCCAGTACATAACTTTCCTGGCTCTCTCATGCCATGCTTTGAATGCCTGCATTTGCTGTTGATTGGGAACATCAGGAAGAACTGGTTCTTCTTCATTTCCTGCAACAAATTTCCAATATCCTTTTCCCATAAGGAAATTCGTCATTCTAAACTTCCATGCTTAGAAGTTGTTCTTGTCAAGCTTTTCAGTTACAATCTGTGAAAGAGAATCAGACGCCATTACAAAATCCTGCAAAAAATTCTGTCAGTGCAGAAAACACTGCTTTACCCTCACAAAGGCAAATCTGCAAAACTGTGAAAGTGGTATTTGACCACACAATCACTTCCTAGTGACGATTTTGCATAAACAGGAGCGAAGGATGATTCTGTAACTCCCAATGTCTCTGCGCACAAGCATACAATGCAATTTTTACAGTAACTATTCACCGACCTGTAGAACAGTGGCTGCACAGCATAAAACTGGGCCTTTTTCCTGAGTGCGTGCAGAAAACTTCTGCCTCCAAAACAAGCCCCGAAATGGCCTCAAATAAAAAAAACAAGGTCGCCAAGGGCTAAAGGCCTCTCCCGCAGCATATACTGCCCTCTTGCTTCACCGCGAAGGGTGTCTCAACCTGAGACAATGCACTCCTGCACTTTCCGGCTGTGCTACCTGCAGAGATCTACTCCCAAAACAGAAAATGAAAGCAACACTGCTCCTCTTACCAGAACACCGCGAGCTTGGCTTCCTTTCTTGAGCTCCTTACCACGAACAAGGCTCTGATACCATGTCAAGGTTGTGGGAGAGAAGGAAGGAGTCTCGCTTGAAGCTTTCTCGCTTGCACAATGGGGGAAGACACACAGAGATGGAGGGTGAAAACGTTTTTCTCTTCTTAGTTGTGTAAGCCAAAAGAAGTCAAGTACAAAGAAATAGAAGAACCCTATATATGGGTCTCAAACTAAACTCAACTAACTAAGGTGGCATACTAACTGAGCCACGAACTAGAGTAGATAAGGATAGCTATCATGTAGCTATTATTCATGGGCGGTGTACCAACCGCGTCTGCAACTGACAAGTCGGTGACATAAATACACAATGGTCACCCTGGCGTATCACGAGTGGAGCTCGAAATCTCAACAATTATATCAGCAAGGGGTTGATGATATCTATCGCCGGTGTGTGATGCCTGACGAGGTGCCATTCATTTTGGAAGAGTGCCATGATTCTGCTTGTGGTGGCCATTTTTTTGGACGGCTTACAGCACAAAAGGATTTAAGAGCAAGTTATTGGTGGCCTGCCATCTTCCAGGATGCGTTTGCGTATGTTAAGAGATGCGATATTTGCTAACGACATGATAGTCGAGAGAATAGGAAACGACCACTCACCCCTATTATGGCGATACTTCCATTTGAGAAGTGGGGAATAGACTTTGTGGGTCCTATTACTCCGTCATCGACTACACAAAAAAGGTATATCATTATAGCAATTGACTACTTCACAAAGTGGTCAGAAGCACGTGCAACAAGGAAAGATGATGTTAAAGAAACGGCTAGTTTCCTTTTAGAGCAGATAATATGCCGGTTTGGTCCGCCAAAAGAATTACTGTCAGACCGCGGAACCTATTTCCTGAATAAGGTGATTAAAGGTTTGACAGAGATGTGGCAAATCAAGCATAACAAGACAACTCCATATAATCCGCAAGCCAATGGGCAAGTTGAAAGCACCAACAAGCAGCTTGTGGGTATCCTGTCCAAAATTGTGCCGGAAAAGAAACGGGATTGGGATAAAAAGTTATACGTGGCAGTGTGGGCTTATAATACGACCTTCAAACGAGCCACTGGCCATACCCCATTCAAGTTAGTATATGGGGAGGAGTGTATCTTGCCTTTAGAAATTGAGCTACCGACTATTCGGTTTGCCATAAATCATTCTTTGAGCGATGAAGATGCACTTTTTGAGCGCTTGACGACGCTGGCACATTTAGATGAGCTTAAGCTGCAGAGCTTATTGGACCAAGAAGTGGCAAAGCACCAAATGAAGTAGCTACACGACCTCAAAGCCAAGAAATACACCTTCAAGAAAGGACAGCTTGTTCTGTATTATGATGCACGTCGAGAATTATTTCCAGGCAAGCTAGAGCCCAAATGGGACGGGCCCTATAGGATCGTTAGAATAGGAAAGAATAAATCCACCGTCTTGTTAGCTGACCTTGAGGGGATAGAATTTAAAAATAAGGTTAATCTTAATAAGATTAAACCTTATTATTTCTGATTGCACTAATGCTATGACTGCCTTGTAGGTCTAGGCGAGATCAATCAAACATCTGCAAGGAAATCGTGATAGAGTTTGATGGGTCATCTTATCCCTTATTTAGAACACCCATATTTGGAACAGAGGTGTCATCAGGGAAAGCTCATTTGGTGGAGCAAAGGATACAAGGTGATTGAGCAAGAAGGCGGGACATTTATTTGGGAGATCAAGGTCTTTTGCCATCACTGCCTACAAATTTTGACGAGCATCCCTATTGAATTCAATGATGCTGGCGGGATGGAGCCTACAGTCCATGCTAAATTTTGATTACCATAATTATGAGTAGAGTTCAGGATGGCGGGATATGTAAACCCTTTATGGACATACACCTTGTACTTTGATGGGGCGTCCAAGGGTGCATGCAAAAAAGGAAGTGTAGGAGTTGTCATTCGAGACCCCCGACGATGCGTTGTCATGAAGTTAGCCGCTTATCTCGGGGTGAATTTTACCAATAATATGGTAGAATACAAAGCCCTGATAATGGGTTTGAATATTGCAAAGAAGGGTGGTATCTGCCAGTTATTGGTGAAAGGGGATTCTCAGTTGGTTTTAAATCAACTCAATGGGATGTACATGGTACCAAACCCCATCCTTTGCATGTACCATCATACTACCATAGCCCTGCTAGACGAATTTGATAGAGTGTCTTTTCAGCTGATTCCACGGAATTGGAATTAGTTTGCTGACTTTGGCTAATTTTGCGTATAAAGAAGACCTCTTCTTTAATTGTGGCCCTTGTCCCGATATATCTATTGATGGTGAGACAGGACCTGGTCGTTTGTGGGGTATGCTTTTTGAACATGCCCTCTTTGGCAGACGATGGTTGATCTGGGTGATGCAGAGGGTAAGTAAGACTCATCTGCCTTTATTATCTGGGACCCACAGATTGATTAGACGACATGTGATGCGAACACCTCTTGCGATATACGCAGGAGGGATGGGTGATAATCTAATGCACCTAGTTTAGGGCTACGAGCCCTGTTCCCCTGGGAATGGTATGCTTTGATGTCTATCATGATTGTTTCCAGGTGGATGTTATGCGTAGTATTGTTTGATTTCATTAGGCCAAGAGGTCCGATTCAGTTTTGTAGTGAAGTGTTTTATTTCCTTAGGCCAAGAGGGCCATTTCCCTATCTAGTGTGGGTGCGTTTAATCGGGTTTGTTTTAAGTGTTGTGCTGGACAGGTTTTGTGATTCGTGGAATGCTGATGGAGCTTGGAGGAGCCTTTGCTGCGATGGAAGCTTCTTGTGGCCAATCCAGGTGATATCTCTCCTTTACGAGTACCTTTCTTTCCTGTTAAATGTGTATTTGTACTTATCGAGGGGATGCATTTTTGTTGGGGACCGGCAACCAAGGCATGAAGTCCTAGGTTCAGGCTCAGTATGTTTGAGGGAGGTTGGAGTAGTCATTGCCTCCTGTAAAGGCATTGTCAGACATCGAAAGACCTGTCCTAGTGGCCCTGTTTTGCTAGCCTGCTAGGCAGTGTCAAGATTGTGGGAGAGAAGGAAGGAGTCTCGCTTGAAGCTTTCTTGCTTGCACAATGGGGGAAGACACACAAGGGTGGAGGCTGAAAACAGTTTTTCTCTTCTTAGTTGTGTAAGCCAAAAGAACTCTAGTACAAAGAAATAGAAGAACCCTATATATGGGTCTCAAACCAAACTCAACTAACTAAGGTGGCATACTAACTGAGCCACGAACTAGAGTAGATAAGGATAGCTATCATGTAGCTATTATTCATGGGCGGTGTACCAACCGCGTCTGCAACTGACAAGTCGGTGACATAAATATACAACGGTCACCCTGGCGTATCACGAGTGGAGCTCGATATCTCAACACTCCCCCTCGAGCTCAATCCCAATTCCTGCACACCAAGCAGGTCTCTGAACTTGCGCAGCTTCTCTGCGCCCAATGCCTTCGTGAATATGTCAGCTACCTGATCCTCTGTGCTTACATAAACTAGATCAATAAGACCTAGTAAAACCCTCTCTCGCACATAGTGATAATGCACCTCAATGTGCTTTGTTCTAGCATGATAGACTGGGTTATTTGCCAAGTGTATACTACTCATGTTGTCACAATAAATGACAACTGGCCCATCTGTAGACTGATGCATATCATAAAGTAGCTTATGCAACCAAGCTACCTCACATGCAGCCATTGCTGCACCCCTGTACTCAGCCTCTGTGCTCGACAAGGCAAGTGTAGGCTGTTTCTTGCTGCTCCAAGTGACTGCAGCACTCCCAAAAGAGAACACATATCCACTGGTAGATCTTCTATCAGAAATACTACCAGCCCAATCAGCATCAGTGTATCCATGCAACTGTATCTGAACCCCAATCTCATAAAATAGTCCATACTGCAATGTGGACTTCACATACCTGAGTATGCGTCTAGCCGCATCCAAATGTGGTTTCCTTGGAGCCTGCATAAACTGACTTACCAATCCAACAGCATAGCTCAAATCTGGCCTGGTAATAGTCATATAAATCAAGCTTCCTACTATGCGTCTGTACATAGTAGGGTCTTCCAGAAGCTCACCTGCATCTGCGCTCAACTTCACATTCTGCTCCAAAGGAACTGAAATAGGCTTACAGCCTGTCATCCCATATTTGGACAGCATGTCCAATCCATACTGCCTCTGCAAGAGCTGTATCCCACTTGGTGATCTAATCACCTCAATGCCCAAGAAATAACGCAGCTCTCCCAAATCCTTCATCTCAAACATCTGCTTCAATAGCATTTTCACATGAAGGATATCTTCATCACTGTCACCTGTCATAATCAAATCATCAACATAAATGACAAGTAGCATAATACCTTTCTCTGTTTTTCTCACATAAAGTGAGAAATCTGCCTTGGAAATCTGAAAGCCAATAGTGACAAGATACTGTCCTATCTTGTCAGACCATGCTCTAGGTGCTTGCTTCAAGCCATACAAGGCTTTCTTCAACCTGCAAACAAACTCAGGATGAACAGCATGCACATAACCTGGTGGCTGCTCCATATAGACCTCTTCTTGCAAATCACCATGCAAGAAGGCATTCTTTACATCCATCTGATGTAAAGACCATCCCTTTGATGCAGCCATAGCAATGACTGCTCTTACGGTTGCCATCCTTGCAACCGGACTGAATGTTTCTTCATAGTCAATGCCATATGTTTGTGCATACCCCTTGACTACTAATCTTGCCTTGTATCTGTTCACAGAACCATCTGCATTGTGCTTCACTTTATAAACCCACTTACAGCCAATTGCATTCTTACCTTTAGGCAAAGGTACCAATTCCCATGTAGCATTTGCTTCCAAGGCATCCATTTCTTCATCCATGGCTTTCTCCCATTTTTCTTTTCCCATGGCTTGCTCAAAAGAAGTGGGTTCTGGTTCCTGTATCACCTTGACCATATATGCATAGTGAATGGCTGTAAATCCATCATATTTCAGCCTATCCACAGGATACCTAACTCTGGTAGACCTGCGCAAAGTGGGTTCACTCCCAGGTGCTCTCAAAACATCCCTGGTCTTCCTTACTCCAGGTGTAACAATAGAAGGAATACCCAACTCATCATCAATGCTCTGTTCTGAGCCACTGGATTCACCATCCACATAAGAGTGACCTGCATTCACATCAAACATGGGCTGATCAACCTTCTCTTTTCCTTTTCGTGATACCTGCATACCACTATCTGTATTGCTTTGAGAAGATTCTCCTGATCTCAATCTGCCTGTCCATGGCGAAGAATGTGAACCACTGCTACAGGACGCTCCAGGTCCACTAATATTTTGTGACTGCTGCTGTGAATTCTGTGTAGCATTACCATTTTGTGCATCTTCATCATCAATCACATTTACTGGTCTATACCAGCTACTCATCTCATCAAAAACAACATCTCTGCTCACTGTAAACTTACGAGTAGAAGGGTTATAGCATCTATACCCTTTTTGCTGTAAAGAGTAACCAATAAAGATGCACTTCTCAGCTTTTGGATCCAACTTGGATCTCAGCTCATCTGGCACATGTACATAGGCAATGCAACCAAAAATTTTCAAATGAGAAATATCTGGTTTCCTACCAGTATACCTCTCCTCTGGAGTCATTCCATGTATTGCTGCAGTGGGAGTCCTGTTCATTATGTAGATTGCTGTAGCAACTGCTTCAGCCCAATAAAAATCTGGCAAGTCTTTTTCATTGAGCATGGCACGAGATACCTCTCCAATATGCCTGTTTTTCCTTTCTGCAATTCCATTTTGTTGTGGGGTATAACTGCATGAATATTGCTGCTTTATGCCATGCTCCTGCAAGAACTTTGCAAACTCATTTGAGATGTATTCTCCCCATCCATCTGACCTTAGGCATTTTATCTGCAAGCCTGTTTCTTTTTCAACCATAGCTTTAAGAGTTTTGAAATGCCCAAAAACTTCACTCTTCTTTTTCATAAAATACACCCAAACTTTTCTGCTATAGTCATCAATAAAACTGACAAAATAATGACAGCCTCCAAGAGATGCAGCTTTAGTTGTCCACACATCAGAGTGAATTAATTCCAATGGCTTCTCACTCTCTTGAACATGTCTAGTAAATGGTTTCCTTGCCTGTTTTCCAAACTGACAGGCTTCACATACCTTATGCATTTCTGCAACCTTGAATTTGGGCAATCCTGCAACAATATTTTGGGCCTGCATTGATTTAAGTCGCTGTACATTAACATGACCAATGCGTTTATGCCAGATATCAATATCTGCAACTACACCGGTCCCATGTGCAAACATTGCTGCACTCAATTCAGACATGTCTGCATCCAATGTAAACATTCTGCCCTTCTTCTTTCCTTTTGCTATCAAGCGACCTTTATTTTTCATATCCTCAACAAAGCATCCATGAGGATTAAATCTGACCTGCAAGCCCTGTTCAACCATTTGACCAACTGAAACCAGATTCTTGGTAATATTCGGGACATGAAATACATCGGACAGGTATTTCTTTTTCCCACCCTGCATAGACAAGGGAATTTTTCCAATCTGCACAATAGGATGTGCAGTATCATCACCAGTCTCCACAAATCCTGGTTTTTCCATTTTCCTTGCATCCTCCATCCATTCTGCATGACCTGTCATGTGGTTTGATGCACCTGAGTCAACATACCATACATCATTGCTTTCTTCTGCACTTGTCATAGAATTGTTCATGTGCTGCACCATGAACAAATGCTCATTTCTGTCATCACCCTGTCTACTAGAAGATGCATAATTCCCTTGTTGCAGTTTTCCATTCATGATGTCATTCTGCTTTTTATAGCAGTCTTTAGCCATATGACCCATTTTACCACAATAGTAGCATTCAACATTACTGTTTGCATTTTGGCCTCTTTGCCATCCACCACCACCTCTTTGGCTCCCCCTGCCTCTAGAGTTACCACGTCCTCCTCCATAGGACTGGTTTTCTTGAGTTTGCTGCATATTCTGATTTCTGCCACGGCCTCCAAATCGGCCTCCTCTACCTCTGCCTCTACCTCTTCCAGCATTTGAGTAGAAGACAGCTTCTTTTGAAGTTCCTCCTGAAGAAGATGCACCACCATTTCTCTGTTCCTCAGAAATTAGAAGAGCAATCAACTCCTCAAAATCAGGAAATCTTTCACGAACTGAAATGGATGTCCGAAACTGTGCATAATCCTTTCCTAGACCATTCAAGGTCACGGAAACTAAATCATCATCTTCCACTGGCGACCCAATGGAAGCAAGTGCATCTGCAATCTTCTTCACCTTCATGTGGTAGTCGTTGATGCTCATACTTTCTCTTTGCACATTATGCAACTCTTGCTTGAGCTGCATTTTCCTGGCTTGCGTATTTGTGCTATACATCTTTGACAGAGTATCCCATGCCTCCTTTGGCGTACTTGCATCCTGAATATGCACAATCATAGAGTCTGAAATGCTGATAGACAGCCAATACATAACTTTCCTGGCTCTCTCATGCCATGCTTTAAATGCCTGCATTTGCTGTTGATTGGGAACATCAGGAAGAACTGGTTCTTCTTCATTTCCTGCAACAAATTCCCAATATCCTTTTCCCATAAGGAAATTCGTCATTCTAAACTTCCATGCTTGGAAGTTGTTCTTGTCAAGCTTTTCAGTGACAATCTGTGAAAGAGAATCAGATGCCATTACAGAAGACTGCAAAAAATTCTGTCACTGCAAAAACCACAGCTTCACCCTCACAAGGGAAAATCTGCAAAACTGGCGAAAGTGGTATTTAACCACACAGTCACTTCCTAGTGACGATTTTGCATCAACAGGCAACAGGGATGATTCTGTAACTCCCAATGTCTCTGCGCACAAGCATACGATGCAATTTCTACAGAACCTTTTCACCGACCTGTAGAACAGTGGCTGCACAGCATAAAACTGGGCCTTTTCCTGAGTGCGTGCAGAAAACTTCCGCCTCCAAAACAGGCCCCGAAATGGCCTCAAATCAAAAAAACAGGGTCGCCAAGAGCTAAAGCTCTGTCCCGCAGCATATACTGCCCTCTTGCTTCACCGCGAAGGGCGTCTCAACCTGAGACAATGCACTCCTGCACTTTCCGGCTGTGCTACCTACAGAGATCTGCTCCCAAAACAGAAAATGAAAGCAACACTGCTCCTCTTACCAGAACACCGCGAGCTTGGCTTGCTTTCTTGAGCTCCTTACCACGAACAAGGCTCTGATACCATGTCAAGATTGTGGGAGAGAAGGAAGGAGTCTCGCTTGAAGCTTTCTTGCTTGCACAATGGGGGAAGACACACAAGGGTGGAGGCTGAAAACAGTTTTTCTCTTCTTAGTTGTGTAAGCCAAAAGAACTCTAGTACAAAGAAATAGAAGAACCCTATATATGGGTCTCAAACCAAACTCAACTAACTAAGGTGGCATACTAACTGAGCCACGAACTAGAGTAGATAAGGATAGCTATCATGTAGCTATTATTCATGGGCGGTGTACCAACCGCGTCTGCAACTGACAAGTCGGTGACATAAATATACAACGGTCACCTTGGCGTATCACGAGTGGAGCTCGATATCTCAACAGGCAGTCGTTCTAGGAGTTCTTGTTAGTGGTGAGGCAGTTAGAGAAGCCTACCAGAAGATAATAATGATGATGCCAAGAAACTTTGTCCATCCTAAAAGATGAATATAAATACGAAGGTGTCTAAAAAGAGGTTCTAACCCCTATCAAAGAAAAGAAAAGAAAAGGAATGGAAATATATAGGCAGTTGATCATTGCCTTGTGAAGGCCTGGTAGGTTCCTAGGGACGAGTCAGACCCAAGGCCGATACCTTGACTTCCTAGGGGTGGCTTCTTGCTGGAAAAAAAAATGACAAAATAAGGAAGGTTGGAGCGAAAATAAAAGTGAGCGTTAGAAAAGGATTAAGTGTCGCCTTGCGAGGGCTTGGTAGGTTCTTGGGTGCCGAGACAGGTCCTGAGGCCGATGCCCTGTTCTCCTTGGGTCACTCCGCTCAGCTCCCTCCTTTTTACATGCCCAAGTATGATGGATAAAATAAAAACCCTAAAAGAAGAAATGTACTAAAAGAAAATACTCTTTGATCAGGCTATAGGAGTCCTCGCCTTGTAGGAGCTCCTAGTTGTGTTGTCTTTAGTTGGTAAGTAGTGCAGACTACCACTTAGGGCAACCTCTTTGATAGGTTTTATTTAGGTTGGCTGTGTTGGAGCAGATGGTTAGTGACTCACTTCGGATCTTTTATTCGATGATGCTAGGCCTACTCCTTGTGGATGTCCTGCCTTGGTTCTGTCCAGGGGTAGGGGAAACCTTGTGCTGAGTTTTATTATACATTTGTTTTGTATCAATTTGATGTTTCTTTGGTTTTTTATGTGCAGATATGTTCGTGGATTCGACGGGCTGAGTCGCCCTATCCCGTGGTTGCCAATGAGAGCGAAATGTAGGTGATGGGAAGTGCTTAAAAATAGCTAAACATTATGAATATCAAGGGAAAAATATCGATCTAGGACAATTTTAAGCGTCAAAGTGCTTTAAAGGCGCCCGAGCGACACTTGTTGATTTTTCATAATTTCTCAGGCAGTCTGCGGATTGACACGAGCTATTGGCCAATGCAGGATGCTAAGTCGGACGCCCAGGATTTTTCGGAGCTCGATTCCGAGTCCGGACGGGGAAATGGCCAAGAAACCGGTCAAGATTCGAAGAGTTGGACATTAGAGTGGCCAAATGGGCAAGTGCCTCTTGGGAGCCCAACATTTTATGCCATTTGACAAGAGGGCATGAAAAAAAAATGTGAGATGAAGGAGAAGAAGGCGCCATCAACAGGTGCCGAAAAATGCGCTAGGGAGAGGAGGAAGCAATCTTCAACCTCAATACAACCCACATCAATGATCATGGGGGTTCAATCCCTCCTGGATGCTAACTCTATCGTTGCCTCTCGCCCGTCAAATGATGCTCTCTTTGAAGATCTCTAATTTCAGTATTTCTCTCTCCTCCCTCTCTCTCTTCTAAAGGCAAGTTCATGTGGGAAGAAGAAGGAAGAAGAAAGAATGATGGAGGCTTGTCCGACATGGATCGGATTGCTCCACGAGCTGGAAATGGTGATTTGTGATTGTGCTGGACATGAAGTGTTGCTGATTTTCAGATTTGCAGCCATGGACACGAAACCCGAAACACGCAAATAAGCGGTAATTCAATTTTTTCAAAGGAAATTTGAGATTTCATGGCTTTTATTGATAAAATGTTGTTCATGTGGGCTAAAAATTGTTTATGTTATTGTTTTCCATGAGTACTTGTTGATTATAATCAGAAAATTAGAAAAATATGCATCTTGTGGTTCAAAATAATACACTAAAACACGTTAAATATGGAAAATTAAGGGAAAATGATGTTTTTGGGCATAAAAATAGAAAAATGAATAGGAACACCCATTAAATTTTCATTTTTGCTGCAAGAAGGAACTAAGGGCCATCGCCCATAACCTATTTTGAATTTGTAGTAATAAGGTAATGCAGAAAATAAGGGAAAATACAAGGAAAATATAGAAAAATCACTAAAAATAGGAGAAAAATGCATTTTGGGTGCGCAAAATTAATGAAAATTAAGAGCAATGTTTGTGAATGTTTGTGGGGACTGAAGCATGAGGATTTGCCTCAGTTCAACCCTACCTTCTTGTTCTAGTGTGTTTTTTTCGCTTTTTACACATAAAATGATGGCAAAATGCCCTATAAATCCATACAACAATGCAACATTTGATCGATGGGAGGGTAGAGTGGTTAAAGTGTGTCTAAATGTGGAGTAAAATGATGAAAAGATTGCTGTTTTTGTTTGCATGCCATATAGGTCGGTGAATAATTACAAAATAAGAGCCTAGTAGCACGAGAGTTCCCTCGGTGCTAGGTTTGTGCAATGCCGCATAAGAACGGTAGTTGAAAATCATTGAAAGGATGTTTTCCACATGTGCAAAATATTGATTTCATAACTGTTTGAGAACTTGGCATCCACACTATGCATAAATCATGGAAATATTTAAAGGTATCAGAAATCCTGGATGCACAGCAATTGTTTTCATTAGGACATTGACCCACGTTGAGTGAGAGACAGGACACCCTAAGCCATAGGCTACGTCGTGGGGTCTGGGGAAAAGAGAAGTAAGGACAATGGTACATTCCTGTATACAATTAAATGGTACCTTGGGTGGATTTTTGTGCGAAATGTTTATATGTTGAGCGATGCATCGAGGGGCCAATCCCCAAGGTGTAGGAGAGTCGCAGAGGGTGGACGGCATTCAGCCGTAGGAGGAACCCCATGTGTATGTGATTTGAGCCTTTTGGCTATGTGAAAGGGACTCCCTCTGAGGAGTAATATTGGGTTAGGATAAGTTGGACTACAACGTATTACAAACGCAATGTTTAGGAAGGCAGAGATTTTGATAGACGCTCCTGGCTGCGAGGCCGAGGGGTTGTCTCGTGTGTAGTGACGAGGCCTGGCTAGTACATGAGCCAATGCTGGCCCGTTTTTAGGTCCATCAGGCGGGGGGGGGGTGCTGATCTGGACGCCAAAAGAGGGCGCATTGTCTATCGCTAAAGGGGGGCATGTGCTGCAATGGAGGGGAGGGGGGACGTTGTTGCTGCTAGGGGCCGAGCTGGAGGAGGGCCGCTGCATGGTGAGGCTGGAGGGGGAGCACCTGTCTGTACGCAAGGAGGGGGGAGCCTCCCCTTTATAGGAGGGGGGGAGGATGGCACCTCCCGCCACCTGGGAGAACTGCATTCCCCCCCCCCCCCCCCCACCTTATCATTAATGTCACTCCCTCTCTCTCTCTCTGTCCCCACCATGCACACGGTAGGGGGAGAGAGATGGAGAGATTAAGAAATTTATAAAAAAGTTAAAGGGGGGAAAGTTCCTATGGAGGAGGCTCGAAGGAGCACGAAGGTCACGAGGGGGGGGGGGACATTACATTCTCTCCCCCTTAGAGGAATCGAGATGTCCTCATCTCAAGAAGAAACTAGGGAAGACAAGCACTAGTGGGGCTTATGACCTATGGGTTAGGACCCACCATGCATCCACTATGCTACTCTTAATGTTCCAAGTAGTGTACTCATATTCTTTGAATTGACCATAGGTACAAGGGTAGGATTTATTCCAAGTACAAGACTTATTACCTCAAGAAGATATTCCTAGGATATCTAGTCATCCTCAAAGGTTATAAGAGGCTCCAAGCCTTCATCATCATGTGGTTCATAATATGAGCCAAAAGTAGAGTTTAGATGGCTTTGTTTGACCGCACGTTCCTAATTCTCAGGGTCCAACTTAGGACAATTAGGACAATCTATTTGGATGTGTCCTAGTTCATTGCAGTGGAAACATCGGCGGTTGGGGCATCTCTTATGGATGTGTCCTATCTCTCCGCACTTGTGGCACCTCTTGTCTTGATCTCGTGAGTCATCTTCATCATAGTTGCCTGATTTAAATTCTTAGACGGTTGGATTCACTCAGAGTAATGCGTCTTGCAAGTCCCTTGGGTGCATTGATTCCAATCGAGTGTTTATGGGTGGATTCAACCCAACACAGAGCTTTGACACCTGTTGTGTCATATCCATTGGGGGTGCATACTTTAGGAGTGAAACAAACTTTGAATAGTATGCTTCAAGGGAGAATCCTAGCTGCTTCAAGTCATAGAATTCATTCATATTTTGTGTGTGGTAGGCAAGTGGCAGATACCTCCCTTGCATAGCTTCCTTAAGCTTATCCCAAGTGACTGTCCCCTCCTAGATCGCTTGGTCTGTGCACCACTGTTTCCACCAAAGTCTCGCTTCGCATGTAAGCTTAAGTTTGGCGAGCATGGCTTGGTTAGCAGGTGCAGTTCCTGCTGCCTCAAAGTAGTCCTCCATGGACTCAATCCAGATCTTGGCATCAGCTTGAATAGTCCTTCCCTTGCCATCAAACTCGGGTGGCTTAATTTGCTTGAGAAGGAACTTCTTCTCTTGCATGTCAACATTCGTGGGTGTAGAAGGTACCTGACAATCAAGCCATACCACTTAGGTTATTTTTGTTTAAGATATGTCTATGAACCAAACATTAATCAATCATGTATCATTATGAAGTTTTTCTCTGATACCAACTATAACGTGCTCATTCCTCAATTTGCGAGACACGTCTTAGCAGCCCATCAAGAGATATATCTAGAAGACGTTGCCCGACATTCCCAAGGAATGACACGGGGTTTGCCAACTAGGGTCTCTTGAGTCTGCCCTGCAACATAACTTTTCCGGCCGTTCCCACTAGGATCAGACCTGAAGTTCGACTTTTCCTAACATTTCTCGTTAACATTTCCTTTAAGGAAAGCTCTCGACTAACCGAGACCACCCTTCCGTAGGATAGACCCATTGGTCACATCCACCATGCTTCCCTCAAGGGTTGTTTTAGTTATCTAATTACCTACCACATTATGTTTGACATATAAAAGCAGCTTCCTTAATTAACCCATTAATCACAGGTTCCTTTACATAATTTAGGGCACTAACACAAACTTATCTTAAGATTAATGTTTGTCTCCTTCCCATATAGGAGAATTAAGTATTCCTATCTGCCTCCATAGAAAAATCCTTCCTTCTCCCAAGAATAAAACCCGTAGGTTTATCCTACCAAGATTCCGCCTTGTAACTAGTATCAAGGCTTCAAGATCCCATCTCAAGTCACGTAGAACACTTGTGTAGGGCCCGAAGGCATTGGGATATATGGCCAGAGCCCCCACTAGCACCCAAGCATCTTCCTATGCCAAGAGACCTCTCGTGGGCGGGTTTGGTCCACATTCCCGGCGTAGATTCACAACCCCCTTGGTTAGGGTTTGGCGGTTCGTGGGAGGTAGCTAGCACCATCCTTCCTTAATTATCCCTTTAGGAAATCAACCACAGCTGAAGCACCCAGCTAAAAAACAATCACTAGGGAAAACATCCCTTTTGTTTCCATGGCAATCAGTCATCTCAGACCCGGCCATGCAATCATCAAACACACCCCACTTGGGTTAACATCCAAAACCACATTAACAAACAGTTGAATGCACAACTTCTTGCTTCAAGGCATTGCAATCCCATTGCATGCACAATCAAAATTTAACTTGGATGTATCAAAACACTTGCCCAAGAGACTTACAAACTTTTCAAACAACGAAGCATAACTTCGGTCAACAATCCATCTTTAACAAGATCAACCTTCCTTAGAAACCATTTCAACAGTTCCAAGCAACATGCTTGGCATAAATCAACTACCGTGAAGTTTGCTCTCCCCCTTGGGTTAGGGCTTCGCAAGGACAATTTAACCAAATCCTCCTAGATCCTTTAAATGATCTAAGTGATTTCACCTTGACCTTTATTAATCATGGCCACTTATTTAGGGTAGAAGATCAACCCAATTCCTAGAGTAGCTATCTAATATCACAGGTCAACAAGTGCTAGCACATCACCAAGAGTACATTAACATGATTTCAACCTGATTAGCCATAGGTTATCTAATCTTCATCTATCAGCTAGAGTTCGAACAAGGATCTCTAAACATAATTTCTTTTAGAACTACTGTTCTAACAATGTTTATCGTTCAATCCCATTGTGTGTGCAAGTTAATATATATCGACATGTGCATAATCTAACTGTTACTTTAATGTACTCTATCATCCTTGCGCATGAAAAAACTTATCATTTCATGTGTTTCAATCCATGTAGATTCCATTCTATTTGTCCCCTTGACTCCCATGCAATCATCCCGTATTTGCAAGATTTCGTGTGACAATATTTCATGGACTAGGCTAGTCAATATTTCATGCAACTCATGCACTTGATTTTTCATAATCATGCACTTTAAGTATAGAAGAGAAACCATGAACACTAAGCAACAAGAATAGCGGGAGGGGTTAGAGGACACCATTTCCAAGGGGGGGTGGTCAACGTTGCCTTCTGATTTCCCTTCAAGTTCTCTTCTGTCTTCTTCTTCCCCTCTTATTCTCCGTCTCTCTCTCCCTTCCTCTTCTTCTTCTTCTTCTACCCTTCTCCTCCTTCTCTTTCTCTCCTCTTCTTCTTCTTCTCTCTCTCTTGCTATAGATGAGAATATCATCAAAGAATACCAAGATTGATTTATACAAGAATGGCTGCAAAATCTTGTTCATAAGTGCTTGGAAGGTTGGAGGTGCATTGGAAAGTCCGAATGGCATGACTAGGAAGTGGTATAGACCTCTTTCTTTCCTAAAAGCTGTCTTTGTACTCATCCCCTACTTTCATTCTAATTTGATGATACCTTGATCTTAAGTCGATCTTGGTGAAAACCTTTGCATCCTTGAGTTCATCCAACAAATCATCTATGCGGGGAATTGGGTACCTGTTCTTCACAGTGCTTTTATTTAGATCTCTATAGTCAATACACATCCTAAATGACCCATCTTTCTTCTTGACAAGTAGTACGGGAGAAGCAAAAGGTGATTGACTAGGCTGAATAAATCCCATTTCCAGCAAGTCTTTAACTTGTTTCTCTGTTTCTTCTCTCTCACACTTGGATAATCTGTAAGGAGGTTTGTTGATGGGTCTAGTGTCAGGCATTAAATCAATAGGATGATCCACTTCTCGCTGAGGAGGCAACGATGTAGGTGGCTGAAATATGTCCTTAAACTCTTCCAAAAGTTTACATAGACATGGACCTTGCTCCTTAGGTGAAGTAGATTATTGATTTTCATCTGCCTTTGATAGAAGAAGTGTGAAAATGCAAGACATAGCATTGATGTCCCTCTTCATCTTCTTCTTACTGATTATTTCCACTTGTTTCCTCTCAATGCCATTAAGTTTTACTTGTTTCCCATTCCAAATAAACTCCATAAACATCTGATTAAGATCTAAGGAAAAATTTCCAAGTTGTTTAAGCCAATCGCAGCCAATGATGATGTCAATAGGACCCATTTCTAGGACAATCAAGTCTGTCATAATAGTGCAAGACTGTGATAGTTCAATAGGATATCTCTTTACTCAACTCTTGAGCTCCATTTACCACTTGTACCTTCAATAGGGAATCCATTTCTTGTGTAATAACTTTAGCTCATACAATGACTTAGCATTGACAAAAGTATGTGTGCTACCTGTATCAATGAGAATATGAGCAACCTTTGAATTTATAGTACCTTTGAGCCGAAGTGTATTTTCACCCTTACAACCCATCCATGCATCCTGAGATATGGAACATAACATGGGTTGACAAGAAACCATAGAACCACCTGGATCATAGGGAAAGGCTCTAAATCCTCCTACACATCTTGATCCTCTTGATCATGCATGTCTTCATATGTGGGGGCTACATACACTTGCAAACGAGCATCTTCATTTGTTTCTTCATCCTCAAATTCTTCTATATTCAACATGTTTGACTTTGCTATGTATCCCTTGCACTTCTGTTTATGTTCAGGAGACCACTTCTCCCCACACTTGTAACATAGGCCCTTGGTTTTGTCATTGGGAAGTGCTTTATTGTTGTTGGTAATGGGATATGGTTTGGCTGCAGCTTCAGTCCTCTTGAAATCCCCTTTTGAATAAGCATTACTCCTAAAATTAGTGCACTGCCTTGAAGCATAAGCTGTAGGATATATAGGCACCCTACTGAAATTATTTGAGAACCTTTTTTCAGCTCTATTTCCTTCTCTTTGTTGGCTGAATTGCTTTCCAAATCTCATGGGCTGATTTGCTTGATAATGTGTCCCTGTTTTGGACTCAAATGCAATCAACTCTCTTCTATACTTTTGGCTATACCTTTCAGCATATTGTATGGCTACATGTACAATAGTTGGCTTGGCTGCTCCAACTTCGGCTGAAAGGTTAGGATCAAGACCAAAGATGTACTTATTTAACTTGGCTGCATCGGAGATACCTTCGACATACATGGAAAGATTTAAGAATTGGCTAGAATAATCCCTTACCGAAGATCCCCTTTGCCTAAGATCGTACCATATTCGTCAAGTCTTTCCTTTTCCATGGGTGACACAAATACTTGAGTCATGGCTGATTTAAACTCATCCCAAGATTGAAAATTTTCCCCTATCTTGCACATGTATCTCCACCAAGTATGTGCATACCCCGCTAGGTGTAGGGCTGCGTAACAAGTCTTTGCTTGTTCATTGAGAGGGTATAGAGTGAAGTACATTTCCAATTTATTGATCCACTCCTCAAGCTTGATCGGTGAAGGGTTATCTCCTTTGAAATTTTTCTTATTGATCTTATCCTTGTATTCTTTATCATAGTGATATTGCTGCCCACCATGATTGTTGAATCCAAAAGATTGTTATCTATGAAAAGAGTCACTCCTTGCTTGCTGCCCATGATTGTTTGTATATGATTGCTACCCATTGCATGGTTTCCATGAGATTGATGGCCAAGAAATGAAATTCCATGTGATTGGGTATGATTAGAAACACCATGTGGCATTCTATCCTCATGAACATTAACATGGTGAAAACTGTCATGAGTACTAACATGCTGAAACTGTCCCCATGTACATGCTATCCATGATCTTCTCTCACATTAGGTTCTCTTACATTAGGAGTTTGAGCATGATGAGTATCAAACTCTTTATAAAAGGGGTTGCATCCATGAATAAACTCTTCTTCATCTTCATGCAGTGAATGACTTTGCTGTCCATGTTCTCTTGAAATAGGAAATTTAGGCATGCCTCTACTCCATGAATTAGCACATGGCTGAGCCGTTTCATTGAATCTAGAAGGAACTCCAAGTTCATAAGTCAATGGTATATGTTGATGAGCTGTAGTAGATCTCACATTCCCATGAGTAAGTGGCACTTCTTCAACATGGGGTGGTGGTTTACTTTGGAATCTATCTCCCAAATTGTTGAATATAGTGATCAATTGATCAAACTTGGTATCCAATCTACTACTTTGTTGCTCCATATGAGAAATCATCTTGCTAAATTTTTCATCCATGTAGTGAGTAAGCCGAAGTAAGCCATCATTCATGTTGCCAAGTTGCTTAGACATTTGTTGGAAGTCGTTAGAATCACGTGAGATGTTGACTTCATTTCCATGATCTATGACATGAGGGTTCTTTGGCCATTGCACTTCGTCATTGGTGGTGCTAACTCCCATGAATTCTTGCCTCTGATTTGTGGCTTTACTATTGCCATTTTTCTCAGCATGATACTCCTTACTGAAATAAGCACTTTGGAAAAGCTATATAATGGTTCCAGACCAAAACATTGTATCTCTGCCTGCCTGTCAAAGTGCAATTTACAATGACCACCTGTCACAAAATGGGCTATAACTTGAGCTCTGCTACTCCAAATGAGGCGTGCTATAGCTAGGATCTAAGAGGACTTTGAGCTCTACGTACTGAGCATAAAAAACCTTATTGCAAAATTAAAAATTCCTTTCCTGTAATAGGTTTTTTATCGTTGTCTAGAATGGGACTGCACCCTATAAGACCCTGTAAAAGCTTTATTTGAACGCTGTTTCATCCCATATGCATATAGACCATGGTAAAACTCATGTGGGCACTAAAGGGAAACTTGTTGGCTATAATCACCACCTGGAATCTGTGGAAAATGCGATCTAGAGCATGGCAAAGGCGGAAGCTATGGAGGATGGAAGGAGAAGTGTGGACTCATGATGGAAAAGACACTATTTGTTACACAAGTGAATTAGGTTCCAAGATTGAGACTTGGACTCATAAACGGAATCTTGTGTATGTGGAAAATGACATTGACACTTCACTAAAAATAAAATATTACTATCATTGCATGAAGAAAAGGAAGCAAGTACAATGCTTTATAGGAAAGTAGGAAACTGCAGTAGGCACCATTGTGCATATGGGATAGGTTAGCCGGCATATCCTTGACCCTGAAGCTCCATACAAAGAGGTTGTTTGAGTGAGTGTGATTGCTGATTCTCAACACCCCTCCTCAATCACAACTAGAAAGGCACAAAGTGTGTAGAGGCTGTAATGAGAACCACCATGGCAAAACACTAGAGGCTGTCGCAGAAAAGTCTAAGTGTGGGTACCATAAACATGGTGGATATCCAGAGGCTGTAACACGGGCCTCACAAAGTGTACAGGGACTGTAATGCCAAGTTACATAAGGAGTTTTACAAAGCTTATGGTAGGAAGCATTAGGGCAAGGAAGTACAAGGCTTTTAAAACAGTCTATTAGAGTTATGAGAGTAGAAGGACTGATGAGTCTTGTCCTTCCGATCGTGGTGGTCTTCATCTTCATCTTTTGGTCCATGGTCTTCTTCTTTTATAGCTGCAAGATAGGCCTTTTGAGACCTCTTCCTAGCATGACAAAACTTTTCAGTATGTCCGGTCCTTTTGCAAAAGTCACAGAAGAGCGGTTCCTTTTTACCTTTGTATCTGTTGTTTACATATAACATTTGTTGATCCTTTGAAGTGCTGGGCTCTTCTTTGCTTTTAAGTTTCTTTTCTTCTTCTAATAGTGATGCCTGGATATCAACAAGTTCATGATTTGGCATGTTGATTAAAGTTGTTGTTACATTATTATATTCACGAGGCAAACTCCTAAGTAGAACACCGATGCAAACATCTTCATCCATTTTAATGTTGATTCCTGCAAGTTGGGTTAGGAGTCCTTCCATGTAATTGAGATGTGTGGCTAGTGTGTAGGATAAGGGAAAGAGCGTAGACCACGACCAAGGGTTGGCAGAGATGAGAATGGAGATTGCACGGTTGCAAGAGCTTGTGAGGAAGCATGTGAGATCGCATGTACAATGTATATACTGCAGCGGCAATCACCTCCCAGTCGAATGCCAAGATCCTAGATCTTGGCCATGCTCAAATTGTGATAGATTTGGGCATGATGCAGTGCATTACAGAATGCCGAGGAGATTCCCATATGCATAGCAGTACAACCCTCCATACTTAGGTAATAGGCCACCCAATTTCTTTGGGAGAGGAGCCCAGTTAGCTCTTTTAGCACACAGACTAACTCAAGACCTGCCATGCCTAGGCTAGAGATGAACCCAACTGGTATACCCAGGCCACTAGGACCTTTTGTAACCCATCCATCTAGCTATGCTCCTGCTCACTTTGTGGAGGAGCCTAGTGAGGAAGAAACATATGTCAACCCGTACATATCCTATGATAAGGAGGGAAACCCAGCCCTAATGGACTATCGGCCAGTGCCAGTGATGGCTTTAGGAAGAGGAAGGGGTAAGGCTTTGGAGGGCCAGTCAGGATCCATTCACATGCTGGACTTGTGGCCACCCAGGCCACATTTCATCACACTGCCCAGAACGAGAACAAGCTAACAAGGACAAAGCGGATCTCCGATGCACAGAGTGTGGAATCACACATCTGTTTCCTGACTGTCCTAGGCAGAAGCCATCAACTAGCTCTGCCAGCATGCCATCGGTGCCTTTGGGCCTCTTTGGAGTGGAAACCTTTGGTAGTGAGGATACACCCATCCCACTACACACTATGACGCGAGCTCAAATAAAACAGGTAGGCATCTCCTTGCCAAGGCCAAGTAACCTTGACACAACCTCAACAGGAAAGAAAAGTCGGAGGAGACAGAAAAAGAGAGCCGATGCAAAGATAACTCTTAAAATCAAGGAAGCGACTACGTTAGTAACGGGAAAGAAGGTCACAGACGCAGAGGCGGAGACCTCAGCTTCTAAGACAGCTGAGCTAGGGAGCGCCAAGGTAGGGGAATATCCTCACCCAAAACAACAGCTCGAGGCTATAGCCAAGGTCAAGGAGTGGGTCAAGGATGCCCAAAAGCACCTCAAGGATGTTGAACCCATATTAGAAGATCCTATTGACGACTTCTCTAGTGTGAGCACACCAGTCGCGCCTTCAAAACCACAAGCTGTGAGCATACCTGCACCATTGGGAGTAACTTAGCAGCAAGGCCAGGGGAGGTGGTTTGACGAGCATGTCAAACAGCAAGACTTTGAACAAGGGGCCCT
This sequence comes from Lygodium microphyllum, assembly GCF_053477565.2. NCBI lineage: Eukaryota > Viridiplantae > Streptophyta > Polypodiopsida > Schizaeales > Lygodiaceae > Lygodium > Lygodium microphyllum. The sequence goes on along the minus strand of NC_141162.1, from coordinate 30,485,742 downwards.
TGTTCTGCTATACTCTGTAAAAGGACATAAACAAAATATGAAGTTTTGGGGTCTAGGACCTTTCAGAGTACACATGATTGGTAGAACAGGGAATGTTGAGTTAGAGACACTTGAAGGGGAAGGAATAGGCTTTTCTAACGGCAACCACATAAAGAAGTACTATCCTCCTTCCCATCCATTACATGAGCCACCCATGCTAGAATCCCCAATGAACGTCTGCATGGCTACTATAACCGACCTTACAAATCAGGACAAAGAAGCAGTGGCACCGGCGTATCTACAAATCATAGACGCAGCAGGAGCGATGTATTCTTTCAATGCCTTGATTGATGAAGGGGCTGACTACAACATCTTGACACATGACCATTGGACATGCTTTGGTCAACCGAAACTATAGCCCACAAATGCCAAACTCACCCCGTTTGGGGGTACTTCTTATTCACTCCTAGGGAAGTGCAAGGTAGTTGTTTCCATCGAGTCTGAAAGTTTACCAGCTTTCGTTCATGCATTGCCTGCCACTAAAGGACCCAGTAATGTGTCATTATTGGGTCGCACTTTCAAGAAGCAAACAAACTATAATGTGGATTACAACCTAAACCGCATTTATCTTGCTATTGGCAATGTGCGTATAGTGACGACTTTTAGCAAGGGCTGTCATGATTCCTCCACCATTAGGAAGAAATTGGTAGAAACCCCTATGACCACACTCCAACCCAAGTCTAAATAGAAGAAAACTACGGCCTCGTGCAAGGCTCTCGACCCCAGGCCCAAACCCACCAAGAGTGCTCATAAGGCCAAGGAGTCCAAGCTTATATGGGTGCCAAAACGGCAAAAACCACATCCAGGTAGACCACCCAAACATGATCCTAAACACCAAAATCATCAGCCGTCACGGCCTAAGAGGCAGCCTAGACACTATCGACATATACACAAAACCACATCGCGATGCCCAAAGGTCTCTTGCGAGCATAAGGATACTACGAGGGCAACCCCTAGATTTGGGTGCCTAAAAATGGCTAGCTAAAAAGATCATCTACAAGCAATCTCACCCCAATAAGGGAGGCTTGCACACGTGGTGCCCAAAACATAGTCAGCACACCATCGCCATTTGTGGCTAGTAAGCCCTAGCTCATCTATCAACCAAAGAAAACACCACAAGCCTTAAAATTACCTAATCTAGAGAACTTAAAAACCCCTATGATTGCTCACTCAGAACCCAACACAACTCCCATGCCCTCGGAGCTTCCTACAGCACCTCAAAGTGCTTTGGAGTGCAAAGCCCAACCTGTGACACCGATGATGTAGTCACCACTATCCAGTCCAATTGCACCATCCCCACCAGCAGATCTTAAACCTTCCTACACAATACGACCTTTCCTCTCCTTGGCTAAGGACCTTGCCGCGACTTCTGGGGATGACTTAATAACCTGTATCAAGATATTGGATGAAACTTTCACTACATTCGCTAGAAGTTATGAGAGGCTAGACCTAGGCCTTCTTGACAAAACACTTGCTTCAGATGTTTGTGCATCACCATGCACTTGGGAAGAATACGAACTTATGACCACTAAATTCCCCAAAATTGCTGTCGAACTGATAGTAAACAACAAAATCTCAAAGGAGCAAGCTACCCTCAGAAGACTAATCACTTCATATCATAAGCCTCCTCGTTATGTTCTTGAACACGAGTTGCAAGAGCTCACGCAAATGGCAAGCTCGCCTTCCATGTTCTTGCAGCAGTGGTTTGCTCTGAGAATCCAATGGGAGAAAAAAGTTTGCCAGATAATGACCAATGCTAAGCAGCGCCAGGCAGTTAAAACCATCAAATATGACCCTACTTATGTGGCACCTATCTGGTTTAGGATTTTGGCCATCACCTGCAATCAGCATTTGGATGACTATGTGCTCGCTCACCCCTACATTGACCAATTCCTCACGGAAGAGGAATTACATGTTTCCAGCCACCTTAATACTGGAGATCTCTTTCACAATGTCTTGACCTACATCTCCCAAGTCTCCATCCAACCATCTGCTCTTGATTATCATGCTCAACTGGAATACAATCTGATATTCTATACATGGCTTCTTCACACGTAAACTCCTACCCCAACAGGCCCAAATCCCTTCACCTTTTAACCCCCAATCCTAGGAAGGATTCTTTCCTAAGCCGAAAGAGGAGGGGATATGTGGATATGTGGTGAAGATGAAAAGAATCAGATAGGAAATGAATAAAAAGGGGGTACAGTAAAGTAAAGGAAGTGGAAAGCCTAAGGATATAGTATGGAAAAAATGGCTTCCTAAAAAATTCATTCAAGAGTTTTTATTCTCACATAAATAGCAAAGTCATATGTGGAAAATGCTAACGAAAGTTATGAACTATGGCAGGAGTAGAAAATGTCGCAGCAAGACCCTGCCCATCGACTCCCGTTCACGAACGAGGCAAGGGAGCAGTATCGCATCCATTTAGAGAACCGCGCCTTCGGACAGCTCAAGTTCCGAACCATCCACAACATCAAAGTCGTGGTGGCCAAGGAGGAAGCAGCCAGGAGGGTAGTGGAACAGTGCAACCTTACAAAGTATATTGAAAAATTCAAATTCCGTGCTTAAGTCAAGGAGCTTCAGAATTTGTGTTGTCACCAAGCTATGCTTGAGTTGATCAAAACTTTCTTGTTCAGATGGGGTCCATACTATGGCAACTTGCTTTTTCAGCAAATTTGTGAGGGGTGATGTGATTAAAGCATAGTCCTTAATGAAGATCCTCTACCAACCTGTTAATCCAAGAAAGCTACGCACTTCTTTAATAGCAGCCAACCAATTGAGACCACTCTTGGACATCCTTAACCTTGGTAGGGTCTACAGAGATTCCTTTATTTGACACAATAAATCCAAGATTTACAATCCACCTTTTGAGAAAGGCACACATTTTCTTCTTAGCATAGATTTTATGAGTCCTCATGGTCTCAAGGATGATGCGAACGTGGGATTCATGATCCCTCTCTTCCTTGGAATAAACCAAGGTGTCATCAAAGAAGACAACTATGAAATCATTGAGGTATGGTCTAAAAATGTCTGGCATTAGCTTGTTAAAGGTGGCAGGGGCATTAGTCAATCCAAAAGACATTACTGTGAATTCAAAATGACCATATCTGGTATTGAATGTCGTCTTCAGAATATCCTCATCCTTGACGCGGATTTGCTAATATCCTGCCGACCTCAAATCAATCTTGGAGAAGATTTTTGCTCCCTACATTCGATCAAGTAACTCATCTATCCTCAGAATGGGATATTTATTTTTTATGGTTACTTGGTTCAGGCATCTATAATCAATGCAAAGGCAAAGTGTACCATCCCTCTTCTCTTGAAACAAGACTAGAGCTCCCCAAGGAGAACTGCTATGGCATAGGTACCCTTCGTCCAGTAGCTGTTTGGGTTGTTTCTTTAACTCAATGGCTTCAAGAATGGACATCTTGTAGGGCCTTTTTTCCAACTGGTGCAACTCTTGGCATTAGCTTAATCTCATGATCCACTTCCCTAGCAGTGGTAATTCAGTCAATTCTTCTGGGAACACATCCACATATCCCTTTAACCATGATGGTTCTTCATTGGTGTCCTCTACCCGATCCGATTAATTTAGCTTGATCAGGTAGAAGGGCAATCTTTTTCTTATTCCTTGAGCTATTTGTGTTGCCTTAGCTAGCTGGATCTTTGGTTTACCTGCTTCTCCTTGTGTTGTAACTAGCTCACCCTTAGGATTTTGAAAGGAGACTTAACCCTTTTTGCAATGAATGTGAGCATCATTGGGAATCAGCCAGTCCATCCCGAGCATGCATTCACAGACTCCTAGATTCATTACCTTGAACTTAACAGTTGTGGGCTCATTTTTGAGTAGGAATTCCACCTTAGCAATTTATCTAGTGCAAGTGATTTCTCACCCATTTGCTAGTTCGACAAGCAAAGTGGGTGCAGATATAGTGGTTATCCCTAACCTTCTTGCAGAGGTTAGTGAAATGAAAGAATGAGTACTGCCATAGTCAATTAGGGTTTTGAATTTCTTACCCTGGTAGTCCAATGGTGTTTGAATCATTGAGAATTGGTGGTTTCGCTCCTTTTTATGGAGAGCAGAATGAAAGGTTGCCCTCTCAATCTTAGCTTCCATGGACGGATCTTCTTCTTCATCAAATACTTTAGTGGTAGTATTGGAAGTTTTTGCCATTCCCAATGCTGCACAACCCCGGCCATAGGTAACCCTGGCTTGGCCACCAAATTTCCCTTGACGACAATCTCTGCCAAGTTTGGGACATTCCCTTTTGAAGTGCCCATGCTCATTGTAGTGGAATCAACGCATGCTTTGATCACTTCTTTGAGTGGGGAAAAAGTCATTGATTGCATTTGCTCTCAGCTTCTTTCATTGGCCTTGTCTCTGTCCTTGTGCCCTTTTAATTTGAGCTTTTGACATCCCTGAATTCTAGTCTCTGTAAGCCCAAGGTCTGGATTTCGGTTGGACTTCTTGGGCAATAGGTCTTGCTCTTATCAATGCATCTTGCAAATTTGAAGGGCACATTGATTCTAGTTGAGTGTTTATTGGTGGATTTAGACCATCACAAAACTTTGAGACTTGTTGGGGGATGCTCATTGTCGGTGCATATTTTATTAACAAGGAAACAAATTTCGAATAGTACACCTCCAAAGACAGATCCAATTATCTCAACTTAAAGAACTCATTCATCTTGTGAGTTCTATACGCAAGTGGCATATACATTCCCTGCACTTCTTTCATTAAATTTTCCCAAGTTATTGTGCCGTCAATGATTGCTTGGTCTTTGCACCATTGCTTCCACCATAGCCTAGCTTCGTCGGTGAGCTTGAGCTTGGCAATCATGGCTTGGTTCACAGGTGTTGTTCCGGTCGCACTGAAATAATCCTCCATGGATTCAATCCATATTTCGGCATTGGCTTCAACAGTTTTCCCTTTTCCGTCAAATTCTTGTAGTTTAATTTGTTTGAGAAGAAACTTCTTTTCTTGGGCCTCTGCTGTTGGCTTAGTGCAAAAACAGGATTTTGGATCTGTGCTTGGAGTTGTATCTGGTTACCAATTTAAACTTCTTGTGTTAGGATTGCATCAACACTTCCTTATACAACTCAAATCAATGCGCACATATTTTCCATCACTACTATGCAACAATTTGAATGAACGTAAAATTATTATTTAACCATAGGGAAGCATAAGCCTCAAGTACAATTATTCAGGAATAGATAGGGATTGGCTGAGATGATTTTCTTTTCAGGGGTTACATCAATGCCAGGTTAATAATTCCCTATTGGATTCAGCTATAGGGATAGAATAGTAGTATGGATTGGGGGAATGGATTCTTAGGAAGCGATAAGTCATGGGCAATTCAGGAAATCCCTATTTTCAATAGCCATGACGTTCATTTCGCCACATTTTTTTAATTATGTCTGCTCATAATATTTTAACCACCTCTTTGTAGATGTAGTGGTTTTAATCTACTTTTCAGCATGCGATGTGTAGAGTCAAGTTCACACAAGCCTCATGGAAGATGAATAACTTGATAATCTTCAAGTTCTCCAACCACTTTAGCCTCTTCATGTTGTTTTGAAGATAGGAAAGTCGGTTGGTATCTATGAAGCAGTACCCCGCACTCCAAGTCCAATGCCTTTCCACATAAAGAGGTGAGGGGTTGTAGAGCCAATCCAAGATCCCCATCATATCAGACCGCGTCTACAATAGCTTGAAGAGTTCATAGCTATCCTGAACATGATATAAAATACAAGGAATCTACTCCATGCCTCGTAAGTCTAGAAGAAACAACAATCCACAAGTGAGTAAAAAGAAAAACATTTTCTAATGAAAACATCACTTCACTCTTCCTGATCTACCCTAATTGTTTTAGTCGTTGGTCGTCTCTAATACCAACTATGATGTGCCTGCCTATTGGCTGTCCAAGCACGTGTTAGCAATCCATCGAGAAATGAATCTAAGCATTGCTGCTTGGCACTCCCTTGGAATGTCATGGGGTTTTTCTTCCCGAGTCCGCCTCGCAACAGAACGTCCACGGCCCAAACCCACTAGGATTGACCTAAAACTAAAGTCCCTATTTGTCAAGATCTTCTGAAAACATTCTAGCATCGGGACCTAGGAATTATAATTTACACAAAGCTACCCAATCTGAAGCATATCCATACCGCACACACAACCCCTCTACCCATAGGGCGTAGTCCCATTTCAATCCCCTAGAACGGTATGAATCGAGTGCCAACCCACACTTCCTAAAGGTTGAACAATGGTAAAATCTTCTGAAAAGAGGCTCCCAAGTTCTCTGGGACCACCCTTCCAGAGGACAAACCCGTCAGGGATTCTTCCCACCCGGTTCCCTGCACTAGGTGTAATTTTATCTAATTAGCGCTATCACATTTATGTGTGACATTTAAAAACTGCTTCCTTAATTAAGCCCTTTAGGAAACAGGGGTTGTTCATGCAATCTTCTGGCGCACTGACACGAAAAAAATTTCAGACACGCTCCTTGGAAGTAAACTTAATATTAGCATTTTGACTGAGATACAAGTCTTGTTCAAAAGGAACAATATCCGCAATCAGTAAGGATGCACTTTATTTCCTCCAAGATTCTGCCTTGCACTAGTAACAAGGGTCCTCAGGAATCTATTTCAACTCACACAGATCATTTGAGTAGGACTTGGAGGTAGGGAATTTATAGCCAAAGTTCCCCCTGGCATCCAAGTGTCATCCTACATTCAAACCAACCTACAAAGAGACCTCTTGTGGCGGGTTCGGTTCACATTCCCGCCATGGCTATTTAGAATCCCCTTAGCTAGGGTTGGCGGCCAGATGGGGGTGGTTTGGTGCGCCCTCGAAAAGTTCAACATGATTCATTATTCCCATTTCCTTTTGTTGGGGGTAAAGGCTCCTCCGTCTAGCCCCTTGTGTATTACTACATTGATAGTCACCACCACTGCACACTACAGGTGGTAGGCACCCATCACCATCACTTTATTCTTTATTCTTTTAGTGACAATTTGAATAAAGGAAGGCATGATCACACATTGTGACTGTTGGAGTTCCCATTTCTTATCTCTCTCTTTCTTGCTCTTGCTCTCCCGCCATAGCTCTCGCATGCAAGCTTCGATCCTTCTCACCTTTCAACTGGTATTAGAGCTTGGCTTCTCAACTCTTGAGCTTGGCTTGTGGCATTCTTAGATTCCCATCGACTCCCCACTTGCATTGGGTCTCCTTCCCAGTAGCAACCATAGCTCATTCTCTTGAGCTCCCATCACTCCTCGACTTTCCGAGCTTCTTCTTGGCCTATTGAGGCACCATCAGGGCATTGACATTGAGGTATTGCTTCATTATTTTAGAGATCTATTTCATGCCTATTGAGGCACCATCAGGGCATTGACATTGAGGTATTGCTTCATTATTTCAGATATTTATTTCAGTCCACATGTCTAGGTAAACAGGGCAGCCACCATTGAATCTTCCAATCTCCATATCTCTTTGCCATTGGTTGTAGGCTGCTAGAGGCTTGTTCCAAGGTCTCTTTGGCTCATGTTTGAGCCCTCCAATCTCTCCAAACCTACCACGTGGACCAGCAGGAGCAGTAGCATCATCATGTTGATTTGCACCTCATTTTGGATAGATTTCATTCAGCCACACAGTAGTTACTTCAGCTCTAGCTCTAGCTTGGCATTAAGCACTTATTTGGGCTCCGTTTCAAGCTTTTTGCACATGTGTTGATACTTGGTATGGATCTTTTGAGATTAGGCATTGGTTTGGTGGCTGAAAATAGTGTTTCGGGACTATTATAAATAGCTTGCATACATTTGATGCTAGTGCTACATTCACAATTTATGCCTATGCTTGTTTTGACATGACTACATAACCGGTTTGATGCCTATTGCATCCCATTGATTGGGGGATTGAAGCTACATGTCGTGCTATGATTTTGGCTTGATTTTGGGGCTAGAAATACACAATTTATAACAGTAAATGCATGCTAAATACTCTTGGGCTGAAGCTATCTTTCATGCTTTGACATATGCCTATTGGTTCCAAGTGTATGTCTTGGGTTATGCTATGATGTATTGATCATCGAGGGATGACTTCGAGATTTTCATTGGATCCAGATGCTTTTGGAAGGCTTGAGCTTATTTCAGCCCGACACTTATTGACATCAGTCTATGCTTGACCATGATCAGTGCTTTGACATTATATGCTCTTTGGGTACATGCTTACCTGACGCCTACGGCTTGATGCATTTGTCTTGGCACAGTGTGTCATGTACTTGCTGAGCTTTAGTGCTCTCTGAAGACTTGGCTTGGATTCTCATTTGCTATTCTGAAATTTTGTATTAGATGTCATTTTGGCTATCAGGGATCTTTATTGGGATGTACGTCTTGTCAAGAATCGTGTGGTGGAGGGGGTTGCTCAAGATGCTGTGCCGAACACACACAGAATGCACAAGGAGAAGCTCACTCAAGAGACAAGAAGAGAGATGGAGGCCAAAACGTTTTCTTGCTGATTTCTTCTTCTTCTTCCACTCTTTACAATGTCCACAAAGTATAGATAAGATACAACATAAAAGGAAAGTGGCCTACTAAGTCAAACAATGCATAACCGACTACACTAGTCGACTGGCGCTATAACTATGCCAGCTATAAATAGGTGTAACAACCTGAATATAATAAGTAATGAGTCAGTGGCCATGTGAGAGTCATAATGACCACCGACGTGCTAAGTATAGACGTGTGGACCCATCTAACCAGGCGGTCCATCATCCATGTCCACATGTGTTGAGCTTGTCATCTCAACACTCCCCCTCAAGCTCAACTGCATCTCTGCAACTCCAAGTAAGCTTCGAAACTTTTGAAGCTTCTCTGTACCCAATGCCTTCGTGAAGATGTCAGCTATTTGATCCTGTGTGCTGACATACACCAAGTCAATCTCACCTGCTAGTACCTTCTCTCTCACAAAGTGGTAGTGTACCTCAATATGTTTTGTCCTGGCATGGAACACAGGGTTCCTAGCCAATTGTATACTGCTCATGTTGTCACAATAAATGACAACTGGACCTTCCACCTGGACATCCAAATCAGCCAATAGCTTTTCCAGCCATACTACCTCACATGCTGCAACAGCAGCGCCTCTATACTCAGCCTCTGTACTTGACAAAGCAACTGTAGATTGCTTTTTGTTCCTCCATGCAACTGCTGCACTACCAAGAGAGAACATGTATCTGCTGGTAGATCTTCTATCAGACATACTACCAGCCCAATCTGCATCTGTGTATCCAAACACCTGTACATCTGTACCTGCCTCATAGAAAAGTCCATAATGTAATGTGGACTTCACATATCTCAATATGCGTCTGACTGCATCCAAATGTGGCTTTCTAGGTACTTGCATAAACTGACTTACAAGACCAACAACGTAGCTCAAGTCTGGCCTTGTAATAGTCATGTAAATCAAACTCCCCACTATCCTCCTGAACATAGTAGGGTCTTCTATCTCATCCCCAACATCAGCACTCAGCTTTACATTCTGCTCCAACGGGATTGAAAGTGGTTTGCATGCTGTCATACCATACTTGGACAGCATATCCAAGCCATACTGTCTTTGGGACAGCCATATACCATCATCACATCTGACCACCTCAATGCCAAGGAAGTACCTTAGCTCACCTAGATCTTTCATCTCAAACTTCATCTTCAAAGAACCCTTGACTTCAGCAATCCCACTATCACTATCACCTGTAATAATCAAGTCATCCACATAGATGACTATGATGACCAAACCTGCATCTCCTTTTCTCACATAAAGTGAGTGATCAGCATCAGAAACATAAAAACCAATATTGACAAGATACTCTCTAATCTTGTCAGGCCATGCTCTAGGTGCTTGCTTGAGCCCATAGAGTGCCTTCTTCAATCTGCACACATACATGGGATGCTCTAAATCTTCATAACCTGCTGGTTGATCCATATACACTTCTTCCTGCAAATCACCATGCAAGAAGGCATTCTTTACATCCATTTGCTACAACCTCCAACCTTTGGCTGCTGCCAAAGCAATCACACATCTGACAGTTGCCATCCTAGCAACTGGACTGAAGGTTTCATCATAATCTATGACATATGTTTGGGCATAGCCTTTTGCAACCAGCCTAGCTTTGTACCTGCTAATAGAACCATCTGCATTGTGCTTAATCTTATAAACCCACTTGCATCCAATAGCTTTCTTTCCCTTCGGCAATGATACTAGATCCCAAGTCTTATTGGCCTCTAATGCAGCCATCTCCTCATCCATTGCTGCATCCCAATGAGCATGACCAACAGCCTCCTCAAAACATGTAGGCTCAACATCCTCAACTAGTTTCACCATATAAGCATAATGGTGAGCTGCATAACCTTCAAAACCAAATCTTTCAATAGGGTATCTCACCCTGCTAGACCTGCGTACCACTGGATCACTCAATGGAGTCTTTGCATCAGCACATGCTCTCTGCACACCTGGAGTCCTCACTGAAGGAATGCCAAGCTCATCATCTAAGTTCTCTAAGCCACTGGAGTCTCCATCAAGAGCTGCATCAATGCCTTCTGACACTTTATTCTTTCCTTTGTCTTTACCTGTAGTGCTTCTAGATGCACCTGAAGATGTAGAAGTACTCCTTAGTCTCCCAGACCAAGGACTACTAGATGATGTCTCTGGTCCACTAAGAGTCCGTGATTCTTGCTTTTCAGCCTGCACATGAGTGTCATGATCATCATCAACATCCAATGCATCACCACTAGATGCATACCAACTGCTCATTTCATCAAAGATGACATCCCTGCTCACTCTGAACTTACATGTGACAGGGTTGTAACAGCGATACCCTTTCTGCTCTAAAGAGTATCCAATAAAGATACACTTTTCAGCCTTTGGATCTAGTTTCTTCCGCAACTCATCTGGTACATGAACATACGTAATGCAGCCAAATACTTTCAAGTGTGAAACATCAGGCTTCTTACCTGTAAAACATTCTTCGGGGGTCATATCATGAACTGCAGCTGTGGGAGTTCTATTCATAATATAAACAGCAGTATGAACAGCCTCAGACCAAAAATGCTTAGGCATATTCTTTTCAGCCATCAAGACGCGTGCAACTTCTGCAATATGCCTGTTTTTCCTTTTTGCAACCCCATTTTGCTATGGGGTATACTTGCATGTGAACTGTCTCTTTATCCCATGAGTCTTCAGAAAATCACTGAACTCATTTGAGAGGTACTCTCCCCCTCCATCTGACCTCAGGCACTTTACTTTCAAGCCTGTTTCTCTTTCAACTACAGCCTTGAAAGTTCTAAAGTGCTCAAACGCTTCACTCTTTTCCTTCATAAAATATACCCACAGCTTTCTAGAACAATCATCAATGAATGTGACAAAGTATGAACTGCCTCCAAGAGATACATTTTGTGTAGGCCCCCAAATGTCTGTATGTACAACATCAAGAATATTTCTGCTTACATCTCTATCATGTGAAAAAGGTTGGCTTGACTGCTTACCAAACTGACATGCTTCACATACCTTTTGAAATTCTGCAACTCTAAATGTAGGCAAACCTGTAACCAACATTTTGGACTGCATTAGTTTCAGCCTTTGTACATTTGCATGTCCAATGCGTTTGTGCCAAATTTCAATGTCTGCAACAACACCTTTTCCTTTGGCATACATAGCAGCATCCATAGTAGGAATTCCAGCATCTAGAGTGAACATACGTCCAACTCTACTTCCCTTTGCTACCAAACCTGCACTTGTCATTGAAATCTTCTACAAAGCAGCCCTTTGCATTAAATCTGACTTGCAGCCCTTGCTCTACCATTTGACCGACTGACACCAAATTCTTTGTAATAGATGGCACATGTAATACATCTAAAAGACTCTTTGTCTTACCATCATGCAAGGACAAGGGAACTTTTCCAATGTGTGAAATTGGGTGGCATGAGTCATCACCCGTCTGCACATAACCTGCATTCTGCAAATCCTGCATCTCTCCAAACCATTCTGCATGGCTGGTCATATGATTGGATGCACCTGAATCGACATACCAAACATCTTCATGTGTTCCCTTTCCTGTAACAGCATTCAACATATGCTGCATAACAAACAAACGTTCATTTTTGTCTTCATTCTGTCGTGAAGACGATGCATAGTTTCCTTGCTGCAACTTACCACTCCGAATATCATCTTTCTTGGCATAACATTGGGCTGCAATATGACCTGTTTTGCCACAGTAGTGGCACACAATACTAGAGTTGTTAGAACCTCTGTTCTGCCATCCACCTCTTCCTCTAAAGCTCCCCCTGCCTCTAAAGTTACCATGACCTCCTGAAACCTGCATATCGCTAAATTGCTGATTCAATCTGTTTGGCTGGTTGTCACTACCACGTCCTGTACCACGGCCTCTTGAAGAGAACCTGCCATGTCCCCTTCCTGAAGTGGAGTAGAAAGCTTTGACCTGTTCACCGCTTCTTTCAGATGTCTCACTCTGCATGTTGATCTCTTCAGTGATCATAAGGGAGATCAACTCATCGAAATCTGGAAATGGCTTTCTGACATACACAGAAGTTACAAAAGACTTCCAAGCCTTTTCATTGTTAAGTCCACCCAAGGTAGACGACACCAAATCATCATCATCGGGCATTGCATCAATCGCTGCCAATGTATCCGCAATGCTTCTTACCTTCAGTGCATACTCATTGATAGACATCTTCCCTTTCTTTAATGTATTCAACTCTTGCTTGAGTTGAATCTTTCGTGCCTTTGTATTTACAGAAAACATACTTTCAAGTATGGTCCAAGCTGCATATGCATTCTTTGCATTTCTAATGTGTCCCAGCATATTATTGTCAATTACTGCAGACAACCAATACATAACCTTTTTATCCTTTGCATTCCATTCCTTCCGTGCCTTTATCTCTTCTGCAATTGGAGGATCACTCACCTCCGGCTCCTTTTCTTCACCTGAAACGAACTCGTAGAGGCCTTTTCCAATAAGAAAGTTCGTGACACGGAACTTCCATGAAGGGTAGTTGTTCTTGTCGAGCTTCTCAATGATGGGGCTTCCACTATTCTCTGCCATTATCACAAGAATAATACTAAACAACAAGCAAATCTTTTGCAATCCTCGACCTGTAGTGCACAACAATACACTAGACAACCTTTTTCACTGTCTGCTCAACAATACATGCAATCTGCAACCTGTTTGCAGATAAACCTCGTGTTTACTCACTGTAAACACCTTTAATCTTACAGATTTGAAATCTGAAACCTGCGCACCTACTGTCGGTCGATACAGCTGAAGTCACAGCGTACCCTGAAACTGCTGTCCGCAACTTGCGGCTCTAAATTGGGCCCTGAAACGGTCTCAAATGCCCTGAAACGGTACCCTTGAGATGACAAGCTCAACACATGTGGACATGGATGATGGACCGCCTGGTTAGATGGGTCCACACGTCTACACTTAGCACGTCGGTGGTCATTATGACTCTCACATGGCCACTGACTCATTACTTATTATATTCAGGTTGTGACACCTATTTACAGCTGGCATAGTTATAGCGCCAGTCGACTAGTGTAGTCGGTTATGCATTGTTTGACTTAGTAGGCCACTTTCCTTTTATGTTGTATCTTATCTATACTTTGTGTACATTGTAAAGAGTGTGAAGAAGAAGAAGAAATCAGCAAGAAAACGTTTTTGGCCTCCATCTCTCTTCTTCTCTCTTGAGTGAGCTTCTCCTTGTGCATTCTATGTGTTCGGCGCAGCATCTTGAGCAACCCCCTCCACCACGCGATTCTTGACAATTTTTCATGGAAATTTTGGGCTTATCCCATTAAGCTGAAATCCGATGTCTTGGCTCTGTTTCATAGATGGCTTGCATTGGTTGAGAATCAGTCTAGGTATAGGCTAAAATGCCTAAGGACAGATAATGGGGATGAGTATGTCTCACATGCTTTTGAGTAATTATGTGATGAGAGGGGTATTAAGCATCAGTTGACCGCCTCCTACAACCCCCCCAATAATGGTTTGGCTGAGTGGATTAATAGAACCATCCAGGAGTGTGTATGTGGTATGCTTAGCCATGTAGGCCTACCATAGAGCTTTTGGATTGAGGCAATTAGTATAGCTGTGCATATCATAAAGAGATCACCTTCTAGTGGTTTGGATTTCCAGGTTGTAGAGGAGGTATGGACTGGAAAACCTCCCTCTTATGCACATCTCCGTGTCTTTGGATGTGAGGCATTTTGCCATGTGCCCAGGGACAAGAGAAGTAAGTTGGATTCTAAGAGTGTTAAATGCATTTTCCTTGTTTATGGGGATGCAGGCGAGATGGGTTACCATCTCTGGGATCCACAGGTGTGGAAAGTTATCCGCAGTCATGATGTAGTCTTCCATGAAGACAAGATGCATAGGCAGCTTGAGAGAGTTGTTGAGATCCGCATGGTCATATTTTAGGAGGAGCCAAGAGCTCTCGCACAGCCAGTTGGACAGCCTAGAGCTGCAGTAGATGCTCATGGTCAGGGTGTTGGATAGGTAGCTGGGCAAGCAACAGAGCCTGTTGTGAGACGGTATGCTAGAGACATACATCTACCTGATAGATTTCAGCCCTCAATGCATTATGTCTTGGTTACAGATGCAGGAGAGCCTTTCACTTATGATGAGGCTATGCGCAAGGGTGACAGTCACTCCTGGGAGAGGGCTATACAGTCTGAGATAGACTCCTTAAATAAGAATGAGACTTGGGATTTGGTTTCCTTGCCTAAGGGCAAGAAGGCTTTGCCATGCAAGTGGGTGTACAAGCTAAAAAGTATCCCTGGATACCCCAAGCCAACATACAAGGCTAGATTGGTAGCAAAGGGTTTTAAGTAGGAGGAGGGTGTGGACTTTGATGATGTCTTTTCTCCTGTGGTTAAGATGACCGCCCTGCGCTTAGTCTTGGATTTGGTTGCTCAACTTGACTTGGATTTATACCAGATGGATGTCAAGACGACTTTCTTATATGGGGACTTGCATGATGAGATTTATCTGGAGTAGCCTAAGGGCTTTGCAGAACCTGGCAGGGAGCACCTAGTGTGCAAATTGAAGAAAAGTCTTTATGGATTGAAACAAGCACCTAGGGAGTGGTATCATAAGTTTGATGCCTTTATGCAGCACATGGCTACAACAGGAGTGCTATGGATCCATTTCTTTGCACGAAGACAGCCGATGATGGTTCTTTATTGATTTTGGTACTCTATGTGGATGATATGTTGATAGCAATGAAAGCTCATGATGAGATAGATGCTATTAAGGCTCAACTCAAGAAGAGCTTTGAGATGAATGATCTAGGATAAGCCTCTCACATACTTGGTATGTGCATTAGACGTGACAAGCATCAGGGACTCCTCTACTTGTCATAGATGGAGTAAATTCATAAAGTCCTTGAGCACTTTCGGATGCAAAATGTTCCCTATGCATCCGCAGTGGGCAATATTATTTATAACATGATACCACTCATCCAAATATTACCTTTGCAATTAATGTTGTGGCACGCTATAGGCTACACTTGGCAAGAAGCATTGGGATGCCGTCAAGGGTATCATGAGGTACGTGAAGGGCACTGCAGATATATGCATATGCTATGGTAGCCAGGATATAGGAGTAGTGGGGTGGGGTACACTGACTTTGATTATGTAGGACATGCAGATAGTAGGAAGTCCACTTCTGGCTATGTATTCACCTATGCTGGAGGTGTTGTTTCTTGGATGTCCAGGGTGTAGAAATGCACGACCCTTTCTACTATAGAGGCCGAGTATGTTGCAGCCCACTAAGGCTTGCAAGGAGGCCATTTGGTTGGGTCGTTTGGTTGCTGACCTTGGTATTGATGCTATCCCTACATTGCATTCGAATTCTATGAGTGCTATTCAGTTAGCCAAGAATCCAGTCTTCCACGCGAAGACAAAACACATTGAGGTGAGGTATCACTTCATACATGGGGTCATTGAGGAAAAATCTATTGACCTTGTCAAGATCTCGACTGACCAGAATCCTACAAATTTTCTCATGAAAAGCCTCTCCATAGAGTGCTTTGCCTTCCTTAGGAGGTTGATGGGCGTGGGATGAGATGACGTCTTTCCTCATGATGTTGTACATGTGTACATGTTGTACTGTCTTTTTTCCTTTTTTTTTTCACTCCTCACTAGGGCAGACTTGCCTTTAAGTGGGAGGTTATTGGGGGTAAAGGTGCCTCTGCCTAGCCCGTTGGTGTATTACTACACTGATAGCCACTGCCATTGCACACTACATGTGACGAGCGCCCTTCACCGTCACTTTATTATTTATTCTTTTAGTGACAATTTGAATAAAGGAAGTCTCGGTCACACGTTGTGACTGTTGGAGTTCCCATTTCTTGTCTCTCTCTTTCCTACTCTTGCTCTCCCACCATAGCTCTCGCATGAAAGCTTCGATCCTTCTCACCTTTCACGTTTATGATTTTGGGGTTATATAATCTTTTACAAGTGGTGTTCCTAAACTTACAAGCACAGCAATGATGCACGCTAGTGCTTGTGACATTTTCTAAGGTGGAGTCTCTATCTTTGACACTTAGCATTTATCTTTCTTGCATTGATGGCAATTTTCAATATCCTTTGAGGGATAGGAAATGCCTTCTTTCCCACCCCACTCCCATGTGATAAGAGGGAGCAATTATGCAATTGGATCTATGTCCGAAAGTTCTTGGATAACACAATATTAGTAAGTTTGGGAATCTCCCAATTCCCATTTTTTGAATACTAAAAAGGTGGCACCCAGATAACATGCCCATAAGTTTCTCAAAACCATATGATGTGACATGATGACTATGCTTTATCGTCCTAATAACCCATTTTTTCAGTTTCTTTTACCTTTCAAGCATGCCAATGCTAGTGCATAATCTAAATCACTACGAGCACAATCAATAAAGTCCTTGATTTTCAGCGTGCATGAATGCAAAATCTTTGCAAGTTATTCGTTCAAAACATGCCAAAGTGAAATAAAACACAATTTCCAACATGATTGAATAATGCAACCTAAATGGTGGTTAGTTATCATAGATTTTTTCCCAAATACTTCTCCTTTTCCAATGAAATTGATCTATGTTTTAAAGAGATCCCATCAAGGTAGGATTTATGGGACATACCTGATTACAAAGCGTCATGGTTCCTTGATCTGCAACTCCATTGGTTGAAGCGAGATTCATGCTCAATTGGACCTTACTTTTCTTGGGAGGCATCATTTAACTCGGCTTTTTCTTCATGGCTATGCACCCTAGTTACAAGAGAGATGACTCCTTGTGGAAGGAATTCATCCGTGAGAACCCTCTCAAGGAGGGGAAAAAAGAAAGGGGAAGCTCAAAAACCTCCAAGGGGAATTTCCCTCTCTCTCTCTCTCTCTCTCTCTCTCTCTCTCTCTCTCTCTCTCTCTCTCTCTCTCTCTCTCTCTCTCTCTCTTACTCTCTCGCTCTTTTCTCTCACACACTTTCTCTCTTTTCTTACTCTCTCTCCCTCTTTTCTCACATACACATACTCTCTCTCCCTTTTCTCTTATTCTCTCACCAGTCGAACATCAAGGAAGAGTAGTGATCCTCCTTATCCTCCTTTTTATGCCCAAGGGCGCTTTTATAGTGTATTGGGGCGGGGGCTAAGGTATGGAGTCCCCCCCCCTTATTCCGATCAAGGTGGCCACAAGTGGATGGCCATTGCCATGCAGAGTATGGGGTAGGGGGAAGTGGTGTAATCGTTACCCCCCTTCCCATGTCACCGTGTCCTCCACCAGTTGGAGCTCCCCCCCAGCCCACTTGTCATCCACGGCAGCCCCCCTCCTCCCTCCATCGACACACGATAGCCCTCCCCCCCGATCTGCTAGTTGGCAGCATGAGTAAGGGGGAGGGTTAATTATTCTTTTTTTAAATTGATAATTAAGGGGGGATCATATGGTGGAAGGGAGGAAAATATTACAGCACTACTATAAAAGGAGGCTATGGCAATGCTTCATGTAAAAAGATTGTGCCTCCTTATGCTACGGAAGCTGTCTCTAGCAATATATGCAGTTGTTCATGCAGAAAATCAGGCTGAGAATTAGTTCATAGAGGTTTGTACATTGGATTATTATCAAACAATGCAAGATTTTGTTGAACATGAAGATATTGGTTTTCTCAACAAGGGTGAAGTGCAAGCGGAGACAAAATACAAGATGGTGGATAAGAAAGTCAAGCCTATGGCAATCACACTACCTCTCCTGAAAGTGAAGGGCTGGCTGATAGGATAGCAAATCAGTCAAGTCTTCGCGATCCTACCAACATTGGTCACAAGTTTATATCTAAAAGTGTAAAAGAGCTCAAAATAGGTGATAATTCTTTTCTTTCATCGACTGAAAAACACTCTTTTATGCAAATTCTAATGAAACATGGAAAGCCTTTACATTTCAACCAAGCGAAATAGGTTATGTGGATTCAAATATTGTGGCTCCTATGATCAATTTTACGGTTTCACATGTGCCTTGGAACCTCAAGCCTATTCTTGGTCAAGGGGTGCATTTGCCCAATTTATTGGAGCTTCTAAATGAAAATATCAGAATGAAGATTTTAGAACCTTCTTCAACACCTTACTCAAATCGATGGTTTACTATACCCAAGAAAAATGGATCTTTACGATTCATTCAAGATCTACAACCTATTAATTGAGTCACAATCCATAAAGCATTTGCAGGTAGAGAAATTTATTCCATGGGTGACCTATACTCAAGATATGACCAATTTCAGTCTTCACTAGACAATTGAGACATTACGACAATGAAGACACCTCTTGGATTGGTCCGCATGTATACTCTACCGCCACGTGCAACAAATTATATGGCCCATATAATGAATGACATGCACAAAGTCTTAAGGGACTTTATTCCACAGATTACTCTTCCTTTTCTTGATGATGTACCTATCAAGGGATGAGAAGTCTATGAAAGGAATGAGGAGCTTGACGAACATGGCTGGAGGACATTTATAGTTAACCATATTCATGATTAGGACAAGATTTTGATAAGGCTAGAAGAGGTTCATCTTACCCTTTCTAGAGCTAAATCGATTTTTGGAGTTGAAGAAGTCCTATTGGTCAAACATCTATGTGCCCCCCCCCCCCCCCCCTACAGACGTAAACCTTCACTAATCAAGATAGATGTCATCTATAGAATGCAAGAAAAATGCACAAATATTTCAGAGGTGAGAAGATTTATTGGCACATGTGTATTCTATCTCATATGGATACCATATTCTACTCATGTAGCCAATTTATTGGTGCATGTGTATTCTATCTCATATGGATACCACATTTTGCTCATGTAGCTGAAAATATTTATCAATTATTAAGAAAAAGTCAAAGATTATTTTGGGAAAAATACCATACTCTCACTATACTTAAATTAAAGAAGCTGTTAATTTTAACCCCCACTCTCAAAAGGGCTGATTATTCAAATGGACAACCCATTATCCTTACTGTGGATACAAGTCCCATTGGGATAGGATGGGCTGTTGGCCAAGAAGATCTTGAAGGTAACAGTTATGCAATTATTTTTAGAGCAAAGGTTCTCAATGAACATCAAAGAAGGTATGCATTCCTAGACCAAGGACTACTAGATGATGTCTCTGGTCCACTAAGAGTCTGTGATTCTTGCTTTTCAGCCTGCACACGAGTGTCATGATCATCATCAACATCCAATGCATCACCACTAGATGCATACCAGCTACTCATTTCATCAAAGATGACATCCCTGCTCACTTTGAACTTACATGTGACAAGGTTGTAACAGTGATACCCTTTCTGCTCTAAAGAGTATCCAATAAAGACACACTTTTCAGCCTTTGGATCCAGTTTCTTCCGCAACTCATCTAGCACATGAACATACGCAATGCAGCCAAATACTTTCAAGTGTGAAACATCAGGTTTCTTACCTGTAAAACATTCTTCGGAGGTCATACCATGAACTGCAGCTGTGGGAATTCTGTTCATAATATAAACAGTAGTATGAACAGCCTCAGACCAAAAATGCTTAGGCATATTCTTTTCAGCCATCAAGGCGCGTACAACTTCTGCAATATGCCTGTTTTTCCTTTCTACAATCCCATTTTGCTGTGGGGTATACCTGCATGTGAACTGTCTCTTTATCCCATGAGACTTCAGAAAATCATTGAACTCATTTGAGAGGTACTCTCCCCCTCCATATGACCTTAGGCACTTTACTTTCAAGCATGTTTCTCTTTCAATTGCAGCCTTGAAAGTTCTAAAGTGCTCAAAATCTTCACTCTTTTCCTTCATAAAATATACCCACAGCTTTCTAGAACAGTCATCAATGAATGTGACAAAGTATGAACTGCCTCCAAGAGATACATTTTGTGTAGGCCCCCAAATGTCTGTATGTACAACATTAAGAATATTTATGCTTACATCTCTATCATGTGAAAAAGGTTTCCTTGACTGCTTACCAAACTGACATGCTTCACATATCTTTTAAAATTCTGCAACTCTAAATGTAGGCAAACCTATAACCAACCCTTTGGACTGCATTAGTTTCAGCCTTTGTACCTTTGCATGTCCAATGCGTTTGTGCCAAATTTCAATGTCTGCAACAACACCTTTTCCTTTGGCATACATAGCAGCATTCATAGTAGGAATTCGAGCATCTAGAGTGAACATACGTCCAACTCTACTTCCCTTGCTACCAACCTGCACTTGTCATTGAAATATTCTACAAAGCAGCCCTTTGCATTAAATCTGACTTGCAGCCCTTGCTCTACCATTTGACCGACTGACACCAAATTCTTTGTAATAGATGGCACATGTAATACATCTGAAAGATTCATTGTCTTACCATCATGCAAGGACAAGGGAACTTTTCCAATGTGTGAAATTGGGTGGCATGAGTCATCACCCGTCTGCACATAACCTGCATTCTGCAAATCCTGCATCTCTCCAAACCATTCTGCATGGCTGGTCATATGATTGGATGCACCTGAATCGACATACCAAACATCTTCATGTGTTCCCTTTCCTGTAACAGCATTCAGCATATGCTGCATAACAAACAGACGTTCATTTTTGTCTTCATTCTGTCGTGAAGACGATGCATAGTTTCCTTGCTGCAACTTACCACTCTGAATATCATCTTTCTTGGCATAACATTGGGCTGCAATATGACCTGTTTTGCCATAGTAGTGGCACACAATACTAGAGTTGTTAGAACCTCTGTTCTGCCATCCACCTCTTCCTCTAAAGCTCCCCCTGCCTCTAAAGTTACCACGACCTCCTGAAACCTGCATATCGCTAAATTGCTGATTCAATCTGTTTGGATGGTTGTCACTACCACGTCCTATACCACGGCCTCTTGAAGAGAACCTGCCACGTCCCCTTCCTGAAGTGGAGTAGAAAGCTTGGACCTGTTCACCACTTCTTTCAGATGTCTCACTTTGCATGTTGATCTCTTCAGTGATCATAAGGGAGACCAACTCATCGAAATTTGGAAATGGCTTTCTGACATACACAGAAGTTACAAAAGACTTCCAAGACTTTTCATTGTTAAGTCCACCCAAGGTAGACGACACCAAATCATCATCATCGGGCATTGCATCAATCGCTGCCAATGCATCCGCAATGCTTCTTACCTTCAGTGCATACTCATTGATAGACATCTTCCCTTTCTTTAATGTATTCAACTCTTGCTTGAGTTGAATCTTCCGTGCCTTTGTATTTACAGAAAACATACTTTCTAGTATGGTCCAAGCTGCATATGCATTCTCTGCATTTCTAATGTGTCTCAGCATATTATTGTCAATTACTGCAGACAACCAATACATGACCTTTTTATCCTTTGCATTTCATTCCTTCCGTGCCTTTATCTCTTATGCAGTTGGAGGATCACTCACCTCCGGCTCCTTTTCTTCACCTGAAATGAACTCGTAGAGGCCTTTTCTAATAAGAAAGTTCCTGACACGGAACTTCCATGAAGGGTAGTTGTTCTTGTCGAGCTTCTCAATGATGGGGCTTCCACTGTTCTCTGCCATTATCGCAAGAATAATACCAAACAGCAAGCAAATCTTCTGCAATCCTCGACCTATAGTGCACAGCAATACACTAGACAGCCTTTTTCATTGTCTGCTCAACAATACATGTAATCTGCAACGTGTTTGCAGATAAACCTCGTGTTTACTCACTGGTAAACACCTTTAATCTTACAGATCTGAAATCTGTAACCTGTGCACCCACTGTCGGTCGATACAGCTGAAGTCACAGCGTACCCTGAAACTGCTGTCCGCAACTTACGACTCTAAAACGGGCCCTGAAACGGCCTCAAATGCCCCAAATAACTACGGGAAAGCCCTAAATGGGAGAGATTCTTACCCGTAGCTTGCTTGCTCAAACCTTGCTTCTTCTCCTTTGCTTCAACCTTCGAAATCATCCTCTCTCAGTGGTGCGGCTCTGATACCATGTCAAGAATCGCGTGGTGGAGGGGGTTGCTCAAGATGCAGCGCCAAACACACACAGAATGCACAAGGAGAAGCTCACTCAAGAGACAAGAAGAGAGATGGAGGCCAAAACGTTTTCTTGATGATTTCTTCTTCTTCTTCACACTCTTCACAATGTACACAAAGTATAGATAAGATATAAGATAAAAGGAAAAAGGCCTACTAAGTCAAACAATGCATAACCGACTACACTAGTTGACTGGCGCTATAACTATGCCAGCTGTAAATAGGTGTGAGAGCCTGAATATAATAAGTAATGAGTCAATGGCCATGTGAGAGTCATAATGACCACCGACGTGCACCGACACCCAAGTGTAGACATGTGGACCCATCTAACCAGGCGGTCCATCATCAATGTCCACATGTGTTGAGCTTGTCATCTCAACATGAAGAAGCTTGAAGAGAGGAGTATCAAGAACACTTCTTGACTTGATTATGTGGTGAAAGTGGGCTGAAATAGGTAGCCTAAACAAAGTATTGTGGGCAGCAACACATATCCTTCTCTTCTTGAAGATTCATGATCAATCATTGGTCTTACTTGACATTGATATGCTTGATGCAAGTTGACATTGCATGAGCATTATGGAAGGGGAATCAAGAGATCATCTTGATTGCTCTATGTACATGCTTGGGCCGAAATAGAAAGCCAATAACAGAGTAGACAAGGGCAACAAGATTTCCTTCTTCTCTCTTACTTCTACATGATTATTACAAGCTACCTATTGCTTGTTACATGCTCTCAAGTATAGGGGCTGCTTTTGTTCTTTATCAAAGAGTCTTATTGAAAGGTTGATGCCATGCATCTGGGCTGAAATAGGTAGCCCACACAGTGAATAGTGTTGAGATATCGAGCTCCACTCATGATACGCCAGGGTGACCGTTGTGTATTTATGTCACCGACTTGTCAGTTGCAGACGCGGTTGGTACACCGCCCATGAATAATAGTTACATGTTAGCTATCCTTATCTACTCTAGTTCGTGGCTCAGTTAGTATGCCACCTTAGTTAGTTGAGTTTAGTTTGAGACCCATATATAGGGTTCTTCTATTTCTTTGTACTTGAGTTCTTTTGGCTTACACAACTAAGAAGAGGAAAGTTATTTTCAGCCTCCACCCTTGTGTGTCTTCCCCCATTGTGCAAGCAAGAAAGCTTCAAGCGAGACTCCTTCCTTCTCTCCCACAATCTTGACATCGTATCAGAGCCTTGTTCGTGGTAAGGAGCTCAAGAAAAGAAGCCAAGCTAGCGGTGTTCTAGTAAGAGGAGCAGTGTTGCTTTCATTTTCTGTTTTGGGAGCAGATCTCTGCAGGTAGCACAGTCGGAAAGTGCAGGAGTGCATTGTCTCAGGTTGAGACACCCTTCGCGGTGAAGCAAGAGGGCAGTATATGCTGCGGGAAAGGCCTTTAGCCCTTGGCGACCTTGTTTTTTTTATTTGAGGCCATTTCGGGGCCTGTTTTAGAGGCGGAAGTTTTCTGCACGCACTCGGAAAAAGGCCCAGTTTTATGCTGTGCAGCTAGTGTTCTACAGGTCGGTGAAAAGTTACTGTAGAAATTGCATCATATGCTTGTGCGCAGAGACATTGGGAGTTACAGAATCATCCCTGTTGCCTGTTGATGCAAAATCGTCACTAGGAAGTGACTGTGTGGTCAAATACCACTTTCGCCAGTTTTGCAGATTTTCCCTTGTGAGGGTGAAGCTGTGTTTTTTTGCAGTGACAGAATTTTTTGCAGTGTTTTGTAATGGCATCTGATTCTCTTTCACAGATTGTCACTGAAAAGCTTGACAAGAACAACTTCCAAGCATGGAAGTTTAGAATGACGAATTTCCTTATGGGAAAAGGATATTGGGAATTTGTTGCAGGAAATGAAGAAGAACCAGTTCTTCTTGATGTTCCCAATCAACAGCAAATGCAGGCATTTAAAACATGGCATGAGAGAGCCAGAAAAGTTATGTACTGGCTGTCTATCAGCATTTCAGACTCTATGATTGTGCATATTTAGGATGCAAGTACGCCAAAGGAGGCATGGGATACTTTGTCAAAAATGTATAGCACAAATACGCAAGCCAAGAAAATGCAGCTCAAGCAAGAGTTGCATAATGTGCAAAGAGAAAATATGAGCATCAACGACTACCACATGAAGGTGAAGAAGATTGCAGATGCACTTGCTTCCATTGGGTCACCAGTGGAAGATGATGATTTAGTTTCTGTGACCTTGAATGGTCTAGGAAAGGATTATGCACAGTTTCGGACATCCATTTCAGTTCGTGAAAGATTTTCTGACTTTGAGGAGTTGATTGCTCTTCTAATTTCTGAGGAGAAGAGAAATGGTGGTGCATCTTCTTCAGGAGGAACTTCAAAAGAAGCTGTCTTCTACTCAAACGCTGGAAGAGGTAGAGGCAGAGGTAGAGGAGGACGATTTGGAGGCCGTGGTAGAAATCAGAATATGCAGCAAACTCAAGAAAACCAGTCCTATGGAGGAGGACGTGGTAACTCTAGAGGCAGGGGGAGCCAAAGAGGTCGTGGTGGATGGCAAAGAGGCCAAAATGCAAATAGTAATGTTGAATGCTACTATTGTGGTAAAATGGGTCATATGGCTAAAGACTGCTATAAAAAGCAGAATGACATCATGAATGGAAAACTGCAATAAGGGAATTATGCATCTTCTAGCAGACAGGGTAATGACAGAAATGAGAATTTGTTCATGGTGCAGCACATGAACAATTCTTTGACAAGTGCAGAAGAAAGCAATGATGTATGGTATGTTGACTCAGGTGCATCAAACCACATGACAGGTCATGCAGAATGGATGGAGGATGCAAGGAAAATGGAAAAACCAGGATTTGTGGAGACTGGTGATGATACTGCACATCCTATTGTGCAGATTGCAAAAATTCCCTTGTCTATGCAGGACGGGAAAAAGAAATACCTGTCCGATGTATTTCATGTCCCAAATATCACCAAGAATCTGGTTTCTGTCGGTCAAATGGTTGAGCAGGGCTTGCAGGTCAGATTTAATCCTCATGGATGCTTTGTTGAGGATATGAAAAATAAAGGTCGCTTGATAGCAAAAGGAAAGAAGAAGGGCAGAATGTTTACGTTGAATGCAGACATGTCTGAATTGAGTGCAGCAATGTTTGCACATGGGACCGGTGTAGTTGCAGATATTGATATCTGGCATAAACGCATTGGTCATGTTAATGTACAGCTACTTAAATCAATGCAGGCCCAAAATATTGTTGCAGGATTGCCAAAATTCAAGGTTGCAGAAATGCATAAGGTATGTGAAGCCTGTCAGTTTGGAAAACAGGCAAGGAAACCATTTCCTAGACATGTTCAAGAGAGTGAGAAGCCATTGGAATTAATCCACTATGATGTGTGGACTACTAAAGCTGCATCTCTTGGAGGCTGTCATTATTTTGTCACGTTTATTGATGACTATAGCAGAAAAGTTTGGGTGTATTTTATGAAAAAGAAAAGTGAAGTTTTTGGGCATTTCCAAACCCTTAAAGCTATGGCTGAAAAAGAAACAGGTCTGCAAATAAAATGCCTAAGGTCAGATGGAGGGGGAGAGTACCTCTCAAATGAGTTTGCAAAGTTCTTGCAGGAGCATGGCATAAAGCAGCAATATTCATGCAATTATACCCCACAACAAAATAGAATTGCAGAAAGGAAAAACAGGCATATTGGAGAGGTATCTCGTGCCATGCTCAATGAAAAAGACTTGCCAGATTTTTATTGGGCTGAAACAATTGCTACAGCAGTCTATATAATGAACAGGACTCCCACTGCAGCAATACATGGGATGAATCCAGAGGAGAGGTATACTGGTAGGAAACCATATATTTCTCATTTGAAAATTTTTGGTTGCATTGCCTATGTACATGTGCCAGATGAACTGAGATCCAAGTTGAATCCAAAAGCTGAGAAGTGCATCTTTATTGGTTACTCTCTGCAGCAAAAAGGGTATAGATGCTATAACCCTTCTACTCGTAAGTTTACAGTGAGCAGAGATGTTGTTTTTGATGAGATGAGCAGCTAGTATAAACTAGTAAATGTGATTGATGATGTAGATGCCCAGAATGGTAATGCTGCACAAAACTCACAGCAGCAGTCACAAAATATTAGTGGACCTGGAGCGTCCTCTAGCAGTGGTTCACATTCTTCGCCATGGGCAGGTAGATTGAGATCAGGAGAATCTTCTCAAAGTAATGCAGATAGTGGTATGCAGGTATCACGAAAAGGAAAAGAGAAGGTTGATCAGCCCATGTTTGATGTGAATGCAGGTCACTCTTATGTGGATGGTGAATCCAGTGGCTCAGAACAGAGCATTGATGATGAGTTGGGTATTTCTTCTATTGTTACACCTGGAGTAAGGAAGACCAGGGATGTTTTGAGAGCACCTGGGAGTGAACCTACTTTGCGCAGGTCTACGAGAACTAGATATCCTGTGGATAGGCTGAAATATGATGGATTTACAGCCATTCACTATGCATATATGGTGAAAGTGATACAGGAACCAGAACCCACTTCTTTTGAGGAAGCCATGGGAAAAAAAAAATGGGAGAAAGCCATGGATGAAGAAATGGATGCCTTGGAAGCAAATGCGACATGGGAGTTAGTACCTTTGCCTAAAGGTAAGAGTGCAATTGGCTGTAAGTGGGTTTATAAGGTGAAGCACAATGCAGATGGTTCTGTGAATAGATACAAGGCAAGATTAGTAGTCAAGGGGTATGCACAAACATATGGCATTGACTATGAAGAAACATTCAGTCCAGTTGCAAGGATGGCAACTGTAAGAGCAGTCATTGCTATGGCTACATCAAAGGGATGGTCTTTACATAAGATGGATGTAAAGAATGCCTTCTTGCATGGTGATTTGCAAGAAGAGGTCTATATGGAGCAACCACCAAGTTATGTGCATGCTGTTCATCCTGAGTTTGTTTGCAGGTTGAAGAAAGCCTTGTATGGCTTGAAGCAAGCACCGAGAGCATGGTCTGACAAGATAGGACAGTATCTTGTCACTATTGGCTTTCATATTTCCAAGGCAGATTTCTCACTTTATGTGAGAAAAAGAGAGAAAGGTATTATGCTACTTGTCATTTATGTTGATGATTTGATTATGACAGGTGACAGTGATGAAGATATCCTTCATGTGAAAATGCTATTGAAGTAGAAGTTTGAGATGAAGGATTTGGGAGAGCTGCGTTATTTCTTGGGCATTGAGGTGATTAGATCACCAAGTGGGATTCAGCTCTTGCAGAGGCAGTGTGGATTGGACATGCTGTCCAAATATGGGATGATAGGCTGTAAGCCTATTTCAGTTCCTTTGGAGCAGAATGTGAAGCTGAGCACAGATGCAGGTGAGCTTCTAGAAAACCCTACTATGTACAGACGCGTAGTAGGAAGTTTGATTTATATGACTATTACCAGGCTAGATTTGAGCTATGCTGTTGGATTGGTAAGTCAGTTTATGCAGGCTCCAAGGAAACCACATTTGGATGCGGCTAGACGCATACTCAGGTATGTGAAGTCCACATTGCAGTATGGACTATTTTATGAGACTTGGGTTCAGATACAGTTGCATGGATACACTGATGCTGATTGGGCTGGTAGTATTTCTGATAGACGATCTACCAGTGGATATGTGTTCTTTTTTGGGAGTGTTGCAGTCACTTGGAGCAGCAAGAAACACCCTACAGTTGCCTTGTCGAGCATAGAGGCTGAGTACAGGGGTGCAGCAATGGCTGCATGTGAGGTAGCTTGGTTGCATAAGCTACTTTATGATATGCATCAGTCTACAGATGGACCAATTGTCATTTATTGTGACAACATGAGTAGTATACACTTGGCAAATAACCCAGTCTATCATGCTAGAACAAAGCACATTGAGGTGCATTATCACTATGTGCGAGAGAGGGTTTTACTAGGTCTTATTGATCTAGTTTATTTCAGCACAGAGGATCAGGTAGCTGACATATTCACGAAGGCATTGGGCGCAGAGAAGCTGCGCAAGTTCAGAGACCTGCTTGGTGTGCAGGAATTGGGATTGAGCTCGAGGGGGAGTGTTGAGATATCGAGCTCCACTCGTGATACGCCAGGGTGACCGTTGTGTATTTATGTCACCGACTTGTCAGTTGCAGACGCGGTTGGTACACCGCCCATGAATAATAGCTACATGATAGCTATCCTTATCTACTCTAGTTCGTGGCTCAGTTAGTATGCCACCTTAGTTAGTTGAGTTTAGTTTGAGACCCATATATAGGGTTCTTCTATTTCTTTGTACTTGAGTTCTTTTGGCTTACACAACTAAGAAGAGGAAAGTTGTTTTCAGCCTCCACCCTTGTGTTTCTTCCCCCATTGTGCAAGCAAGAAAGCTTCAAGTGAGACTCCTTCCTTCTCTCCCACAATCTTGTAGGTCCCTTTTCTTCTCTATTGCTTCATACGTGAGATAGACACTTGTATTTGGCTATTCTATACACTCCATATTAGGAAAAGCTTATGCTATCATTAGAGGTGAATTGTGGAAGATATTTGGGCTGAATTGGGACTAATATCTTCAGCCATAATCAGATAATTAGCTACATTAGTGTTTTTTTTTCTTGCTCTTTAAAAGACGACTTGACAAAATATGCAAGTCTTATGTGTCCCTATGGCAAGGAAATGTTTGTAGAACATTCATAGATGCTTTGAGTTGGATTAAGAGGAGCTTTTTCTCTTTACTTCTTGGTTGAACTAACCTATCCTTATCTAGAAATCTATTTGAAGCTATCTTGAAGCAAGTTTCATTTTCTCTACTAGCTTGTATTTGACTCATAATCTTTTGACCCTATTAGTCTCTATTAAATGTACTCATACAAAGTTGATTCATGCTTTGGCACCATGTATATTTGATGGGAAGCAGCGTTGTTTATGAGACATGACAACATATTGTACTTAAATACATATCTTGTGATTTCTCTTACAATTAATAAAAAAAGCTTAATTTGAGTTAGATCTTATGAGGTAATACTCTTGTGATCTTTGCTAAGAACATGTAGTTGGAAGCTCTATTAGCATCTTTGAGAACTTGACTTGAAACCTTCAACCCTTCTCTTATCTCTACCATCTCTGGAGTCTAAGCTCTTGAACCTATATACATTCCTCTCTCAAACTCTTGTGATTGACCATGAAGTTCCCCTTGAACCCTTAAATATTCATTGGAATCTACTTACTTCTTGAAGACACATCTCCATCTATCTTGTCTTGTCTAGTTTTCTTGTCAAACCCCTATGGTGACCTTCAACACTACATGTTGTGACAAAAACAAGACTAAAGTAGGTGTCAACATCGAGAGATGGCGAGTAAATGTGACGAAGAATTTGATGGGGGGAGGGGCACATGTGTGCCACCTCCAACCCCCCCACTATCTCTCTTTCTCCTCAAGGAGTCATAGACTGCATGGCGAGAGGGCCATTCTAGTTGCATGGTTGAAGGCAAAGGGAGGGGGGCACGTGTCAATACCTCGATAATACTCATCTTTTTCCCTCCTATAAAACCCCCCATCCTTAAGGAAGGCATGATAATTCTCTTATTTCCCTCCCCTCCCCCCCTTCCCCCTTGGCTCTGCTAGTTTGAGAGAGAGAGAGAGAGAGAGAAGGATCAAGGAAAATTCCTTTCTTGGATGAAGCCTCGAGTACCCTCTCTCCCCATCACCAATTCTTAAGATCTCTCCATCAACCGCCTCTAGTTGACAAAAAGATCGTGAAAATCAAGGCAAGGCATAGGGAACTCTAGCACAAAGGAGTGCTCCAAGAGGAGTGAAGACCGTATTCCAAGCTCCAACATGGCCCCAAAGTGCAAACTCTCACATGTAACTGAAAAGGCTGCAACATTGAAAGGAGGATTGGGCTAATTTGACACTCCAAAACTAGGTCCACTACAATTTCTAGTACTTTGAACTGAACAGTAAAGCATGGACATCATTAGGAAGAAGTCATATTTCGCATCGCATAACCTACATAACTCGAAAGGTAGTTGTAAGGTCTTAATAACCATGCTTTGCCATGAGTAGATTAAGCATCTATGGTTTGTTGCAGTACTAAGTTGAGTATTGGGTTTGAACTTTTGCCAATGCATCATAGATTGTCAATGTATATAAATATTAAGTGTAGGTCAATTGTATCCTATAGACCATTAGAGCGAATTAACTTGCATTTATGATGAACTCATGTACACTCGCACTTAAATACTTAGGTCACGCTTTATGATTTGCATAAATGCACTAGGTGGAACTTTCATGAATGGGAATCCCGCATTGTATCATCAACTCACAAAAGACTTGCATTTAGATTTGCGTGGCATCATGGACAATTTCGGTTGCACTACATAATATTGATGTATCTTAAAATATAGATTTAAGATGCGCATGTGAACTCCTAAACTTAATTACAAGAGGGGGTTTGGTAAATGAAATCCTATATGATAAGTAAGGCTAGGGTTTAATTCGACTTAGTTAGGATTTAATTATAAATAGGTCAAGTTATTGCTATGATCATATGTTGACTTAGAGTCAAGTAACCATGCCCTTTGGTCTCTATCCTAACAACTAGCCATGATGAGTCCA
Organism: Lygodium microphyllum; assembly: GCF_053477565.2. NCBI lineage: Eukaryota > Viridiplantae > Streptophyta > Polypodiopsida > Schizaeales > Lygodiaceae > Lygodium > Lygodium microphyllum. The sequence goes on along the minus strand of NC_141162.1, from coordinate 30,454,547 downwards.
AAACACCCTTGGAGAGATAATTTTCAAAATATGATTCATCTTGACGCCAATAAAAGAAAACTTAGCAGATGTCCTGAGCTCTCACCTTCATTGTTGTTTGTGTTTGTAAATATAGAATCATTGTCTATGAAAGGAATGTATGACCCAAGCTAACAAAATAAATTTGAATAATGAATTAGGTTGAATTCATGGAGAGCGCACCATGTTAGATTTCATGGATGCAGGAAGGAGAGCAACAAGAAGTGAAGCAACATGCTTCCTCTCTCTTTCTTCTCATTATTCATTTAGCATGCTCATAGTGCATATACAACCTAAGGTCATAAAGACCATTCACACTAGAAATAGAACTAAATTATTTAATATACCTAACTGATCTAGCCAGACTAGCTGTGTCCAGTCATGTCGGTCAAACACACATGTACGAGCTTGATATTCTAACACTTCCCCTCAAGCTCAAGACAGCATATGTACTCCAATCAGCTGTCTAAAACCACAGAACTTATCTTTACCCAAGGACTTGGTAAAGATATCGACTACCTGTTCATCAGTCTTCACATGCATAAGATCAACTCATCTTGCAAGAACCATCTCTCTGATGAAATGGTAGTGTACCTCTATGTGTTTTGGTCCTGGCATGATAGACTGGATTCATAGCCAGGAGTACACTACTCAGATTGTCACATAGTAACTTCACTGGAGCATCTACCTGTATGTCCAAATTAGCCATAAGCTTGAGCATCCATGAAATCTCGCATGCTGCCAATGCAGCACCCCTGTACTCTACCTCAGTACTCGACAAAGCAACAGTAGGCTGCTTCTTGCTTCTTCAACTAATCATGCCGCTACCAAATCCAAATGCATATCCACTCGTAGATCTACGATCATATGAGCAACCTGCCCAATCTGCATCTGTGTATCTAGTCAATATCAAGGGCTTATCTCTGACATAGAACAGCCCATACTCTACAGTTAACTTAACATATCTCATAATGCGTCTAACTGCATCCAATTGTGGCTTTCTAGGCTTCTGCATAAACTGGCTTATGAGCCCTACAACATAGCTCAAGTCAGGCCTAGTGATGGTCAAGTAAATCAAGCTGCCAACCATCTGCCTGTACATAGTCACGTCCTCTACTTCAACCCCAGTGTTCATGTCTAGCTTGACATTCTGATCAAGAGGTGTATCGAGCGGTTTGCATTCAGCCATGCCATACTTCTTCAACATCTCTATGGCATAGTGCTTTTGCATTAGCCATAACCCATTGTCAGCTGGAATTACCTCAATGTCTAAGAAATACTTCAGTTCTCCCAGGTCTTTCATGTCAAATTCAAATTTCAACATCTTCATTACATGCTGTATTCCCAAGTCATCATAACCAGTGATTATCAAATCATCATTATATATTATCAGCACTACTAAACCATTGTCAGTCTTCTTTGTAAATAGAATATGATTAGCCCTGCCAACAGCAAAACCCAATCTCTGAGTAGTTACTGATCCTAGCATGCTAGGCTCTTGGAGCCTATTTCAGCTCGTATAATGCCTTTTTCAGCTTGCATACATAATGTTGAAAATCAGGGTGAACATACCCTTCCAACTGAACCATATCGACATCCTCTACTAGGTCACCATTAAAAAATGCATTCTTAACATCCATCTGCTACAATTTCCAGCCTTTAGCAGTAGCCAAGGCAATTATAGTGCTTATAGTTGCCATCTTGGCAACATGGCTGAATATTTCCTCATAATCAAGTCCATACTGTTGGGCATACCCCTTTGTGACCAACCTAGCTTTGTCTCTCCACACTGCCATCTGACTTGCATTTGATTTTTAGACCCATTTGCAGCCAATGGTATTTTTCCCTTCAGGCAGTGGTACTAAATCCCATGTTTTATTTTCATCCAAGGCATTTATTTCTTCATCCATGGCTACACACCAATTCTCATCTTTCACTGCTTCAGCATATATACTTGGTTCTTTGACCTCCATCACTTTTGTCATGTATGCATAATGCTTTGTAGAGTAGCCACTGTATGTCAACTGTCAACAGAGTATTTGACCCTCTGTGAGCGTCTAAGCTGTGGTGCACTACTCGATTCCCCTCTCATGAGGCGGAATATACATGCTCTGCCTTGTGCCAAGCGTATAGACAGTCGGAATACCAAGTTTGTTGTCTAAAGTATCACCAGACTCATAGCCAGAAGTCATTCTGCTAGGTGTCATCATACCAAATGCATCCTCAATAACTTTCTCTTTTCCTTTGATGTCCAAGACATCATGTCTCCCCCTCACTGACATATTGGTGTCAGTGGATGGTGAGCTCCTCAATCTCCCTGTCCATGGGGATACTATCTGACTACGAGGTCCTGTCATAACAGTGCTCTACTATAAATCAATTGTAGAGGCATGAGTGGAAGGCATATCTACTGGCACTGCAACTGGTGATACATACCAAGAACCCATCTCATCAAAGATAACATCCCTGCTTACCAAAGTCTCCGTGGTAGAGGAATCATAGCATTTGTATGCCTTCTTCTCCTATGAATATCCAATGAAAACACACTTATGTGCTTTGGGATCTAACTTCTTCCTTTTCTCATCTGGAATATGCACATAAGCAAGATAGCCAAAGACTTTCATGTGACTTACATCTAGCTTATAGCCATACAACTTCTCAAAGGGTGTCATCTCATGAATACCTACAGTGGGAGTCCTGTTCAAAATGTATACGGCTGTCATAACAGCCTCTGCCCAATAGTAAAGTGGCATATGCTTTTCATTCATCATAGCCCTAGCAGCTTCCATCAGAATTCTATTCTTCCTTTCAGCTACTCCGTTTTGCTACGGAGTGTTGCTGCATGTGAGCTACCTACGAATGCCATTTTCAGCCAAGAACTCATCAAATTCACTTGATACATACTCCCCACCACTATCAGATCTCAAGCAAGAGATGTAGCATTCAAAATCCTTCTCAACCTGTGCTTTAAATTGCTTAAAAATAACAAAGATCTCATCTTTTGTTTTCAATATGTAAAGCCAGGTATAGCGACTGTAGTCGTCAATGAAGGATACATAATATCAGGAACCTCCCATAGATACATTATGAGCTGGCCCCCAAACATCAGAGTGCACTAACTTTTGAGATATCGAGCTCCACTCATGATATGCTAGGGTGATCGTTGTGCATTTATGTCACCGACTTGTCAGTTGCAGATGCGGTTGGTACACCGCCCATGAATAATAGCTACATGATAGCTATCCTTATCTACTCTAGTTTGTGGCTCAATTAGTATGCCACCTTAGTTAGTTGGTTTTGGTTTGAGACCCATATATAGGGTTCTTCTATTTCCTTGTACTAGAGTTCTTTTGGCTCACACAACTAAGAAGAGGAAAAGTGTTTTCAACTTCCACCCTTGTGTGTATTCCCCTATTGTGCAAGCAAGAAAGCTACAAGTGAGACTCCTACCTTCTCTCCCACAATCTTGACATGGTATCAGAGCCTTGTTCATGGTAAGGAGCTCAAGAAAGCAAGCCAAGCTCGTGGTGTTCTGGTTGAGACACCCTTCACGGTGAATCAAGAGGGCAGTATATGCTGCAGGCAAGGCTTTAGCCCTTGGTGACCCTGTTTTTTTTATTTGAGGCCATTTTGGGGCCTGTTTTGGAGGCGGAAGTTTTCTGCACGCACTCAGGAAAAGGCCCTGTTTTATGTTGTGCGACCACTGTTCTACAGGTTGGTGAAAAGTTACCACATAAATTGCATTCTATGCTTGTGTGTAGAGACATTGGGAGTTACAGAATTATCCTTGGTTCCTGTTTATGTAAAATCGTCACTAGGAAGTGACTGTGTGGTCAAATACCACTTTCACCAGTTTTGCAGATTTGCCCTTGTGAGGGTGAAGCTGTGTTTTTTGCAGCGACAGAATTTTTCGCAGTGTTCTGTAATGGCATCTGATTCTCTTTCATAGATTGTAACTGAAAATCTTGATAAGAATAACTTCCAAGCATGGAAGTTTAGAATGACGAATTTCCTTATGGGAAAAGGATATTGGGAATTTGTTGCAGGAAATGAAGAAGAACCAGCTCTTCCTGATGTTCCCAATCAGCATCAAATGCACGCATCTAAAGCATGGCATGAGAGAGCCAGAAAAGTTATGTATTGGCTGTCTATCAGTATTTCAGACTCTATGATTTTGCATATTTAGGATGCAAGTACGCCAAAAGAAGGCATGGGATACTTTGTCAAAAATGTATAGCACAAATACGCAAGCCAGGAAAATGCAGCTCAAGCAAGAGTTGCATAATGTGCAAAGAGAAAGTATGAGCATCAATGACTACCACATGAAGGTGAAGAAGATTGTAGATGCACTTGCTTCCATTGGGTCGCCAGTGGAAGATGATGATTTAGTTTTTGTGACCTTGAATGGTCTAGGAAAGGATTATGCACAGTTCCGAACATCCATTTCCGTCCGTGAAAGATTTCCTGATTTTGAGGAGTTGATTGCTCTTCTTTTTTGTGAGGAGCAGAGAAATGGTGGTGCATCTTCTTCAGGAGGAGCTTCAAAAGAAGCTGTCTTCTACTCAAATGCTGGAAGAGGTAGAGGCAGAGGTAGAGGAGGCCGATTTGGAGGCCGTGGTAGAAATCAAAATATGCAGCAAACTCAAGAAAACCAATCCTATGGAGGAGGACGTGGTAACTCTAGAGGTAGGGGAGCCAAAGAGGTCGTGGTGGATGGCAAAGAGGCCAAAATGCAAACAGCAATGTTGAATGCTACTACTGTGGTAAAATGGGTCATATGGCTAAAGACTGCTATAAAAAACAGAATGACATCATGAATGGGAAATTACAACAAGGGAATTATGCATCTTTTAGTAGACAGGGTGATGACAGAAATGAGCATTTGTTTATGGTGTAGCACATGAACAATTCTGTGACAAGTGCAGAGGAAAGCAACGATGTATGGTATGTTGACTCAGGTGCATCAAACCACATGACAGGTCATGCAGAATGGATGGAGGATGCAAGAAAAATGGAAAAACCAGGATTTGTGGAGATTGGTGATGATACTGCACATCCTATTGTGCAGATTGCAAAAACTCCTTTGTCAATGCAGGATGGGAAAAAGAAATACCTGTCCGATGTATTTCATGTCCCGAATATCACCAAGAATTTGGTTTCTATTGGTCAAATGATTGAGCAGGGCATGTAGGTCAGATTTAATCCTCATGGATGCTTTGTTGAGGATATGAAAAATAAAGGTCGCTTGATAGTAAAAGGAAAGAAGAGGGGCAGAGTGTTGACGTTGGATGCAGACATGCCTGAATTGAGTGCAGCAATGATTGCACATGGGACCGGTGTAGTTGCAGATATTGATATCTGGCATAAACGCATTGGTCATGTTAATGTACAGCGACTTAAATCAATGCAGGCCCACAATATTGTTGCAGGATTGCCTAAATTCAAGGTTGCAGAAATGCATAAGGTATGTGAAGCCTGTCAATTTGGAAAACAGGCAAGGAAACATTTCCTAGACATGTTCAAGAGAGTTAGAAGCCATTGGAATTAATCCACTCTGATGTGTGGACTACTAAAGCTACATCTCTTGGAGGTTGTCATTATTTTGTCAGTTTTATTGATGACTATAGCAGAAAAGTTTGGGTGTATTTTATGAAAAAGAAAAGTGAAGTTTTTGGGCATTTCAAAACTCTTAAAGCTATGGCTGAAAAAGAAACAGGTCTGCAAATAAAATGCCTAAGGTCGGATGGAGGGGGAGAGTACCTCTCAAATGAGTTTGCAAGGTTCCTGCAGGAGCATGGCATAAAGCAGCAATATTCATGTAGTCACACCCCACAACAAAATGGAATTGCAGAAAGGAAAAACAAGCATATTGGAGAGGTATCTCGTGCCATGCTCAATGAAAAAGACCTGTCAGATTTTTATTGGGCTGAAGCAGTTGTTACAGTAGTCTACATAATGAACAGGACTCCCACTGCAGCAATACATGGGATGACTCCAGAGGAGAGGTATACTGGTAGGAAACCATATATTTCTCATTTGAAAATTTTTGGTTGCATTGCCTATGTACATGTGCCAGATGAGTTGAGATCCAAGTTGGATCCAAAAGCTGAGAAGTGCATCTTTATTGGTTACTCTCTACAGCAAAAAGGGTATAGATGCTATAACCCTTCTACTCGTAAGTTTACAGTGAGCAAAGATGTTGTTTTTGATGAGATGAGTAGCTGGTATAAACCAGTAAATGTGATTGATGATGTAGATGCACAAAATGGTAATGCTGCAGAGAATTCACAGCAGCAGTCACAAAATATTAGTGGACCTGGAGCGTCCTCTAGCAGTGGTTCACATTCTTCGCCATGGACAGGTAGATTGAGATCAGGAGAATCTTCTCAAAGCAATGCAGATAGTGGTATGCAGATATCATGAAAAGGAAAAGAGAAGGTTGATCAGCTCATGTTTGATGTGAATGCAGATCACTCTTATGTGGATGGTGAATCCAGTGGCTCAGAACAGAGCATTGATGATGAGTTGGGTATTCTTTCTATTGTTACACCTGGAGTAAGGAAGACCAGGATGTTTTGAGAGGACCTGGGAGTGAACCTATTTTGCGCAGGTCTAGAGAGCTAGGTATCTTGTGGATAGGCTGAAATATGATAGATTTATAGTCATTCTCTATGCATATATGGTCAAAGTGATACAGAAACCAGAACCCACTTCTTTTGAGCAAGCCATGGGAAAAGAAAAATGGGAGAAAGCCATGGATGAAGAAATGGATGCCTTGGGAGGAAATGCTACATGGGAATTGGTACCTTTGGCTAAAGGTAAGAATGCAATTGGCTGTAAGTGGGTTTATAAGGTGAAGCACAATGTAGATGGTTCTGTGAACAAATACAAGGCAAGATTAGTAGTCAAGGGGTATGTACAAACATATGGCATTGACTATGAAGAAACATTCAGTCCAGTTGCAAGGATGACAACCGTAAGAGCAATCATTGCTATGGCTACATCAAAGGGATGGTCTTTACATAAGATGGATGTAAAGAATGCCTTCTTGCATGGTGATTTGCAATAAGAGGTCTATATGGAGCAGCCACCAGGTTATGTGCATGCTGTTCATCCTGAGTTTGTTTGCAGGTTGAAGAAAGCCTTGTATGGCTTGAAGCAAGCACCTAGAGCATGGTCTGACAAGATAGGACAGTATCTTGTCACTATTGGCTTTCAGATTTCCAAGGCAGATTTCTCACTTTATGTGAGAAAAATAGAGAAAGGTATTATGCTACTTGTCATTTATGTTGATGATTTGATTATGACAGGTGACAGTGATGAAGATATCCTTCATGTGAAAATGCTATTGAAGCAAAAGTTTGAGATGAAGGATTTGGGAGAGCTACGTATTTCTTGGGCATTGAGGTGATTAGATCACCAAGTGGGATACAACTCTTGCAGAGGCAGTATGGATTGGACATGCTGTCCAAATATGGGATGACAGGCTGTAAGCCTATTTCAGTTCCTTTGGAGCAGAATGTGAAGCTGAGTGCAGATGCAGGTGAGCTTCTGGAAGACCCTACTATGTACAGATGCATAGTAGGAAGCTTGATTTATATGACTATTACCAGGCCAGATTTGAGCTATGTTGTTGGATTGGTAAGTCAGTTTATGTAAGCTCCAAAGAAATCGCATTTGGATGCAGCTAGATACATACTCAGGTATGTGAAGTCCACATTGCAGTATGGACTATTTTATGAGATTGGGGTTCAGATACAATTGCATGGATACAGTGATGCTGATTGGGCTAGTAACATTTCTGATAGACGATCTACCAGTGGATATGTGTTCCCTTTTGGGAGTGTTGCAGTCACTTGGAGCAGCAAGAAACAACCTACAGTTGCCTTGTCCAGCATAGAGGCTGAGTACAGGGGTGCAGCAATGGTTGCATGTGAGGTAGCTTGGTTGCATAAGCTACTTTATGATATGCATCAACCTACAGATGGGCCAGTTGTCATTTATTGTGACAACATGAGTAGTATACACTTGGCAAATAACCCAGTCTATCATGCTAGAACAAAGCACATTGAGGTGCATTATCACTATATGCGGGAGAGGGTTTTACTAGGTCTTATTAATCTAGTTTATGTCAGCACAGAGGATCAAGTAGCTGACATATTTATGAAGGCATTGGGCGCAGAGAAGCTGCTCAAGTTCACAGACCTGCTCGGTGTGCAGGAATTGGGATTGAGCTTGAGGGGGAGTGTTGAGATATCGAGCTCCACTCATGATATGCGAGGGTGATCGTTGTGCATTTATGTCACCGACTTGTCAGTTGCAGATGCGGTTGGTACACCGCCCATGAATAATAGCTACATGATAGCTATCCTTATCTACTCTAGTTCGTTGCTCAGTTAGTATACCACCTTAGTTAGTTGGTTTTGGTTTGAGACCCATATATAGGGTTCTTCTATTTCCTTGTACTAGAGTTCTTTTGGCTTACACAACTAAGAAGAGGAAAAGTGTTTTCATCCTCCACCCTTGTGTGTATTCCCCCATTGTGCAAGCAAGAAACCTACAAGTGAGACTCCTTCCTTCTCTTCCACAATCTTGACACTAACTACAATGGACGTGTACTTTGTCGTACATGCCTGACAAATGGCAATCATGACTGCTTACCGAACTGGCAAGCCTGGCATACATGACCAATATTTGAATATTGGAACTTTGGTAAACATGTAACCAGCTGTTTCTTTTGCATAATTTTCAACCTTTGCAAATTGACATGCCCCGCTCTCTTGTGCCATATTTCCAAATCCCTAATAGTGCCAGAACTATGGGCAAACATAGCTGAATTCAGCTCTGGCAAAGAAGCATCAAGAGTAAACATTATGCCATTCCTGTGACCACAAGCTATCAACTCGCAGCCATTGCCAAACTCTTCAATAAATTAGCCATGCTTATTGAATCTAACCTGCAAGTTCTACTCCCCCCACAACAGATAACAAGTTCTTCATAATTGAAGGGACATGCAATACATCATGCAAATTTCTCTTTCTGCCATTATGGACCATAAGAGGCACTTTGCCTTTATGCTCAATGCTATGTTGCGTGTCATCACCTGTGCATACATACCCATGCTTTTCAGCCACCATATCCGTGAACTAATCACCGCCAGGGGTCATGTGATTTGACACCCCCGAGTCAATGTACCACACTGCATCATCAGATGATTTTTCAGCAGCCTTATCTTTGACATACTGCATGGCAAACAATCTATCACCAGAGTCATCTGCCTGACTGGACGTAGCATAATGTCCATGCTGCTTGCCCTTCTGGTTTCCTTGCTTCTTCCAGCAGTCCTTTGCAATATGCCCATACTTTCCGCAGTAGTGACAATCCTTATCTTTATTTGGATTGTCTGACTGACGCTGCTGCTGCCATGAGCCTCTGCCATGGGAGTTAGATCTCCCCGTGCCTCGAAAGTTTCCATCACCTCTTGCATTTGATGATTGCTGATTGCTATTACTAACAGTCCAAAATGTTAGTGAGCTATTTTGCCATGTTTTCTACAATTAATTGCAGTACAAGAACCACTGACAGTCCAAAATAGCTCACACCAAGTGGCTTAACCTGTGAGTAAAGCAGTCAGTGCAAATACTATGTATTCACTTCGGTTTGAACTCCTGCAACCTCACTGCCAGGGTACATATATGTAGTCTAAAAACTATAATTCTGTGAATGACCAGCAGTGATTTCAGGCCCAAAACTCAGTGATATACATGTCATACATGTCCCAAACCTTCATAGACATCTGCTAGTACATATAGCAATCTGAGCATAACCAATGGGGCACAAATCAGTGCATAGATAACAGGTATAAGTATCGAGCCTTCTGCTTACAAATTGCAATTAGCAACTTCTCAGTAAAACAAAGTCAATCCAGCTCCAAAATAGCCTCAAATCATGTCAGACATTCACTTTGAAGTGTTAGGTTTAATACATGAGCATTCGGGTAACTATAGGCATCCTGTCTTCATGAATCCAATTCATAGATTGCATTTACTGATTGCAACCACTGAGACAATGTCAGTGCAGTAATCACCAGCCTTAGACTTCAATTTCCATGATCCCTTGATGCTCAATCCAATCCATAAACCTCCAGCATACATATCCCATCTCATACATATGATAAATCCCAGCCAAGTGTCAAGTAATGCTTCAATGAAAGCTAATGCTTGCTACCCACTGTTTTGAGATAGGTCTCCAGCCTGTTTACACTTCCAGATCTGAGTATTTTCTTCAAGGAATTTGAGCTCAAAGGCATGATAACTGATACATATGTCTTCGAGAGTGCTCCTAGGCTCCAATGAGGTCCATAAAGCATGTCAGAGAGCTTCAAGGCTCTTCCAAAGTGTTGCATATGCTGTATATACTTTGTATACAGTAGTTCAACCTTCTATACCAGGTCTGTGTACTCTGATTTTAGCTCATAACAGAGCTCCAACACAAGCAATGGCTTCTTGTAACCTTGAACTACCTTCCAATGTATGCTCACTAGCATTTGATGACTTCTTATACAGTGCTCATGTCAATTTTTCTTTAGTAGGAGTCATGCCTTCATCAGGCGCAAATACGCAGGTCTGTCTGGAGTGTACAGCAGCATCATTTGATGATAATGATCATGATAGGGCCCACAGTAATACTCAATCAAGCCTTGGAAGACTCCTTAGCAAGCTACAACTCCTCCTTCAAGCAATAGAAATCCAATGCTCAACAATACATACCTCTGTGTGACCATTGATGGAAATGATAGTCAGTCCTCTTCTTTTTCTAGCCCTTCAAGTCAGTCTTCAAGTCTTCTTCTTCAGCGCATTCCATTAGTGAGCCCATTCATGGCTCTTATACCATGTTAGATTTCATGGATGTAGGAAGGAGAGCAACACGGAGTGAAGCAACATGCTTCCTCTCTCTTTCTTCTCATTATTCATTTAGCATACTCATAGTGCATATACAACCTAAGGTCATAAAGACCATTCACACTAGAAGTAGAACCAATTTATTTAATATACCTAACTGATCTAGCCAGACTAGCTGTGTCCAGCTCATGTTGGTGAAACACACATGTACGAGCTTGATATTCTAACACACCAATCTACCCCCAACTAGCTGCCAACCCTATCAAACGGGATTCTAAATAATCGTGATGGGAACGTGGACCAAATCTACCACATGAGAGGTCTCTCGATGGGTAAGTTTGAACATAGGATGCTTGGATTCCAGGGGTGTAAATTCCCTACCTCTGGGTCCTACTCAAACTATTTGCATGACTCGAGATAGATTCTCAAAGCCCTGTAAGATACATCCTCACGGATTATGGGAATTGTCCTTTTTGTACAAGATTTGTATCTTAGTAAAGATGCTAATATAAAGTTTACTTCCGAGGAACCTATCTAAATTTTTTTCATGTCTATGCCATAAGTTACGCAAACAAATCTTGTTCCCTAAAAGGCTTAAATAAGGAAGTTGATTTTAAATGTTACACATAAATGTGATAGGACCTAATTAGAAAATTAAACAACCCCTATTGAGGAAAGTGGGCGGGCATAGAACCCCCGATGGGTCTCTCCTACAAAAGGGTGGTCCCAGAGAACTGGTAGGCTTCTCATAAGGCTCTATGGTCATAGGACATGTAAGTATTGATAGGTTAGAACTCGATTCATGTCATTTTAGGGGACCGGAATGGGACTATGCCCTATGGGCAGAGAGGTTAAGCAGTGCATCCCTCTCCTTTCCCATTCTCTTTAAACCAAGTGCGGCATGGGTACATCTGGGTAAAGTTCTACTTCTAGTGTGAATGGTCTTTATGACCTTAGGTTGTATATGCCAAGTGCGGCTAAAAAGACCACTCACACTAGATGTACAGCTGGGTAAAGTGCGATATCCAAGTCTCGATGCTAGAATGCTGTCAGGAGATCTCTTCCACTAGGAACCCTAATTTCAGGTCGATTGTAGTGGGTTCAATCGCAAACGTTTCAGCCACGAACGTTCCATTGCGAGGCGGACTTGGGAAACCCTAGGCAACAAACCTCGTAACATTCCATGGGAGTATGGGCAGCGTCGCTTAGATTCGTCTCTTGATGGACTGCTAAAAGCATGCTTGGGCAGTGCGGTTACAATTGGTATCAAAGCAAACCAACAAATAAAACAATTAGGATAGGAATAAATTGAGAAGAGTGAAGTGATGTTTTCACTAGAATTTTTTTTTCATTTTACTCACTTATGGATTGTTGCCGGTTCCAGACTTACGAGGCATGGAGTAGGTTCCTCGTATTTCATATCATGTTTAGGAAAACTATGAACTCTTCAAGTTATTTGAGACGATCTGACATTATGGAGATCCTAGAATGACTCTACAACCCTTCACCATTGCATGTGGAAAGGTGTTGGACTTGGAGCGCGGGATACTACTACATAGATGCCAACCGACTAGCATATCTTCAAAACAATCTAAAGAGGCTAAAATGGTTGGACGACTTGAAGATCATCAAGCTATTCATCTTCCATGAGGCATGTGTGAACTTGATCCTACACATCAGATGCTGGTAACTAGAATAGAATCACTATATCTATGAGGAGGTGGTCAAAGTCTTGTGTTGAATGCTAAAATGACTAGATTTTTTGGTTGATTTTTGTTGTTTTTTAGGTCTGAATGGTTGATTTGTGATGGATTTTGAGTGATTATTAGTTATTTTGGAAGTTTTTGAGAGTGTTTGGGATGATATTGTTTATGTTTTGAAAGCTCAAGATGATTCTCAGTAGAAATATGAGGTTCTGTGATGTTGGGATAGGTTCTATTGAGGTTCTGATACCTTCTATTTAGCTTCTGTTTAGTTCTGATTTTCTTCTGTATGAAGCATGGATTGATGATTTATGAAGGTTGAGATATTTTGAAAGATCATTGAATGCCTTTTTGATAGTTTGGAATGGTTTTAGTATGAGTTATGAGGATATGATGTTTTCTATTGACCTTCTATAACCCTATATTGAGCTTCTATAGAGCCTCTGTTCTCCTGCTCTGCTCCTATTCTATATTGTTCTCTATGCCTCTATAAGTGTTCTGTAGAATGCATATGTGACTTTGGGAAAGTTTTCTATCCTTGGAAAGAGGTGAGTATAAGTTCAAAAGAGCTCAAGGAAGTGGAAGAAGTAGCTGCTAAAGACTCAAAAGAAGACTAGAGTAAATTGACACTAGTGAGCTATGAAGAGTCACTGTAGTGGCTCTGGTGACCTTTCATACCAGACACACCTCTTGTAAGGGGCATCCACGACCTAAGAAGGATTATTATAAGTGATTATTGAGTATTCTAGAGAGGATATGATGTACTACTGATAGAGAGAGAGAGAGAGAGAGAGAGAGTCAAAGGAGATAGCCAATTCTATGCAAAAAATGTCTATGAGAGACTATGAGAGAAAACTATAAAGACAATAAAGATGAATCATATGTGATTTAATTCCATTTAAAAGTGGTGTATTATTTTGTGTTCTTGTTATTTTTGATGGATTCTATGAAGATGTTGAAGATTATGGTTAATTCTATCAAATCCGTGGGAGATATCTACTATGATGCTACATGAAGATTTGTTCTTTTCCTTGTTCTGGTTCTCTAAAGAATGAAAAAAAGGCTTGTTGATGTTACAAGATACATTTTCTTACAGTAGAAACCCCTTTTCCTTGATGTCTCTCTTGGGCCTCCATGTTTTTGGTGCGTACTCGGGGAAAACTTCTATCAACAGGCACAAACAGAGGCTGAAAATGGAAGAAGTGGCACTGTTGAAGAGAAAGAAAAGCAATGGAGAGTTAAGTTTCTATCACTATTGAATAATCGGAAGATTTCCTTGCCAATGCCACATTCTAAAAAAGAATCATTCCCCAATGGAGAAAGCACAAGGCCATTCTAATGCGGTCGCTCTGTGATAGTCTATTTCCACTACCTTTTTGAAGTTGCCAAAAATTGCATCACAGTAGCAAAGTTCCTCCCACAAATCTGAAGAGTAGAAACAGAGAGAATGGCCATCCATGGAAGATTTGGCATTCATTGGGAAATTTCTAGATATCATCAAGTGGGAGATAGTCAAGAAGCTTCAGGAGTCATGGTCAGTGGAGATTCACGAAAACAAGAAAAAAAAGAGCTGGAATTTGTTCGTAGATGCTCAACAGCAAGACATGTGGGATGCTTGGTGCATTGACAACCTCCTATTTGTTCAATTAGCAACCCACTGGGAGTTGGTAGACAGAGTGTTCTTCACAACATACACTCTTGAAACCATTAGAATGTAGCATTATTACGATGATAGCACAACAATGGTCCTCAAAAGAATGAGTTTTGAGACCTTCAGAGTCCTCCAGAGACAAAAGCCCCCTCTGATTCTATTCTATTGAGTATAGACCAACTGGTTGGAGCCCACCCCCTTGATGAATGACGCAATCAAGAGGCAAGCACTAGAACGAGTCCAGAGGTACATGAGAAGAGAGAAGGAAAAAATCAAGGTCGAGAATGAGCTTGCAGCATAAGCCTCCGTTGATGCCCTAAAAGAACTCTTGAAAAAAGTCTCCATGGTGACTCAAGGTCCCCTTCTTAGTCAGATTTGTCCTCGAAATATTGATGAAGGCCAGAAAATGTAGTCTCATTGCTCATTTTTAAGGGAGAGTACAATGAAAACCCTGATCTTCATGTAGCAGAGTTTATGTAGCATGTGTGGCTAACAATGTGAGAACCCCTGAGCATTGGTTAGCAATATTCCCCGCCACTTTCAAGGGCATAGCATTTTAGAGGTATGAGAGAAAAGCAACAAGAACTTTTGGCACATGGGATGGCCTTCCTCACTAAATTTAGGCATGAAGGTTTTGAAGAGAGGATGCAAGATGAGTTCATGAACCTAAGTTGGCCCTCTGGAGAAAGAGTAGAAGCTTATGTCTCGCAAATGGAATCCAATCCTGAAGAGATGGACCAATCATCATTTGGATGAAGGAATCCAAAAAGGAGTGTTCCTTAGAGTCCTACAACCAGAAGTTTGCAAGTTCGTGGAATTGAGAAGACTGGTCCATCTACAAGCTGCAGTGGAAGGTGTAAGACTGTATGATAAATTTGAAGCAAGGTTGTCAATGACCTTAGGAAGAGGAGTCTTACCTCCTCCCATGCTAGGAATGGTATACCTACCAAATGCAATCCCAGGGATGGTTCCCTACCCCTACCCCTAGATGCAAACAATGCCACAATACAATGCACCTAATCCACAGTGGCCACAAATGACAATACCTCAAATGATGGTTCAATGACAAAAGGAGTGGTCTCAAACAATTCCTCCAATGGCGACTCAACAATAGTGGAATCCTACCCACCACTCGAACCAACAATCCCAAGTCTCAACAGGAGCTCTAAATCAAAACCAGAATAGAGGACCTCATGGATCAACCCAACCCGTGTATGCAATAATTACAGAAGCTTCCCAAAACCCTACTACAAGTACTTTAGGAGATAAAAATTTGAAGGACTACCTATCCAATTTAGTGGCAAGTATCAAGAAAGAGCTTATGAATGCAATTACAAAATAGCTACACACACTAAAGGTGAATACTGCCAATATATCCACTCCTGCCCACGAGAGGTGGGAAAGATGTTATGTGTTCTAATACATGGTGCGGAAAGTGCCATCAAGTGGGACATTTAGCTACTAAAGGTACCCAAAAACCAACCATTCCTGGAGCCTTCTATTCATACTGTTTGAGGAAGAACCATACAGAGGATATATGCTCTGTGAAAGAGATGCACAAAGAAAGAAAGATGAAGATGCAAGATTCAACTTGATGGAATCCAAAATGACAACGCATGACATTGGACCTAAGCCTAGGGAGTTTGGTCCTAATTTTGGTCCAAGGAGGTTTCCCTCTCAAAGTTACAGAGGACGACGGTCTAAGATCAGAGGTGGAATGTTAAAAATGTGGAGAAAAGGATCATATCTCACCGAATTATCCAAACCCTAGAAGATCTGTGGATTACAAGCCCTTATGAATTTTATGCAAAGAAAAAGACCACATTGAAAAAGTTTGTCAAAGTCTAGCCCCTGTGAAATACCCAATAAAAGACCCAAGAACCTACTTCTAATTTGGTGGAATTGGAAGTGGCTACAATAATGCGAGCAAAGAAAGAAGAATTTGTAGTTCCAAAAGAGAATGTTCATTCTGTTAAGACTATGAAGTTCAACCTTCCTCGGTAAAAGTAGAACAATGTAATCCAAAATAAGGAAGTACATAGCACTACAGAGCCAAAGAGAGCTACAAAGACAGTTGCAGAGACAAGACCAGAGGTCCATGAAATAGAGGATGCAGAAGTACCTCCTCATGAAGAAGAAGAGAAAATGTTGCCGCTTCTAGAAGAAAAAGGGAAGATAAAAGTGGGCATGGCCCCATTTCCTAGTCGATTGGAAAAGCCTATGGATTCTATCAAAGAGTATGATTTGGTCAAAGACCTAGGCACCTTTGAACCAAACCTAACCTTCCAATAGTTGTTCATGTTGTCTCCCAATTTTGTCAAAAGAAAGTTAAAAGCATATTGAAAAGAAGAAGAGGCCTAAGAATTGCTCCCTCCGGCCTCAGAACACTAAAGGAAGTAGATGTGGCTAACGCCTTCCTAGATCCTAGAACCCCAGAGATTGGCGTATGGATTGAAGGGTGATTTATTACAAATGCACTAATTGATAGAGGCTCATCAGTAAACATAATAATGGATGTGACAATGAAGGATCTAAGCTTGCAAGGAATGTAATCTACACAATGGCTTATCAGATTGCCAAACCAAAGCAAAATCAAATTGTTGGGCATCCTCCCATAGGTAAAAACAACCCTTGCAGGAAGAGACTATTGGTTGACATATTTGGTGGTCAAACCAAATTCTTACAAGACCTCATACCCTCTGATGTTGGGACGACCTTGGATTTTTGAAGCAAGAGCAAGGATGGACTAGTTCAAAGGAACCCTAACCCTAGACAAAGGACCCAATAAAGTGGTGTTGAAGTTGTATAGATTGCAAAAAGGCAATGAATCTACATCCATCAAAGTCATGAGAGAATCCTCCAATGAAAAAATAGATGGTACATCAGGAGACAAAGAGGCTTTCAAACATATCTTTCTCAAGAAAATAGAGGCACAGTCCCTAGTAGTGGGCACTGTAAGAAGCCAACTATCGAAGGAAGTAAAGTCTTTGTCCATGGAAGAATACCTCCTACTTAAACCCAAATTAACATTTGAAATCACCTTTGACATCAAAATTGAAGTAGGGATGTATTGTTCTCCCTATTACATGTTAGTCTTACAGAATCAGAGGCAAAGATAGAAGCAAAGATAGAAGCAGAGGTAGAGTCAGAGACAGAAGCAAAAGCAGAGGACATAACAGAGAGCTTGTTCTTCTCTTACAGAACATCCACAAATATAGAAACAAAACCTGAAGAGAAAGAAAGTGATAATACAGACAAAGATTATGAAAGCAAGCTAGAAGGATCTATCCTACTCATAGGTGGCAAAGATGAGGAAGACGTTCGTGACGTTCCTAAAGCCTCACAAGCAGAAGAGCCCTTTCTGTTTGACAAAATGATTGTGGTACCCTTTGGACTGATCCATGAATCATGTCATACGTAAAGCCTCTATAAGAAATGGATTAAGAAGAATAGGCATTCCTTAGGTAGTGGCTCTTGTCATCCAAAGTTATTCTTCCTTAAAGAAGATGATGACGATGCACCTTACCAACAATCTCCAGCCTTGCAGCTCAAACAAAACACATGAAGTTCCTGTTATGTGGCGTTCTTGGATGCATCTTCAGAAGAAAAATTCTTGAGCCATGAAGTAACTCATCCCCAACCCAAACTCAAAACCTCAATGATACCCTTTCAACCTCCCAAAGAGTGAGCTAAGCCTTCATTAAAAGACAACAGTAGTTACAATGCATCATCAGACGATGACACCACTCCCTTGAAGGAGTCGGCGGATCTGTATCAAGAAGCAATCCATAGACATTTACCTATGAAGTGGAAGGTGAAAGGCAATTGACATTTGTGGATGCTGAAGGTACCGAACATCACCTGAAGGTGGGTCTAAATCTTCTGGAAGAGGAACTATCGGTCCTACAAGACCTACTAAAGTAGAACTTATATGTGCTTGCATGTTCATATAAATATCTAAAGGGGATTGATCCCATAGTATGCCAACACCACATCAATCTAGATCTTGATGCCAAAACTGTGAGAGGCAAAGACAGAGGTGCATGAATTCCAATTATTTGACTCTAGTGAAGGTTGAATTATTAAAGCTCCTTGAAGTTGAGTTTATTTATCCCATGGTTAATGGTGAATGGGTTTCACCCATTGTGGTCATACCCAAGAAGAATGGAAAACTTTGAATATGTGTGGACTTCCAAAAATTGAACTCCAAGACAAAGAAGGATCATTTTCCTATCCCTTTCATAGACCAACTATTGGACATAGTGGCAGGCCATGAGCTATATTCCCTCTTGGATAGATTCAACAAGATACAACCAAGTCCAAATCGCAGAAGAGGGCCAATCCAAAACAACCTTCACAAGAAAATGGGGAGCCTATGCTTATAGAGTGATGTCGTTTGGGCTCTATAATGCTCCTACTACCTTCCAAGAAGTGATGGCTGCTTTCTCGAACCATCTGCATGATTTCATTGAGGTATATCTCGATGAATTCTATGTCTATAGACTAATTCATGAGCATTGAGGACACCTAGAGCAATGTTTGATAGATATCGAGAGTATGGGATTTCTCTCAACCCCCCGAAAAATGTGTCTTTGATATCTCATCCTGATTTCTTCAAGGCCACATTGTCTCTGCACTGTCAAGAATCGCGTGGTGGAGGGGGTTGCTCAAGATGCTGCGCCAAACACACACAAAATGCACAAGGAGAAGCTTACTCAAGAGACAAGAAGAGAGATGGAGGCCAAAACGTTTTCTTGCTGATTTCTTCTTCTTCTTCCACACTCTTTACAATGTACACAAAGTATAGATAAGATACAAGATAAAAGGAAAGTGGCCTACTAAGTCAAACAATGCATAACCGACTACACTAGTCGACTGGCACTATAACTATGCCAGCTGTAAATAGGTGTAACAACCTGAATATAATAAGTAATGAATCAGTGGCCATGTGAGAGTCATAATGACCACCGACGTGCTAAGTGTAGACGTGTGGACCCATCTAACCAGGCGGTCTATCATCAATGTCCACATGTGTTGAGCTTGTCATCTCAACACTCCCCCTCAAGCTCAACTGCATCTCTGCAACTCCAAGTAAGCTTTGAAACTTTTGAAGCTTCTCTGTACCCAATGCCTTCGTGAAGATGTCAGCTATCTGATCCTGTGTGCTGACATACACCAAGTCAATCTCACCTGCTAGTACCTTCTCTCTCACAAAGTGGTAGTGTACCTCAATATGTTTTGTCTTGGCATGGAACACAGGGTTCCTAGCCAACTGTATACTGCTCATGTTGTCACAATAAATGACAACTGGACCTTCCACCTGGACATCCAAATCAGCCAATAGCTTTTGCAGCCATACTACCTCACATGCTGCAACAGCAGCACCTCTATACTCAGCCTCTGTACTCGACAAAGCAACTGTAGATTGCTTTTTTACTGCTCCAAGCAACTGCTGCACTACAAAGAGAGAACATGTATCCGCTGGTAGATCTTCTATCCGACATACTACCAGCCCAATCTGCATCTGTGTATCCAAACACATGTAAGTCTGTACCTGCCTCATAGAAAAGTCCATAATGTAATGTGGACTTCACATATCTCAATATGCATCTGACTGCATCCAAGTGTGGCTTTCTAGGTACTTGCATAAATTGACTTACAAGACCAACAGTGTAGCTCAAGTCTGGCCTTGTAATAGTCATGTAAATCAAACTCCCCACTATCCTCCTGAACATAGTAGGGTCTTCTATCTCATCTCCAACATCAACACTTAGCTTTACATTCTGCTCCAATGGGACTGAAAGTGGTTTGCATGCTGTCATACCATACTTGGACAACATATCCAAGCCATACTGTCTTTGGGACAACCATATACCATCATCACATCTAATCACCTCAATGCCAAGGAAGTACCTTAGCTCACCTAGATCCTTCATCTCAAACTTCATCTTCAACCAGCCCTTAACTTCAGTAATCCCAGTATCACTATCACCTATAATAATCAAGTCATCCACATAGATGACTATGATGACCAAACCTGCATCTCCCTTTCTCGCATAAAGTGAGTGATCAGCATCAGAAACATAAAAACCAATATTGACAAGATACTCTCTAATCTTGTTAGACCATGCTCTAGGTGCTTGCTTGAGCCCATAGAGTGCCTTCTTTAACCTGCACACATACGTGGGATGCTCTAAATCTTCATAACCTGCTGGCTGATCCATATACACTTCTTCCTGGAAATCACCATGCAAGAAGGCATTCTTTACATCCATTTGCTGCAACCTCCAACCTTTGCTTGCTACCAAAGCAATCACACATCTGACAGTTGCCATCCTAGCAACTGGACTAAAGGTTTCATCATAATCTATGCCATATGTTTGAGCATAGCCTTTTGCAACCAACCTAGCTTTGTACCTGCTAATAGAACCATCTACGTTGTGCTTAATCTTATAAACCCATTTACATCCAATAGCTTTCTTTCCCTTTGGCAATGATACTAGATCCCAAGTCTTATTGGCCTCTAATGCAGCCATCTCCTCATCCATTGCTGCATCCCAATGAGCATGACCAATAGCCTCCTCAAAACATGTAGGCTCAACATCCTCAACTAGTTTCACCATATAAGCATAATGATGAGCTGCATAGCCTTCAAAACCAAATCTTTTAACAGGGTATCTCACCCTGCTAGACCTGTGTACCACTGGATCACTCAATGGAGTCTTTCCATCAGCGCATGCTCTCTGCACACCTGGAGTCCTCACTGAAGGAATGCCAAGCTCATCATCTAAGCTCTCTGAGCCACTGGAGTCTCCATCAAGAACTGCATCAATGCCTTCTGACACTTTATTCTTTCCTTTGTCTTTACTTGTAGTGCTACTAGATGCACCTAAAGATGTAGAGGTACTCCTTAGTCTCCCAGACCAAGGACTACTAGATGATGTCTCTGGTCCACTAACAGTCCATGATTCCTGCCTTTCAACCTGCACATGAGTGTCATGATCATCATCAACATCCAATGTATCACCACTAGATGCATACCAGCTGCTCATTTCATCAAAGATGGCATCCCTGCTCACTCTGAACTTACATGTGATAGGGCTATAACAGTGATACCCTTTCTGCTCTAAAGAGTATCCAATAAAGACACACTTTTCAGCCTTTGAATTTAGTTTCTTCCGCAACTCATCTGGCACATGAACATACGTAATGCAGCCAAATACTTTCAAGTGCGAAACATCAGGTTTCTTACCTGTAAAACATTCTTCGGGGGTCATACTATGAACTGCAGCTGTGGGAGTTCTGTTCATAATATAAACAGCAGTATGAACAGCCTCAGACCAAAAATGCTTAGGCATATTCTTTTCAGCCATCAAGGCACGTGCAACTTCCGCAATATGCCTGTTTTTCCTTTCTGCAACCCCATTTTGCTGTGGGATATACCTGCATGTGAACTGTCTCTTTATCCCATGAGACTTCAAAAAATCACTGAACTCATTTGAGAGGTACTCTCCCCCTCCATCTGACCTCAGGCACTTTACTTTCAAGCCTGTTTCTCTTTCAACTGCAGCCTTGAAAGTTTTAAAGTGCTCAAACGCTTCACTCTTTTCCTTTATAAAATATACCCACAGTTTTCTAGAACAATCATCAATGAATGTGACAAAGTATGAACTGCCTCCAAGAGATACATTTTGTGTAGGCCCCCAAATGTCTCTATGTACAACATCAAGAATATTTCTGCTTATATCTCTATCATGTGAAAAAGGTTGGCTTGACTGCTTACCAAACTGACGTGCTTCACATACCTTTTGAAATTCTGCAACTCTAAATGTAGGCAAACCTATAACCAACCCTTTGGACTACATTAGTTTCGGCCTTTTTACATTTGCATGTCCAATGCGTTTGTGCCAAATTTCAATGTCTGCAACAATAACTTTTCCTTTGGCATACATAACAGCATTCATAGTAGGAATTCTAGCATCTAGAGTGAACATACGTCCAACTCTACTTCCCTTTGCTACCAACCTGCACTTGTCATTGAAATCTTCTACAAAGCAGCCCTTTGCATTAAATCTGACTTGCAGCCCTTGCTCTACCATTTGACCGACTGACACCAAATTCTTTGTAATAGATGGCACAGGTAATGCATCTGAAAGACTCTTTGTCTTACCATCATGCAAGGACAAGGGAACTTTTCCAATGTGTGAAATTGGGTGGCATAAGTCATCACCCGTCTGCACATAACCTACATTCTGCAAATTCTGCATCTCTCCAATCCATTCTGCATGGCTGGTCATATGATTGGATGCACCTGAATCGACATACCAAACATATTCATGTGTTTACTTTCCTGTAACAGCATTCAACATATGCTGCATAACAAACAGACGTTCATTTTTGTCTTCATTCTGTTGTGAAGACGATGCATAGTTTCCTTGCTGCAACTTACCACTCTGAATATCATCTTTATTGGCATAACATTGGGCTACAATATGACCTGTTTTGCCACAGTAGTGGCACACATTACCAGAGTTGTTAGAACCTCTATTCTGCCATCCACCTCTTCCTCTAAAGCTCCCCCTGCCTCTAAAGTTACCATGACCTCCTGAAACCTACATATCGCCAAATTGCTGATTCAATCTATTTTGTTGGTTGTCACTACCACGTCCTGTACCACGGCCTCTTGAAGAGAACTTGCCACGTCCCCTTCCTGAACTGGAGTAGAAAGCTTGGACCTGTTCATCGCTTATTTCAGATGTCTCACTCTGCATGTTGATCTCTTCAGTGATCATAAGAGAGACCAACTCATCGAAATCTGGAAATGGCTTTCTGACATATACGGAAGTTACAAAAGACTTCCAAGCCTTTTCATTGTTAAGTCCACCCAAGGTAGACAACACCAAATCATCATCATCGGGCATTGCATCAATTGCTGCCAAGGCATCTACAATGCTCCTTACCTTCAGTGCATACTCATTGATAGACATCTTTCCTTTCTTTAATGTATTCAACTCTTGCTTGAGTTGAATCTTCCGTGGCTTTGTATTTACAGAAACCATACTTTCAAGTATGGTCCAAGCTGCATATGCATTCTCTGCATTTCTAATGTGTCCCAACATATTATTGTCAATTACTGCAGACAACCAATACATGACCTTTTTATCCTTTGCATTCCATTCCTTTCGTTCCTTTATCTCTTCTGCAGTTGGAGGATCACTCACCTCCGATTCCTTTTCTTCACCTGAAACGAACTCGTAGAGGCCTTTTCCAATAAGAAAGTTCATGACATGAAACTTCCATGAAGGGTAGTTGTTCTTGTCGAGCTTCTCAATGATGGGGCTTCCACTGTTCTCTGCCATTATCACAAGAATAATACCAAATAGCAAGAAAATCTTCTGCAATCCTCGACCTGTAGTGCACAGCAATAAACTAGACAGCCTTTTTCACTGTCTGCTCAACAATACATGCAATCTGCAACCTGTTTGTAGATAAACCTTGTGTTTACTCACTGGTAAACACCTTTAATCTTACAGATCTGAAATCTGTAACCTGCGCACCCACTGTCAATCGATACAGCTGAAGTCACAGCGTACCTTGAAACTGCTGTCCGCAACCTTGCGACTCTAAAACGGGCCTTGAAACGGCCTCAAATGCCCAAAACAACTGCGGAAAAGCCCTAAAGGACATATCTGCAGAATACATAGTGCTCTTTGCACACATCAAATCTCACTGCAATCTGAGATTTTTGCTCTGCTCTACTTCCAGTGCCTCCACACGCACTATCCAAGAGAAAGAGTGGAAGGATGGGAGAGTTTCTTACCCATGGCTTGCTTGCTTGAACCTTGCTTTTTCTCCTTTGCTTCAACCTTCAAAATTAGCCTCTCTCAGTGGTGCGGCTCTGATACCATGTCAAGAATCGCGTGGTGGAGGGGGTTGCTCAAGATGCTGTGCTGAACACACACAAAATGCACAAGGAGAAGTTTACTCAAGAGACAAGAAGAGAGATGGAGGCCAAAACGTTTTCTTGCTGATTTCTTCTT
The DNA here is from genome assembly GCF_053477565.2 of Lygodium microphyllum. Classification (NCBI taxonomy): domain Eukaryota; kingdom Viridiplantae; phylum Streptophyta; class Polypodiopsida; order Schizaeales; family Lygodiaceae; genus Lygodium; species Lygodium microphyllum. The sequence goes on along the minus strand of NC_141162.1, from coordinate 30,430,234 downwards.
CTTCTTCCATACTCTTTACAATGTACACAAAGTATAGATAAGATACAAGATAAAAGGAAAGTGGCCTATTAAGTCAAACAATGTATAACCGACTACACCAGTCGACTGGCGCTATAACTATGCCAGCTGTAAATAGGTGTAACAATCTGAATATAATAAGTAATGAGTCAGTGGCCATGTGAGAGTCACAATGACCACCGACGTGCTAAGTGTAGACATGTGGACCCATCTAACCAGGCGGTCCATCATCAATGTCCACATGTGTTGAGCTTGTCATCTTAACATGCACAAGGGATAGTAACAGATCCTACTAAGATTGAGAAGATTGCCACGTTGACAGCCCCAACTAACCTTAAGCAATTGAGGGGATTCCTTGGCCATGTGGGCTATTACAGAAGGTTCATTGCAAGCTTTGTGACAAATCAAAGACAGTCCCTTTGCATAAATGCCTAAGAAAAGATGTTGAGTTTACATGGACCACTAATTATGATGAGGCATTTAATGCCTTGAAGAAGAATTAGTGTTTGATTGAAGCACTCATCCTGTAGCCTCCTTATTGGATGAAGGATTTCCATGTGCACACTGATGCATCAGAGGGCTAGGTGCAGTCTTATGCCAAAAGGGCCCCTCTAAGTTAGATCAACCAATCTATTATGTAAGCCGAAAAGTAACCAACAAAGAGTGGAACTACATAGTGACAGAGATTGAGTGTCTAGCAATGGTGTTTACTTTGAAGAAATTCCAACATTATCTATTGTTTATGCATTTCAAATTCTACATGGACCATGAAGCCCTTTCCTTCCTGATGAACAAGGATGATGTGAAGGGACAAATGATGAGATGGCTCCTTCTATTTCAAGATTTTGACTTTGAAGTGGTTACCAAACTCAATCACTCTCATGTCCTAGCTAATCACCTTTCGCGAATCTCTCAAAGTGATGATGAAGAAGAGCAAGATGATCCAGACCTTCCTGATGCTTCCTTGTTTCTAGTCGAAATAGTTACCCCATGGTATGTAGACATAGCCAACCTCTTGGCAACCCAATAGTATCCCTCGGGCATCTTGAGCCATGAGAAGAAGAAGCTTTTATTAGAATCATTCCCCTTCATCCTATTAGGTGGCGCTCTATACAAGAAAGGCAAGGATGAAGTCTTGCAAAGATGTGTTGCATGATTGACTTATAGAGGCCCTCTAGGCGTACAAAACCTCCCATAAGGCAATTACAAGATAGACACCCTTCCAATTGGTGTATGGAACAAAAGCTATCTTTCATGTTGAGCTTGAGCTACCCTCTCTATGCGTGGCCATCATGAACGTTTGGGAGATGCAAAGTCCCTACAGCGCGGTCTCTTACATTTGGAATGTCTTGATGAGATCTGCAGAATGGCCCTATAGTGCATGAACTCTTGGGAGATGCAAAGTTCTTACAATGCCGTCTCTTGCATTTGGAATGTCTTGATGAGATCTGCAAGATGGCGCTATAGTGCATGGAAGCCACACAAGCTCATAGAAATGTCTATCATGACAACTTCATTAGTTCAAAGAAGGTGATCTCATCCTAACCTATGACTCAAGATTTGGCAAGTTTCTAGGCAAGCTTCAACAATGATGGATGGGTCCTTATAAGGTACTTGCCATCAATCCGAATGGCTTAGTCTAGACAGTTGATGCCTCTGATGATGCCTTCCTGATCAATGGCTATCGCCGGAAGAAGTACTTCCCTCCCTAGGGATCTTGACAATCATACTCGACCCACCCTTTCCCTTTTGGGAGTTACACTGTCCTTCTCCTTGTGCTACTGATAGCCATTACGCTCTTCTTTATGAGGCGGCATCCTTCTGCTAGCCCCTCCTAGACATCTCACATCCTTACTCTGTTCTCCTCTCGTCTAATCCATGTTAAGACTTCAAGCTCGATCTACTATCTTTGGTATGACCATACCCGACACTTAAGTTGTCTAGCTGTACCACACTATGTGGACATTAAATAAGTTGGTACTTAGGACTTAACTGCTTTGGTGTGAATGGTCCTGTGTGACCTTAGGTTGTACATTCACTAAGTAGTGTGTGGAATGATAATGAAAGAGAGAGATCACTCTGCTCTGATTGTTGCTTCTTCACTCTTGTCTATGTCTCTGATTCTTAACATGGTATGAGAGCCATCATGGATGGCCTCTTGAAGGCATGAAGCTGTGAGAAAGACCTGCAACCTGAAGACTTAGGCCAGTGGTTGAAGAGAAGCAAGCTGACAGTGTGCAGGTTGTCATTGTATCTATGAAGGTATGCATTTTGTCATTTTGGGTTGTCCTGGCCTGTTTGAAGCATTGTAGAGGCTTCATTGAGCACTCAAGAGCAAGCATCAACTATCCTTGTGGAGTATACCTGCTACTGAAACCCCAGGGCTACTGGCGTGTTTGCGCCTGATCTTGAATGGTCATTTTCTACTGCTAATGAAGATATCAATCACTACCTAGTTGACCTCCAGCTTGAAAATGCTTCTTGGAAGGTCCTTTGATGCCTTGATAAGCCATTTATTCATCTGGAGCTGATGTATGAGCTGGAACAGTGAGCTTCAGATCTGAAACATAGTCTAGGTCTTTTACAAACAGGGAATACACAACATGTATGAACACAATATTAGTGAGTTTGGGAATCTCCCAATTCTCATTTTTTGAATACTAAAAAGGTGGCACCCGGATAACATGCCCATAAGTTTCTGAAAACCATATGATGTGACCTATCATTGGAAAGCGCTTGAAAAATGGAATCTATTGAGCTATAGAGCGCTTGATTTGGAGTTATAGTGTTCAAGTTATGACAAATCCAAAGATTTGACCATGTGTCCCAAACTTATGAGAAATTCCCATATTCCCCAATATGATGTTTATGTATCTCCGACATGAGATTTGAGCATAGATATGCTTATGCAGACATATGTATTGATTGGTATGCTTATGAGCTGAAGTCTTGGTGGAAAAATTATTCGAATCTAGAAATTTTTAATGGCTAGAAGCTATCATTGAACAAGGCAGCATACACTAGAGTCCTCCTGAAGATTTGAAGCCATTGAGCATTTTGAGCCCTACTGAAGTGAGGGTTCATTCAGGAAGAATATGTACTGAGTTTGATGCATTTGGGTTGTATTTTATTGATAAAATATTCAAATCTCAAAATTTTATGACAGGCTAAAAACTGTCATCAACATACACTCATTGACTTGAAGAAATACATGCCTTTTGTTACCTACAGAGAGTTGTATGGTACGCGATATGATTGTTGAATGCTATGAGCATTGAGATGAGCATTGAAGGCTTTTAAAACTGAAATCTGAATCAAAGAACAAATGCTTTGACAATGTATTGGCTGGTCATAAACAGTCCATGTACTTTTTGACATTACTTCTTGAAGACAGAGAGTCTGTGAATGCCCATATGGTTATGTATTGATCCCTACACACAATGGCATATGTATGAAGTGGCTTGAGGATCTCTTGGGATGAAATTACATCTTGGTTTGATAGTTTATTGGCTATATACAATCTATGAGCAGATTTATGCACTTGTACTTGTTGGATATGCACTGTTTTGTGCCTGTATGACTATGTCTAGTTGCCTACATATACTAGCAAATGTTTGGGAAATTTTGGAGCATGTATGCCATATTTTAAAGTGTTTTTTTACAATAAATTCACTACCGGTTACTGAAAAATTGCATGTTTCAGACTGCCTATTCTCTTTACTGCAATAAGCTTGCATGACATAGAGTTAGAGTACTTGCAAAGTTTATGTAGACTGATGTACCTACAGGTTATACCACATGTTTGTGGATGTTTTTGAGGTTGTAAAGGGCTGAAATACCCTAGTTTTTTGCAGAGAATAGTTGCAAAAAACTATCATAAATAGTCAAGGATTGAAGTTGGTCAGAGTGACTTGTTGGCTTGCGAGAAGTCAGGCAGTGACTAGATATTGTTTGGTAAAATATGGCTAATGCAAAAAGGACTAATAACATAACCCAGATAGTGGGGGAAAAGCTTGACAGTAACAATTATGCCATATGGAAGTTCCGCATGGAGAACTTCTTAATAGGGAAAGGCTATTGGGAATTGGTGACTCAAGTAGAAGTTGAACCTGAGCTCCTAGAGTGACCTACGACTGATCAGAGATGACTACACCGAGCTTGGACAGAAAGAGCTCATAGGGTGTTGCACTGGCTATATCTATGTATATCAAATGCAATGGTAATGCAGATAATGAACTACAGCTCTCCTAAGAATGCATGGGGCATTTTGGTCAAGTACTGTGGGAACTTTTGCTCAACCACCAAGACCCACGAACCGCTTATTGTTTCAAGCATTCCAAGTCGAGCACTAATGGCTACCTCTCACATAACCGATGCGCCATCCATATTTAGGGTGTAGTGAGCTTACCTCCGTGCCATTCGAGTTACCTCCTCTCCCACGCACTCTGATAGCTCCACGATCCAAGTGCAAGCTTCAAGCAAGCTCGATCCTCAAGCTCCACGCTCCAAGCTCCATTGCCGCGAGCAAGACAAGAGAAGAGAACAGAAGAGAAGAAGAGAGGAGAAGATGAAGAGCTTCTTCTCCTCGGTCCCTCACCCTCACACACTCACTCCCTCACACTCTCACACTCCCTCTCTCAAGCACAAGCTCAAGCAAGCAAGAACAAGAAGAAGAAGAAGAAGAGGAGAGCTACTTTTGGCCACACACAAGAATGAGCTTCACATTCATTTTTCAACTTTATATACAAAACCCTAAACCTTTTTCGGGCGGTCATCCCCTTTTCCTCTTTTACATGGCCGGTCGGAGCCTAGGCCCTCTTTCCCATTTCCCACCATCCTAGCTTAACCTCTTCCTTCTAATGCATACACTTTGCACAGGAGCAAGCCTGGCACTCTTTTACACAGGTTTGGGGGCATTCCCCTATTTTAATGGTGTGCCTTTCCTATTTTATTGCCGTGGCCCCATACCAAAGACTTTTGAGGGTCGTGTCCAAATATTTGAATTTTTCAAGGATTGGTTGCCAGTCAAGGTGCCTTTTTTCTCTTGCTCCTTTTTTGCTCTTTTTTCATTCTCCTAGTTTCCGCTTTTCTATGCTGCGGTAATGTGGTCGGAAACACGGTAACATTACCCCCCTCCTAGCCAAGTGCCAGTCCCATGGCACTGTGGTGGGACAAGGGGTATGTTAGGTTGGCCGGTCGGCGAAACCAGTAGGTGGGTGGTTAGGGATGATGACCTAGAGCGAATTCGGAATATAATAAGCTGCAGGGAGACACTCGACATCGGTCACATTGTTGGAGCCAGTCGGCTTGTGAGTAGGAGAAGCGCTGGAAGCAATGCAATGGTGGTGTGGGGGATTTTATTCTGGTAAAACACCCCTTGAACTCAGTTTGGCTTTATCCCCATGGCTGTGATTGAAGATATGTGCCTTGGATTTGAAGGTCCTCGGGCCGATGGGAGCAATAAGCTATCCGTGGATCTTGAGACGTAGGGCATGGATTGTGGGCGATACATATCCAAGATCCATGCCAATGGCAGACTCACCTCGAGCTGGTTTGATCATAGTGGCCATCAGCACCATGCGGGTGGCTGGAGATCGGCGCGCTCTCGGTCTTTAAGGGGTGCCGGTTGACGGTCTTTCTCGGGTAGCCGGTCTTTGAGAGTCGATAGAACCTGCAAAAAAGATTGTGCCCTCCCTAATGGATGTGCTGCTTGTCGTGTAGGGTGTCGTGCGCGTGGCACTGAAACTGGGAGATGGGTCTAACATTGGGCAAGCCCTTGGTAGCGTCCCACACTTGAGGACCCATCTTGTGCTTTGTTGGTGGTGCGGTGCGAGCCTTAGGGTGATAGGTTGGGAAGTGATGCCCTTGATGTGCCCTAGGCATGAAGTGGGGAAGGGGGCTAGGGAGACCCCTAGGTGCCCTTTTTTTTTTTTGGAGACATAGGCCCAAGTATCTTAGTCGGAATGAGGAGGAGAAGGTGGGCGGAGAGACTTGCTCAAGAATTGGCAACTCTACATGTAATTCTTTAGATTCATACGGACATGTAGGGGTGTAGTGGAGAGGAAGGGGTGGTTACATCTAGTGATCTGGCTGTCGTTCATGTCCTCTAGGAGGGCTAGGCAAAAAGAAGGGAGGAGAGTAGCCCTCATCATGAGACGAGCCATGCACAATTATCTATAGCATTAGGGTCGAAGAATAGGGGAAGCAGGCCACGCTCTTGTGGAGTCGAGTCCTTCTTAAGGAGTAGCCTAAGTAGCCTAAGATAGTTACAGGTGGTTATGAAGGTGAGGTCAGGGCATGAGGAAAAATCCGCAAGGAAGCGTACCATGGATTCATCTAGGCTTTTTGCGGTAAAAAGAAGGGCATTGTCGTAGGATGTTACAGTGGAGTTATAAATGATGGGGAAGTCATAGCACTCGTGGAGGTTGGCATCAAAATTGACGCCTACCCTTTGAGGGTACGCCATATAAGTAGGGTCGTTTAGCTTGAATGGCAAGGTATTACAAAAAGCCATCCAGGAGAGCATGCTTATGTCGCATACTCACCTCCTCCACAGGGGTTGGTCCTATAGTTTTGTACAGTGTAGGGGATTTCAACAACTTTATCGTGCCAGTAGTCATGTGCTTCCGTGCCCAAAGAGGTTGGGGTCTTTTCCCACTCTTCTAGCCACTTTTCCCCAGTCGGTCACCTGCCGCGATCACCTCGTCCATCACTTTGAGGGGCAGGACCCTCCGTAGATTGTTGGGTAGGAGGAAACTGAAGGAAAATGGCTCCTTTGCTAGTTCCTACACCTCCCACACCACCAGCTTTGCATGGAATCCTTCCGAGAGATCATTTGGGCATGGGGGGAGAGGCGCGGATGGTAGCACGGCTGGTTTGGCTCTTAGCTTCTGTGTGGCCTCCTCTACCAGCTTTTTTTGCCTTTCCTTAGAGATGGCTTTCCTTTCTGCAGCTGGGTCTACTTGCAGTGGATCGCGGGCCCATGGCGAGGGGGGTTGTGGGACCACCTCTTCCCTGAAGCGATTCACATCAATTTCTGGCTCAGCTTTTTCCTCCTGCCGTTCTGCAAGTACTGATTCTTCCTGGAACCCAAGGGCATCTATTTCTTGGGGGGTGAGGCCGGCTCTCATCAGATATTTCCGATGTTCCTCCAGACTCAGCCTCACCTCCGCTGGTAGTGGGGCATCTGCAATCCAGCGTGTAGAGCTCTTCTTGCTATGCCAAGCTTCCTCTGCACTGCTTCTAGCGATTCTCCTTGTGCTGTGTGGGTGGCGTCCAAGATGGTGTCAAGAAATATCTTCTGTTGAGCGCTGAAGGCCACTTGGGCTACCTCTGCCTTGCTTTCCACCATGATTTTCTCTTTTTTTGTTAAGGCAAGCCGGCGCGCTAGTATCTTCATCTTCCTCTCGTTATGCATAGCCCACTCCTCCGCCCTCTTGTTCATCACTTCCAGGCCTTCCCCTTGTCTCAAGGTCAACATCATGATTTTCTGTCTATAATCCTCTAGTTCCCTAACCAGCCTCTCTTGTTCTTGTCATTCATAGATCAGTTGATCTGTTAGGCAATTGAGCTCCTCCTCCTACTCCTCCATGCCTCGTTGCCGTTCTTTGTCTTTAGCATTCATCTCTTCCTTGAGTGCATCCAGCTTAGTGGCTTTTGCAGCAAGCTCCTCGTATTGCCCTATGAGAAGCTTGTGCCCTCTTTGCATGTTCACCAACTCTTGCGTCTCATCCTCAAGTAACTGCCTCCAATGTTCCTCTCTTTCATCCTTAGCCTTCAGTTCTTGTTTCAGCTCTGCAATTTTGCGCTGCTGCAAGGCCACCATTCTTGTCTTGTCCAACTGGAAGGCGGCCATGGTTTCCTTCTCGGTTGCCAACTCCACCACGGCCGTTTTGCGTTCCTCCTTCGCTCTCTCCAACTGGGAGAGTAGCTCAGCGACGTATTCGTTGTAATTAGTCGATGGCATCATTGTTGCGTGCATAGGTGAGGTGGAGGCTTTAACTTTTTACTTTTTGGGTTCCTGCCTGGATTCTGTATCTGCGGCTGGCCTTTTCTGTCCTGTGGCCGTAGTTTCCATGCTCCGCCCCTTGCCCATTTCTTTGTTGATAAAATATTGCATCCACGCCACGAAATTTGACACATTAGCGCTAGTGGGGATGCTGGAGGTGACGGTGGTGAGTTCCGTGGGAGGTACCAGGAGGGTAGGGATTGGATGAAGCAGGGCCTTTGCCTTTGCCTTCGGAGACTGGGGGTGGCACGAATTCTCGCACCTGTGTGCTAAATCAAGGCCCCTCCTCTCTGCATGGGCTTAGGTTCCTCAGTTCGTCCACCCGGCACTGTTGTTTGATGGACTGTCGTGTGGCCTCTGCCAGGTCCTCCTCCTCTCTCCTTCGCAGCTCCTCCTCTTCTTCCTCCGCTTTCCTCTTCCTTTCCTCCTGCCTTTTCTTTTGCTCTTCCTGCTTTCTTCCTTTTTGTTACTTTTCCCTTCTTTTCTCTGCTTTCGCTTCTTGTTTGGATGCTTCCTTGGCTTTCTACAACTCCTCTCTTTCCCTCTACTCCTCCTGCTTTTTCATCCTTTCTCTTTCTTTTGCTTCTTTCAGGGACTCCTTCCTTGCCTTTTCCAAGTCCTCCCTTTCTTTCTTTCTGCCTTCATCACCCTTTTTCTTTCCCTACGCCACCTTTTTCCTCATTGTCCAGATTGTCCTCTTACTAGTTGGTCCTCCCCCCTCTTCTTCTATTTCTGTTCTGTCAGTGGACCTGTCTTTGTCCTCTCGAGGGGGCGACTTCTCCAGTGTTTCTCCTTCTCCCTCCTCCATCTCTTGTGCTGCCTTTACTGCCTCCTGCATTAATGCAGTTAAGACTCCTTCGTAGCCTATGAAAGAGGCCTTGGAGGAGGCTTTCTTCCTTTCCGTCACCTTAGAAGCTGGAGAATCTCTATTGTTGGTGTGCTTCCCAGGGCTAGTGCTTTGGCCGCTTGATCAATAGTCTTCCGCATGTAGCCATTCCAATCCACATCATCTAGAATGTGGGCTGCTATATTCTCTAGCATGGGCACACTCATCCAATGCATTAAAGAGTTGTATCATTGGCTGGAGAAGAGCACATGATCCAACTTGGCCTGCAACCTAGCATCAGTGTCGGGGATGTCTTGGATGCTTATGCTGTCGTTTGTAAGTACCTCTTCCTTCTTCATTTTTAGCAAGGCGTAAACATCCCTTTTTTGCCGCTTTTTTGTCCTAGGTGCTAATCCCAAAGCTTTTTCCACCAGGACTGGGTCCAATAGGACTAGTGCTTTCTTTGCGCCCTCTCCTCAGCCCATTGTTATAGTGCATGCTTCCTGGTCTGAATTGTATGTCCTGAGGAATTTCACGCATTTGAAATGATCAGGCTCCTGCAAGAATTTTTCAATATATTTTGTTAGGTTGCACTGTTCCACCACTCTTCTAGCTGCCTCCTCCTTTACCACCATTGTCAAGAATCGCGTGGTGGAGGGGGTTGCTCAAGATGCTGCGCCGAACACACACAGAATGCACAAGGAGAAGCTCACTCAAGAGACAAGAAGAGAGATGGAGGCCAAAACGTTTTCTTGCTGATCTTTTCTTCTTCTTCACACTCTTCACAATGTACACAAAGTATAGATAAGATACAAGATAAAAGGAAAGTGGCCTACTAAGTCAAACAATGCATAACCGACTACACTAGTCTACTGGCGCTATAACTATGCCAGCTGTAAATAGGTGTAACAACATGAATATAATAAGTAATGAGTCAGTGGCCATGTGAGATTCATAATGACCACCGACGTGCTAAGTGTAGACATGTGGACCCATCTAACCAGGCGGTCCATCATCAATGTCCACATGTGTTGAGCTTGTCATCTCAACACTCCCCCTCAAGCTCAACTGCATCTCTGCAACTCCAAGTAAGCTTCAAAACTTTTGAAGCTTCTCTATACCCAATGCCTTCATGAAGATGTCAGCTATCTGATCTTGTGTGCTGACATACACCAAGTCAATCTCACCTGCTAGTACCTTCTCTCTCACAAAGTGGTAGTATACCTCAATATGTTTTGTCCTGGCATGGAACACAGGGTTCCTAGTCAACTGTATACTGCTCATATTGTCACAATAAATGACAACTGGACAAGTTCCACCTGCATATCCAAATCAGCCAATAGTTTTTGCAGCCATACTACCTAACATGCTGCAACAGCAGCACCCCTATACTCAGCCTCTGTACTTGACAAAGCAATTGTAGATTGCTTTTTGCTGCTCCAAGCAACTGCTGCACGACCAAGAGAGAACATGTATCCACTAGTAGATCTTCTATCAGACATGCTACCAACCCAATCTGCATCTGTGTATCCAAACACCTGTACATCTTTACTTGCCTCATAGAAAAGTCCATAATATAATGTGGACTTCACATATCTCAATATGCGTCTGACTGCATCCAAGTGTGGCTTTCTAGGTACTTACATAAACTGACTCACAAGACCAATAGCGTAGCTCAAGTCTGGCCTTGTAATGGTCATGTAGATCAAACTCCCCACAATTCTCGTGAACATAGTAGGGTCTTCTATCTCATCCCCAACATCAGCACTCAGCTTTACATTCTGCTCCAACGGGACTGAAAGTGGTTTGCATGCTGTCATACCATACTTGGACAATATATCCAAGCCATACTGTCTTTGGGACAGCCATATACCATCATCACATTTGATCACCTCAATGCCAAGGAAGTACCTTAGCTCACCTAGATCCTTCATCTCAAACTTCATCTTCAAACAACCCTTGACTTCAGAAATCCCACTATCACTATCACCTGTAATAATCAAGTCATCCACATAGATGACTATGATGACCAAACCTGCATCTCCTTTTCTCACATAAAGTGAGTGATTAGCATCAGAAACATAAAAACCAATATTGACAAGATACTCTCTAATCTTGTTAGACCATGCTCTAGGTGCTTGCTTGAGCCCATAGAGTGCCTTCTTCAACCTGCACACATACGTGAGATGCTCTAAATCTTCATAACCTACTGGCTGATCCATATACACTTGTTTTTACAAATCACCATGCAAGAAGGCATTCTTTACATCCATTTGCTGCAACCTCCAACCTTTGCTTGCTGCCAAAGCAATCACACATCTGACAGTTGTCATCCTAGCAACTGGACTGAAGGTTTCATCATAATCTATGCCATATGTTTGAGCATAGCCTTTTGCAACCAACCTAGCTTTGTACCTGCTAATAGAACCATCTGCATTGTGCTTAATATTATAAACCCATTTACATCCAATAGCTTTCTTTCCCTTTCGCAATGATACTAGATCCCAAGTCTTATTGGCCTCTAATGCAGCCATCTCCTCATCCATTGCTGCATCCCAATGAGCATGACCAACAGCCTCAACTAGTTTCACCATATAAGCATAATGGTGAGCTACATAACCTTCAAAAACACATCTTTTAACAAGGTATCTCACCTTGCTAGACCTGCGTACCACTGGATCACTCAATGGAGTCTTTGCATTAGCGTGTGCTCTCTGCACACCTGGAGTCCTCACTGAAGGAATGCCAAGCTCATCATCTAAGCTCTCTGAGCCACTGGAGTCTCCATCAAGAACTGCATCAATGCCTTTTGACACTTTATTCTTCCCTTTGTCTTTACCTATAGTGCTACTAGATGCACCCGAAGATGTAGAGGTACTCCTTAGTCTCCTAGACCAAGGACTACTAGATGATGTCTCCGGTCCACTAAGAGTCTGTGATTCTTGCATTTCAGGCTGCACATGAGTATCATGATCATCATCAACATCCAATGCATCACCACTAGATGCATACCAACTGCTCATTTCATCAAAGATGACATCCCTGCTCACTCTGAACTTACATGTGACAGGGTTGTAACAGCGATATCCTTTCTGCTCTAAAGAGTATCCAATAAAGACACACTTTTCAGCCTTTGGATCCAGTTTCTTCCGCAGCTCATCTGGCACATGAATATACGCAATGCAGCCAAATACTTTCAAGTGTGAAACATCAGGTTTCTTACCTGTAAAACATTATTCAGGGGTCATACCATGAACTGCAGCTGTGGGAGTTCTGTTCATAATATAAACAGTAGTATGAATAGCCTCGGACCAAAAATGCTTAGGCATATTCTTTTCAGCCATCAAGGCGCGTGCAACTTCTGCAATATGCCTGTTTTTCCTTTTTGCAACCCCATTTTGCTGTGGCGTATACCTGCATGTGAGCTGTCTCTTTATCCCATGAGACTTCAAAAAATCACTGAACTCATTTGAGAGGTACTCTCCCCCTCCATTTGACCTTAGGCACTTTACTTTCAAGCCTGTTTCTCTTTCAACTGTAGCCTTGAAAGTTCTAAAGTGCTCAAACGCTTCACTCTTTTCCTTCATAAAATATACCCATAGCTTTCTAGAACAATCATCAATGAATGTGACAAAGTATGAACTGCCTCCAAGAGATACATTTTGTGTAGGCCCCCAAATGTCTGTATGTACAACATCAAGAATATTTCTGCTTACATCTCTATCATGTGAAAAGGGTTGCCTTGCTTGCTTACCAAACTGACATGCTTCACATACCTTCTAAAATTCTGCAACTCTAAATGTAGGCAAACCTGTAACCAACCCTTTGGACTGCATTAATTTCAGCCTTTGTACGTTTGCATGTCCAATGCGTTTGTGCCAAATTTCAATGTCTGCAACAACACCTTTTCCTTTGGCATACATAGTAGCATTCATAGTAGGAATTCCAGCATCTAGAGTGAACATACGTCCAACTCTACTTCCCTTTTCTACCAACCTGCACTTGTCATTGAAGTCTTCTACAAAGCAGGCCTTTGCATTGAATCTGACTTGCAGCCCTTGCTTTACCATTTGACCGATTGACACCAAATTCTTTGTAATAGATGGCACACGTAATACATCTGAAAGACTCTTTGTCTTACCATCATACAAGGATAAGGGAACTTTTCCAATGTGTGAATTTGGGTGGCATGAGTCATCACCCGTCTGCACATAACCTGCATTCTGCAAATCCTGCATCTCTCCAAACCATTCTGCATGGCTAGTCATATGATTGGATGCACCTGAATCAACATACCAAACATCTTCATGTGTTCCCTTTCCTGTAACAGCATTCAGCATATGCTGCATAACGAACAAACGTTCATTTTTGTCTTCATTCTGTCGTGAAGATGATGCATAGTTTCCTTGCTGCAACTTACCACTCCGAATATCATCTTTCTTGGCATAACATTGGGCTGCAATATGACCTGTTTTGCCACAGTAGTGGCACACAATACCAAAGTTGTTAGAACCTCTGTTCTGCCATCTGTCAAGATTGTGGGAGAGAAGGAAGGAGTCTCGCTTGAAGCTTTCTTGCTTGCACAATGAGGGAAGACACACAGAGATGGAGGCTGAAAACGTTTTTCTCTTCTTAGTTGTGTAAGCCAAAAGAAGTCAAGTACAAAGAAATAGAAGAATCCTATATATGGGTCTCAAACTAAACTCAACTAACTAAGGTGGCATACGAACTGAGCCACGAACTAGAGTAGATAAGGATAGCTATCATGTAACTATTATTCATGGCCGGTGTACCAACCGCGTCTGCAACTGACAAGTCGGTGACATAAATACACAACGGTCACCCTGGCGTATCACGAGTGGAGCTCGATATCTCAACACTCCCCCTCGAGCTCAATCCCAATTCCTGCACACCAAGCAGGTCTCTGAACTTGCGCAGCTTCTCTGCGCCCAATGCCTTCGTGAATATGTCAGCTACCTGATCCTCTGTGCTGACATAAACTAGATCAATAAGACCTAGTAAAACCCTCTCTCGCACATAGTGATAATGCACCTCAATGTGCTTTGTTCTAGCATGATAGTCTGGGTTATTTGCCAAGTGTATACTATTCATGTTGTCACAATAAATGACAACTGGTCCATCTGTAGACTGATGCATATCATAAAGTAGCTTATGCAACCAAGCTACCTCACATGCAGCCATTGCTGCACCCCTGTACTCAGCCTCTGTGCTCGACAAGGCAACTGTAGGCTGTTTCTTGCTGCTCCAAGTGACTGCAGCACTCCTAAAAGAGAACACATATCCACTGGTAGATCTTCTATCAGAAATACTACCAGCCCAATCAACATCAGTGTATCCATGCAACTGTATCTGAACCCCAGTCTCATAAAATAGTCCATACTGCAATGTGGACTTCACATACCTGAGTATGCATCTAGCCGCATCCAAATGTGGTTTCCTTGGAGCCTGCATAAACTGACTTACCAATCCAACAACATAGCTCAAATCTGGCCTGGTAATAGTCATATAAATCAAACTTCCTACTATGCGTCTGTACATAGTAGGGTCTTCTAGAAGCTCACCTGCATCTGTGCTCAGCTTCACATTCTGCTCCAAAGGAACTGAAATAGGCTTACAGCCTGTCATTCCATATTTGGACAGCATGTCCAATCCATACTGCCTCTGCAAGAGCTGTATCCCACTTGGTGATCTAATCACCTCAATGCCCAAGAAATAACACAGCTCTCCCAAATCCTTCATCTCAAACTTCTGCTTCAATAGCATTTTCACATGAAGGATATCTTCATCACTGTCACCTGTCATAATCAAATCATCAACATAAATGACAAGTAGCATAATACCTTTCTCTGTTTTTCTCACATAAAGTGAGAAATCTGCCTTGGAAATCTGAAAGCCAATAGTGACAAGATACTGTCCTATCTTATCAGACCATGCTCTCAGTGCTTGCTTCAAGACATACAAGGCTTTCTTCAACCTGCAAACAAACTCAGGATGAACAGCATGCACATAACCTGGTGGTTGCTCCATATATACCTCTTCTTGCAAATCACCATGCAAGAAGGCATTCTTTACATCCATCTGATGTAAAGACCATCCCTTTGATGCAGCCATAGCAATGACTGCTCTTCCAATCGCCATCCTTGCAACTGGACTGAATGTTTCTTCATAGTCAATGCCATATGTTTGTGCATACCCCTTGACTACTAATCTTGCCTTGTATCTGTTCACAGAACCATCTGCATTGTGCTTCACCTTATAAACCCACTTATAGCCAATTGCATTCTTACCTTTAGGCAAAGGTACTAACTCCCATGTAGCATTTGCTTCCAAGGCATCCATTTCTTCATCCATGGCTTTCTCCCATTTTTCTTTTCCCATGGCTTCCTCAAAAGAAGTGGGTTCTGTTTCCTGTATCACTTTAACCATATATGCATAGTGAATGGCTGTAAATCCATCATATTTCAGCCTATCCACAGGATACCTAGTTTTCGTAGACCTGTGCAAAGTAGGTTCACTCCCAGGTGCTCTCAAAACATCCCTGGTCTTCCTTACTCCAGGTGTAACAATAGAAGGAATACCCAACTCATCATCAATGCTCTGTTCTGAGCCACTGGATTCACCATCCACATAAGAGTGACCTGCATTCACATCAATCATGGGCTGATCAACCTTCTCTTTTCCTTTTCGTGATACCTGCATACCACTATCTGCATTACTTTGAGAAGATTCTCCTGATCTCAATCTGCCTGTCCATGGCGAAGAATGTGAACCACTGCTAGAGGACGCTCCACGTCCACTAATATTTTGTGACTGCTGCTGTGAGTTTTGTGCAGCATTACCATTTTGTGCATCTACATCATCAATCACATTTACTGGTTTATACCAACTACTCATCTCATCAAAAACAACATCTCTACTCACTGTAAACTTACGAGTAGAAGGGTTATAGCATCTATACCCTTTTTGCTGCATAGAGTAACCAATAAAGATGCACTTCTCAGCTTTTGGATCCAACTTGGATCTCAACTCATCTGGCACATGTACATAGGCAATGCAACCAAAAATTTTCAAATGAGAAATATCTGGTTTCCTACCAGTATACCTCTCCTTTGGAGTCATCCCATGTATTGCTGCAGTGGGAGTCCTGTTCATTATGTAGACTGCTGTAGCAACTGCTTCAGCCCAATAAAAATCTGGCAAGCCTTTTTCATTGAGCATGGCACGAGATACCTCTCCAATATGCCTGTTTTTCCTTTCTGCAATTCTATTTTGTTGTGGGGTATGACTGCATGAATATTGCTGCTTTATGCCATGCTCCTGCAGGAACCTTGCAAACTCATTTGAGAGGTACTCTCCCCCTCCATCTGACCTTAGGCATTTTATCTGCAGGCCTGTTTCTTTTTCAACCATCGCTTTAAGAGTTTTGAAATGCCCAAAAACTTCACTTTTCTTTTTCATAAAATACACCCAAATTTTTCTACTATAGTCATCAATAAAACTGACAAAATAATGACAGCCTCCAAGAGATGCAGCTTTAGTTGTCCACACATCAGAGTGGATTAATTCCAATGGCTTCTTACTCTCTTGAATATGTCTAGGAAATGGTTTCCTTGCCTGTTTTCCAAACTGACAGGCTTCACATACCTTATGCATTTCTTCAACCTTGAATTTTGGCAAACCTGCAATAATATTTTGGGCCTGCATTGATTTAAGTCGCTGTACATTAACATGACCAATGCGTTTATGCCAGATATCAATATCTGCAACTACACCGGTCCCATGTGCAAACATTGCTACACTCAATTCAGACATGTCTGCATCCAACGTAAACATTCTGCCCTTCTTCTTTCCTTTTGCTATCAAGCGACCTTTATTTTCCATATCCTCAACAAAGCATCCGTGAGGATTAAATCTGACCTGCAAGCCCTGCTCAACCATTTGACCGACAGAAACCAGATTCTTGGTGATATTCGGGACATGAAATACATTGGACAGATATTTCTTTTTCCCATCCTGCATAGACAATGGAATTTTTCCAATCTGCACAATAGGATGTGCAGTATCATCACCAGTCTCCACAAATCCTGGTTTTTCCATTTTCCTTGCATCCTCCATCCATTCTGCATGACCTGTCATGTGGTTTGATGCACCTGAGTCAACATACCATACATCATTGCTTTCTTCTGCACTTATCACAGAATTGTTCATGTGCTGCACCATGAACAAATGCTCATTTCTGTTATCACCCTGTCTGCTAGAAGATGCATAATTCCCTTGTTGCAGTTTTCCATTCATGATGTCATTCTGCTTTTTATAGCAGTCTTTAGCCATATGACCCATTTTACCACAGTAGTAGCATTCAACATTACTGTTTGCATTTTGACCTCTTTGCCATCCACCACAACCTCTTTGGCTCCCCCTGCCTCTAGAGTTACCACGTCCTCCTCCATAGGACTGGTTTTCTTGACTTTGTTGCATATTTTGATTTCTACCACGGCCTCCAAATCGGCCTCCTCTACCTCTGCCTCTACCTCTTCTAGTATTTGAGTAGAAGACAGCTTCTTTTGAAGTTCCTCCTGAAGAAGATGGACCACCATTTCTCTGCTCCTCAGAAATTAGAAGAGCAATCGACTCCTCAAAATCAGGAAATCTTTCACGGACAGAAATGGATGTTCGGAACTATGCATTATCCTTTCCTAGACAATTCAAGGTCACAGAAACTAAATCATCATCTTCCACTGGCGACCCAATGGAAGCAAGTGCATCTGCAATCTTCTTCACCTTCATGTGGTAGTCATTGATGCTCATATTTTCTCTTTGCACATTATGCAGCTCTTGCTTGAGCTGCATTTTCCTGGCTTGCGTATTTGTGCTATACATTTTTGACAAAGTATCCCATGCCTCCTTTGGCGTACTTGCATCCTGAATATGCACAATCATAGAGTCTGAAATACTGATAGACAGCCAGTACATAACTTTCTTGGCTCTCTCATGCCATGCTTTGAATGCCTGCATTTGTTGTTAATTGGGAACATCAGGAAGAACTCATTCTTCTTCATTTCCTGCAACAAATTCCCAATATCCTTTTCCCATAAGGAAATTCGTCATTCTAAACTTCCATGCTTGGAAGTTGTTCTTGTCAAGCTTTTCAGTTACAATCTGTGAAAGAGAATCAGACGCCATTACAAAATCCTGCAAAAAATTCTGTCACTGCAGAAAACACTGCTTTACCCTCACAAAGGCAAATCTGCAAAACTGGTGAAAGTGGTATTTGACCACACAGTCACTTCCTAGTGACGATTTTGCATAAACAGGAACCAAGGATGATTTTGTAAATCCCAATGTCTCTACACACAAGCATACGATGCAATTTCTGTGGTAACTTTTCACCAACCTATAGAACAGTGGTCGCACAGCATAAAACAGGGCTTTCTCCTGAGTGCATGCAGAAAACTTCTGCCTCCAAAACAGGCCCCGAAATGGCCTCAAATCAAAAAAACAAGGTCGCCAAGGGCTAAAGCCCAGTCCCGCAGCATATACTGCCCTCTTGCTTCACCGCGAAGGGTGTCTCAACCTGAGACAATGCACTCCTGTACTTTCCGGCTGTGCTACTTGCAGAGATCTGCTCCCTAAACAGAAAATGAAAGCAACACTGCTCCTCTTACCAGAACACCGCGAGCTTGGCTTCCTTTCTTGAGCTCCTTACCACGAACAAGGCTCTGATACCATGTCAAGATTGTGGGAGAGAAGGAAGGAGTCTCGCTTGAAGCTTTCTCGCTTGCACAATGGGGGAAGACACACAGAGATGGAGGCTGAAAACGTTTTTCTCTTCTTAGTTGTGTAAGCCAAAAGAAGTCAAGTACAAAGAAATAGAAGAACCCTATATATGGGTCTCAAACTAAACTCAACTAACTAAGGTGGCATACTAACTGAGCCACGAACTAGAGTAGATAAGGATAGCTATCATGTAGCTATTATTCATGGGCGGTGTACCAACCGCATCTGCAACTGACAAGTCGGTGACATAAATACACAACAGTCACCCTAGCGTATCACGAGTGGAGCTCGATATCTCAACACCATCCACCTCTTCCTCTAAAGCTCCCCCTGCCTCTAAAGTTACCACGACCTCTTGAAACCTGCATATCGCCAAATTGTTGATTCAGTCTGTTTTGCTGGTTGTCACTACCACGTCGTGTACCACGGCCTCTTGAAGAGAACCTACCACATCCCATTCCTAAACTGGAGTAGAAATCTTGGACCTATTCACCGCTTCTTTCAGATGTCTCACTCTGCATGTCGATCTCTTGAGTGATCATAAGGGAGACCAACTCATCAAAATTTGGAAATGGCTTTTTGACATATACGGAAGTTACAAAAGACTTTCAAGCCTTTTCATTGTTAAGTCCACCCAAGGTAGACGACACCAAATCATCATCATCGGACATTGCATCAATCGTTGCCAATGCATCTGCAATGCTTCTTAGCTTTAGTGCACACTCATTTATAGACATCTTCCCTTTCTTTAATGTATTCAACTCTTGCTTGAGTTGAATCTTCCGTGCCTTTGTATTTACAGAAAACATACTTTCAAGTATGGTCCAAGATGCATATGCATTCTCTACATTTCTAATGTGTCCCAACATATTATTGTCAATTACTGCAGACAACCAATACATGACCTTCTTGTCTTTTGCATTCCATTCCTTTCGTGCCTTTATCTCTTCTGCAGTTGGAGGATCACTCACCTCCGGCTCCTTTTCTTCACTTGAAACGAACTCGTAAAGGCCTTTTCCAATAAGAAAGTTCGTGACACGGAACTTCCATGAAGGGTAGTTGTTCTTGTCGAGCTTCTCAATGATGGGGCTTCCACTGTTCTCTGCCATTATCACAAGAATAATACCAAATAGCAATCAAATCTTCTGCAATCCTCGACCTGTAGTGCATAGCAATACACTAGATAGCCTTTTTCACTGTCTGCTCAACAATACATGCAATTTGCAACCTGTTTGCAGATAAACCTGGTGTTTACTCACAAATAAACAACTTTAATCTTACAAATCTGAAATCTGTAACCTGCACACCCACTGTCGATCGATACAGCTGAAGTCACAGTGTGCCCTGAAACTACTGTCCGCAACCTTGTGGCTCAAAAATGGGCCCTGAAACGGCCTCAAATGCCCAAAACAACTGTGGATCGATCCTAAAGGGCTTTTCTGCAGAATATACAGTGCTCTTTGCGCACACCAAATCTCACTGCAATCTGAGATTTTTGCTCTACTCTGCTTCCAGTGCCTCCACAGGCACTATCTAAGAGAAAGAGTGGAAGGATGGGAGAGCTTCTTATCCGTGGCTTGCTTGCTCGAACCTAGCTTCTTCTCCTTTGCTTCAACCTTCAAAATCAGCCTCTGTTAGTGGTGCGGCTTTGATACCATGTCAAGAATTGCGTGGTGGAGGGGTGTTGAGATATCGAGCTCTACTCGTGATACGCCAGGGTGACCGTTGTATATTTATGTCACCGACTTGTCAGTTGCAGACACGGTTGGTACACCGCCCCTGAATAATAGCCACATGATAGCTATCCTTATCTACTCTAGTTTGTGGCTCAGTTAGTATGCCACCTTAGTTAGTTGAGTTTGGTTTGAGACCCATATCTAGGGTTCTTCTATTTCTTTGTATGAGACTTCTTTTGGTTTACACAACTAAGAAGAGAAAAACGTTTTCAGCCTCCATCTCTGTGTGTCTTCCCCCATTGTGCAAGCAAGAAAGCTTCAAGCGAGACTCCTTCCTTCTCTCCCAAAATCTTGACATGGTATCAGAGCCTTGTTCGTGGTAAGGAGCTCAAGAAAGCAAGCCAAGCTCACGGTGTTCTGGTAAGAGGAGCAGTGTTGCTTTCATTCTCTGTTTTGGGAGCAGATCTCTGCAGGCAGCACAACCGAAAATTGTAGGAGTGCATTGTCTCAGGTTGAGACGCCTTTCGCGGTGAAGCAAGAGGGCAGTATATGCTGCGGGACGGGGCTTTAGCCCTCGGCGACCTTGTTTTTTTTATTTGAGGCCATTTCGGGGCCTGTTTTGGAGGCGGAAGTTTTCTGCACGCACTCAGAAAAAGGCCCAGTTTTATGCTGTGCAGCCAGTGTTCTACAGGTCAGTGAAAAGTTACTGTAGAAATTGCATCGTATGCTTGTGCGCAGAGACATTGGAAGTTACAGAATCATCCCTGTTGCCTGTTGATGCAAAATTGTCACTAGGAAGTGACTGTGTGGTCAAATACCACTCTCGCCAGTTTTGCAGATTTGCCCTTTGTGAGGGTAAAGCAGTGTTTTCTGCAGTGACAGAATTTTTTGCAGGATTTTGTAATGGCGTCTGATTCTCTTTCACAGATTGTAACTGAAAAGCTTGACAAGAACATCCTTCAAGCATGGAGGTTTAGAATGACGAATTTCCTTATGGGAAAAGGATATTGGGAATTTGTTGCAGGAAATGAAGAAGAACCAGTTCTTCCTGATGTTCCCAATCAACAGCAAATGCAGGCATTCAAAGCATGGCATGAGAGAGCCAGGAAAGTTATGTACTGGCTGTCTATCAGTATTTCAGACTCTATGATTGTGCATATTCAGGATGCAAGTACGCCAAAGGAGGCATGGGATACTTTGTCAAAAATGTATAGCACAAATACGCAAGCCAGAAAAATGCAGCTCAAGCAAGAGTTACATAATGTGCAAAGAGAAAGTATGAGCATCAACGACTACCACATGAAGGTGAAGAAGATTGCAGATGCACTTGTTTCCATTGGGTCGCCAGTGGAAGATGATGATTTAGTTTCCGTGACCTTGAATGGTCTAGGAAAGGATTATGCACAGTTTCGGACATCCATTTCAGTTCGTGAAAGATTTTCTGATTTTGAGGAGCTGATTGCTCTTCTAATTTCTGAGGAGCAGAGAAATGGTGGTGCATCTTCTTCAGGAGGAACTTCAAAAGAAGTTGTCTTCTACTCAAATGTTGGAAGAGGTAGAGGCAGAGGTGGAGGAGGCCGATTTGGAGACCGTGGTAAAAATCAGAATATGCAGCAAACTCAAGAAAACCAGTCCTATGGAGGAGGACGTGGTAACTCTAGAGGCAGGGGGAGCCAAAGAGGTCGTGGTGGATGGCAAAGAGGCCAAAATGCAAACAGTAATGTTGAATGCTACTATTGTGGTAAAATGGGTCATATGGCTAAAGACTGCTATAAAAAGCAGAATGACATCATGAATGGAAAACTGCAACAAGGGAATTATGCATCTTCTAGCAGACAGGGTGATGACAGAAATGAGCATTTGTTCATGGTGCAGCACATGAACAATTCTGTGACAAGTGCAGAAGAAAGCAATGATGTATGGTATGTTGACTTAGGTGCATCAAACCACATGACAGGTCATGCAAAATGGATGGAGGATGCAAGGAAAATGGAAAAACCAGGATTTGTGGAGACTGGTGATGATACTGCACATCCTATTGTGCAGATTGGAAAAATTCCCTTGTCTATGCAGGATGGGAAAAAGAAATACCTGTCCGATGTATTTCATGTCCCGAATATCACCAAGAATCTGGTTTCTGTCGGTCAAATGGTTGAGCAGGGCTTACAGGTCAGATTTAATCCTCATGGATGCTTTGTTGAGGATATGAAAAATAAAGGTCGCTTGATAGCAAAAGGAAAGAAGAAGGGCAGAATGTTCACGTTGGATGCAGACATGTCTGAATTGAGTGCAGTAATGTTTGCACATGGGACCGATGTAGTTGCAGATATTGATATCTGGCATAAACGCATTGGTCATGTTAATGTACAGCGACTTAAATCAAAGGAGGCCCAAAATATTGTTGCAGGTTTGCCAAAATTCAAGGTTGCAGAAATGCATAAGGTATGTGAAGCCTGTCAGTTTGGAAAACAGGCAAGGAAACCATTTCCTAGACATGTTCAAGAGAGTAAGAAGCCATTGGAATTAATCCACTTTGATGTGTGGACAACTAAAGCTGCATCTCTTGGAGGCTGTCATTATTTTGTCACGTTTATTGATGACTATAGCAGAAAAGTTTGGGTGTATTTTATGAAAAAGAAAAGTGAAGTTTTTGGGCATTTCAAAACCCTTAAAGCTATGGCTGAAAAAGAAACAGGTCTGCAAAAAAATGCCTAAGGTCAGATGGAGGGGGAGAGTACCTCTCAAATGAGTTTGCAAAGTTCTTGCAGGAGCATGGCATAAAGCAGCAATATTCATGCAGTTATACCCCACAACAAAATGGAATTGCAGAAAGGAAAAACACGCATATTGGAGAGGTATCTCGTGCCATGCTCATTGAAAAAGACTTGCCAGATTTTTATTGGGCTGAAGCAGTTGCTACAGCAGTCTATATAATGAACATGACTCCCACTGCAGCAATACATGGGATGACTCTAGAGGAGAGGTATACTGGTAGGAAACCAGATATTTCTCATTTGAGAATTTTTGGTTGCATTGCCTATGTACATGTGCCAGATGAGTTGAGATCCAAGTTGGATCCAAAAGCTGAGAAGTGCATCTTTATTGGTTACTCTCTGCAGCAAAAAGGGTATAGATGCTATAACCCTTCTACTCGTAAGTTTACAGTGAGCAGAGATGTTGTTTTTGATGAGATGAGCAGCTGGTATAAACTAGTAAATGTGATTGATGATGTAGATGCACAGAATGATAATGCTGCACAAAATTCACAGCAGCCGTCACAAAATATTAGTGGACCTGGAGCGTCCTCTAGTATTGGTTCACATTCTTCGCTATGGACAGGCAGATTGAGATCAAGAGAATCTTCTCAAAGTAATGCAGATAGTGGTATGCAGGTATCACGAAAAGGAAAAGAGAAGGTTGATCAGCCCATGTTTGATGTGAATGCAGGTCACTCTTATGTGAATGGTGAATCCAGTGGCTCAGAACAGAGCATTGATGATGAGTTGGGTATTCCTTCTATTGTTACACCTAGAGTAAGGAAGACCAGGGATGTTTTGAGAGCACCTGAGAGTGAACCTACTTTGCGCAGGTCTACGAGAGCTAGGTATCCTGTGGATAGGCTAAAATATGATGGATTTACAGCCACTCACTATGCATATATGGTCAAAGTGATACAGGAACCAGAACCCACATCTTTTGAGCAAGCCATGGGAAAAGAAAAATGGGAGAAAGCCATGGATGAAGAAATGGATGCCTTGGAAGCAAATGCTACATGGGAGTTAGTACCTTTGCCTAAAGGTAAGAATGCAATTGGCTGTAAGTGGGTTTATAAGGTGAAGCACAATGCAGATGGTTCTGTGAACAGATACAAGGCAAGATTAGTAGTCAAGGGGTATGCACAAACATATGGCATTGACTATGAAGAAACATTCAGTCCGGTTGCAAGGATGGCAACCGTAAGAGCAGTCATTGCTATGGCTGCATCAAAGGGATGGTCTTTACATCAGATGGATGTAAAGAATGCCTTCTTGCATGGTGATTTGCAAGAAGAGGTATATATGGAGCAGCCACCAGGTTATGTGCATGCTGTTCATCCTGAGTTTGTCTGCAGGTTGAAGAAAGCATTATATGGCTTGAAGCAAGCACCTAGAGCATGGTCTGACAAGATAGGACAGTATCTTGTCACTATTGGCTTTCAGATTTCCAAGGCAGATTTCTCACTTTATGTGAGAAAAACAGAGAAAGGTATTATGCTACTTGTCATTTATGTTGATGATTTGATTATGACAGGTGACAGTGATGAAGATATCCTTCATGTGAAAATGCTATTGAAGCAGAAGTTTGAGATGAAAGATTTGGGAGAGCTGCGTTATTTCTTGGGCATTGAGGTGATTAGATCACCAAGTGGGATTCAGCTCTTGCAGAGGCAGTATGGATTGGACATGCTGTCCAAATATGGGATGGCCGGCTGTAAGCCTATTTCAGTTCCTTTGGAGCAGAATGTGAAGCTGAGCACAGATGCAGGTGAGCTTCTAGAAGACCCTACTATGTACAGACGCATATTAGGAAGTTTGATTTATATGACTATTACCAGGCCAGATTTGAGCTATGTTGTTGGATTGGTAAATCAATTTATGCAGGCTCCAAGGAAACCACATTTGGATGCGGCTAGACGCATACTCAGGTATGTGAAGTCCACATTGCAGTATGGACTATTTTATGAGACTGGGGTTCAGATACAGTTGCATGGATACACTGATGCTGATTGGGCTGGTAGTATTTCTGATAGAAGATCTACCAGTGGATATGTGTTCTCTTTTGGGAGTGCTGCAGTCACTTGGAGCAGCAAGAAACAGCCTACAGTTGCCTTGTCGAGCACAGAGGCTGAGTACAGGGGTGCAACAATGGCTGCATGTGAGGTAGCTTGGTTGCATAAGCTACTTTATGATATGCATCAGTCTACAGATGGGCCAGTTGTCATTTATTGTGACAACATGAGTAGTATACACTTGGCAAATAACCTAGTCTATCATGCTAGAACAAAGCACATTGAGGTGCATTATCACTATGTGCAAGAGAGGGTTTTACTAGGTCTTATTGATCTAGTTTATGTCAGCACAGAGGATCAGGTAGCTGACATATTCACGAAGGCATTGGGTGCAGAGAAGCTGCGCAAGTTCAGAGACCTGCTTGGTGTAATTGGGATTGAGCTTGAGGGGGAGTGTTGAGATATCGAGCTCCACTCGTGATACGCCAGGGTGACCGTTGTGTATTTATGTCACCGACTTGTCAGTTGCAGACGCGGTTGGTGCACCGTACCTGAATAATAGCCACATGATAGCTATCCTTATCTACTCTAGTTCGTGGCTCAGTTAGTATGCCACCTTAGTCACAGTTGAGTTTGGTTTTGAGACCCATATCTAGGGTTCTTCTATTTCTTTTGTACTTGAGTTCTTTTGGCTTACACAACTAAGAAGAGAAAAACGTTTTCAGCCTTCATCTCTGTGTGTCTTCCCCCATTGTGCAAGCGAGAAAGCTTCAAGCGAGACTCCTTCCTTCTCTCCCACAATCTTGACACCAAGGAAACCACATTTGGATGCGGCTAGACGCACACTCAGGTATGTGAAGTCCACATTGCAGTATGGACTGTTTTATGAGACTGGGGTTCAGATACAGTTGCATGGATACACTGATGCTGATTGGGCTGGTAGTATTTCTGATAGAAGATCTACCAGTGGATATGTGTTCTCTTTTGGGAGTGCTGCAGTCACTTGGAGCAGCAAGAAACAGCCTACAATTGCCTTGACGAGCACAGAGGCTGAGTACAGGGGTGCAGCAATGGCTGCATGTGAAGTAGCTTGGTTGCATAAGCTACTTTATGATATGCATCAGTGTACAGATGGGCCAGTTGTCATTTATTGCGACAACATGAGTAGTATACACTTGGCAGATAACCCAGTCTATTATGCTAGAACAAAGCACATTGAGGTACATTATCACTATGTGCGAGAGAGGGTTTTACTAGGTCTTATTGATCTAGTTTATATCAGCACAGAGGATCAGGTAGCTGACATATTCACGAAGGCATTGGGCGCAGAGAAGCTGCGCAAGTTCAGAGACCTGCTTGGTGTGCAGGAATTGGGATTGAGCTCGAGGGGGAGTGTTGAGATATCGAGCTCCACTCGTGATACGCCAGGGTGACCGTTGTATATTTATGTCACCGACTTGTCAGTTGCAGACGCGGTTGGTACACCACCCCTGAATAATAGCCACATGATAGCTATCCTTATCTACTCTAGTTTGTGGCTCAGTTAGTATGCCACCTTAGTTAGTTGAGTTTGGTTTGAGACCCATATCTAGGGTTCTTCTATTTCTTTGTATGAGACTTCTTTTGGTTTACACAACTAAGAAGAGAAAAACGTTTTCAGCCTCCATCTCTGTGTGTCTTCCCCCATTGTGCAAGCAAGAAAGCTTCAAGCGAGACTCCTTCCTTCTCTCCCAAAATCTTGACAAGGGGGTTGCTCAAGATGCTGCGCCGAACACACACAGAATGCACAAGGAGAAGCTCACTCAAGAGACAAGAAGAGAGATGGAGACCAAAACGTTTTCTTGCTGATTTTTTCTTCTTCTTCACACTCTTCACAATGTACACAAAGTATAGATAAGATACAAGATAAACGGAAAGTGGCCTACTAAGTCAAACAATGCATAACCAACTACACTAGTCGACTGGCGCTATAACTATGCCAACTGTAAATAGGTGTAACAACCTGAATATAATAAGTAATGAGTCAGTGGCCATGTGAGAGTCATAATGACCACCGATGTGCTAAGTGTAGACGTGTGGACCCATCTAACCAGGCGGTCCATCATCAATGTCCACATGTGTTGAGCTTATCATCTCAACAACCATGACTTCGATGTTGTGGATGGTTTGTCCAGCTGGCTGAAGGCACGGTTTTCCAATTGGATGCAATATAGCTCCCTTTACTCGTCAGCGCGGTCTTGCTGCGACATTTTCTACTCCTGCCACAATTCATAACTTCCGTTAGTGTTTTCCATATAGCACTTTGCTATTTTTAAACTATTAACTGAATTTTTTAGAAGCCATTTTTCTCATGCTAATGCTTATGCATGTCGCTACTTTTACTTTATCATACCCCCATTTTGTTCATTTCCTATCTAATTCCTTCCACCGTATTTTTCTCTTTTCTTTTCACTAGGTCTTTGTACGTACATACATACCACCTTCTTTCGGCTGAGAGAAGAATCCTTCCTAGGATTTAAGGGGTGGCGTTGGTGCGGTTGGGGTAGGAGGTTACAGGTGAAGGAGCCACGTGTAGAATCATGGGTTGTATTCTAGTTGCGCATGGCAATCGAGAGCAGCCGGTTGGATAGAGACTTGGGAGATATAGGTCAAGACATCATGAAAGAGATCCCCAGTATTAAGACGGCTAGTGACATGTAATTCCTCCTCGGTGAGGAGTTGGTCAATATAGGGGTGGGTGAGCACGTGGTCATCCAAGTGCTGATTGCAGGTGATGGCCAAAACCCTAAATGAGATGGGTGCCACATAAGTGGGGTCGTATTCAATGGTCTTAATTGCCCTGCGTTGTTCAACATTGGTCATTATTCGGCAATCTTTTTTCTCCCATTGGATTTACAGAGCAAACCACTACTGTAAGAACGTGGAGGGCGAGCTTGCCCATTGCATGAGCTCGTACATTTCGTTTTCAAGAGCAGAGCGGGGAGGCTTTCGATATGAAGTGACTAGGCGTCTGAGCACCGCTTACTTCCTTGATATTTCATCGTTTGCTATGAGTTCTGCAGAGCGATCTTGGAGAACTTAGTAGTTATGAGTTCATATTGCTCCCATGTGCACGGTAATGCACGAACCTTCAAAGCAAGGGTTCTATCAAGGAGGTCTAGGTCTAGCCTCTCATAGCTTCTAGCGAATGTGGTGAAAGTGTCGTCCAATATCTTGATGCAAGTTATTAAGTCATCCCCAGAGGTTGCGGCAAGGTTGTTAGCCAAGGAAAGGAAAGGTTGTATCGCGTACGAGGGTCTAAGACTTGCTGGTGGGATTGGTGCAACTGGATTGGAGAGTGGTGACTCCCTCATTGGTGTCACAGGTTGCGTTTTATTCGCAGAACCACATTGAGGTGCTGTAGGGAGCTCTGGGGGCCCGGGGGTTGGGCTGGGTTTTGAGTGAGCAATCATAGGTTCTTTTAAGCCCTCTGGATTAAGCAGGTTTAAGGCTTGTGGCGGTTGCTTTGGTCGATAGATAAGTCGAGGCTTACTAGCCGTTGGCTGGCAATGGTGTGCTGATCATATGCTGGTTACCCCATGTGCAAGCCTTCCTTTCTAGGGTGATATCACAAGTAGATGAGTTTTTTTGCTCACCATTTTTAGGCACTCAGACCCAGGGGTTGCCCTCATAGTATCCTTGTATGCACAAGAGATCCTTACGAATCCATTGAAATACGGTTGTTTGGCTATGGCAATAGCATCTATACTACCTTCTAGGCCGGGACGGCTGACATTTCTAGCGGTTAGGATCCCGTTTTAGTGGTGTATCCAAATGCGGTCCCTGCCGTTTTGGCACCCACATAAGTCTGGGCTGCTTGGCCTTGTTAGCACTCTTGGTGGATTTGGGCCATGGGTCGAGTGCGTGGCACGAAGCCACAGGTTTTGCCCGTTTAGACTGGGTCTGGGCGTGGTTTTAGGGGTTTCTATCGGTGGCGTCGTGATGGTGGAGGGATCATGACAGCCCTTGCTGAAGGTCGTTACTATATGGATGCTGCCAATGGCAAGATGAATGCGGTTTAGGTTGTAATCCACATTACAATGTGTTAGCTTTTTGAAGGTGCGACCCAATAGTGACACATTACCGACTTCTTTAGTGTTAGGCAACACATGGAAGAAGGTTGGTAAACTTTCAGTCTCGATGGAAATAAGTACCTTGCACTTCCCCAGGAGTGGATAGGCGGCACCCCCAAATGGGGTGAGGTTGGCATTAGTGGGCTATAGTGTCGGTTGACCAATGCGTCTCCAATGGTCATGCATCAAGATGTTGTAGTCAGCCCCTTCATCAATCAGTGTTAGAATATCAAGCTCTGGGTGTGTTGACCGACATGAGCTGGACACAGCTAGTCTAGCCATAGTAGTTAGATACATTAAATAAGTCGGTGCCTTTGGTGTGAATGGTCTTATGACCGTAGGTTGTATCTTTCACTATTTGAGTGTGGTTTGAATATAGTGTGTGTGAGAGAGGAAGCTTGTTGCTTCACTCTGCCTTTCATCACTCTACCTCTTTGAACTTGAACATGGTATCAGAGCCATGAATAGATGAAGACTGGGTGCCTGGGAGTGTGGCATTGGACTTGCAGGAGCTGAAGTCAGAGAAAAGGTTATTCTTCTTCAAACAGGCTGAAGCCATTGGACAATGGAAGGTATGAAGTGTATAGTGGTATGCTTAATGATCAATGGCAGGGTCAAAGGCTTGTTTGTAGCCTTGAGAGGGATGTATTGAGCACCTTAGAGTGCTTCATTGCCCTGGTTAATAGACACGTGAGCTGTGCTGTCCATCCAACCAGTCTGCGCTATTGCGCCTGATTCAGATCCATGTCCTACAGCTACTAAATGAGGCATCATGCATCTTCTACATGCTCTAAATAGTGTATGCTGACCCTGGGTGTGACCTTGAAGGTCTGATATGTCAATGGAAGCTTGAGTGATGAGAAGCATGGACTGTTATGCAGGTATACAGGTCTGAAACTGAGAGTACACTGCTGAATACAGTGATTTACATCAATGTTTTTTGATTCTGAAGAGCACTTGAAGCTCCCTAATAGGCTGGGAAGATTGCATTGCAGACAATACAAGTCAAGGAGTTATATGTACTTGATGTGAAGTACTTGAGCTAAATTTTTCTCAGTAAAATATTCAGATCTGAGAACTGTTCACTGCTGAAAACTGTCATGTACTGTCAGTAATAAGCATTAGATACTACTAATGCAATACAGGTCATTTCTAGAGCTCTATCACCTATGAGAGCTGTCACATACATGCTGGATGTATGGAGGCTTGAAACATTCAATGAGTATCATTGAAAACTGAAGTCTGGAGCTGAAGTGAATGCAGACATATTGTCTTGGTCAAGTACAAATGGTTCATGAGGTCTTATGCTTTGGTCAGTGAAAACAGGTTGTCTATGTATACCTAGATGCTCATGTATTAACCTCACCATTACGAAGTAAATGTATGACATGATCGGGAGACAATTTGGGGCTGATTGGAACTTGATATGCTGAACTTTGGTTGACAGTAACCTGCAATTGAATTTGTTGACACTTGTATGTGCTGTCTATGCTTATGTCTGAAGTGGCATATGTACCAGCAGTCAACTAAGCAGTTTTGGAATATGCATTACGTGTATCCAGGTGGAGTTTGACTTTGGAAAGGCTGCTGTAATTGCAGTTTACAGGTTTGGACTACATGCTTTTGGAACCTGGCAGTGGATCTGCAGGAGTTAAATCTGAACCGAACATCAGACATATGTATTGGCAATTGTCTGTATGAGTTGGATCAACCGATTGGGACGTTGTTTGGGCTGATATTTGACTGAAATTTACTGGTTTTTTCCTGCAATTAATTGCAGAAAACTGTCATAAACAGTTCCGGGCTGAAGTTGAACTGTTAAGAAAATCTTGGTTTGCAGGTAGTCAGGCAAGGTCTGCAACATGGCAAATGCTGATAGAACTGATAATGTAACCCAGATTGTGGGAGAAAAGCTTGATAGCAACAATTATGCAATATGGAAGTTCCGCATGGAGAACTTTCTGATAGGCAAAGGATACTGGGACTTAGTGACAGGTGTTGAGGCTGAACCTGAAGTTCCAGATAGGAATCCTACAGCTGATCAAAGACGAGCACATCGAGCTTGGACGGAAAGAGCTCGCAGAGTTTTACATTGGCTGTCATTATGTATCTCGGATGCTATGGTGATGCAGATCATGAACTGTAAATCCCCAGCCGATGCATGGAACATATTGGTCAGGTACTATGGCACAACTACGAGTGCCAGGAAGATACAACTGAAGCAAAAATTCAACAACATAGAGAGGAAGAACAGATCCATACAGGACTATGTCATGGAGATTAAAACCTTAGCAGATCAGCTCGCATTTGTTGGCTCACAGGTAGAAGATGAGGATATGGTTGTAGTGACCTTAAATGGTTTGGGTCCGGAGTATAAGTCCTTTGACACTTCAGTATCTGTGCGGGCTGAGATGCCTGATTTTAATGAGCTGGTTGCGTTGTTGATTCATGAAGAGGTGAAGCTTGGCTTAGTTACAGGGTCAAGCAGCTCAAAGAATAAGGATGCAGTTTTTTATTCGAATCAGCGTGGTCGTGGTGGCCGTGGTAGAGGCTATGGATCTGGCAAAGGAGGCCAGCAGAATGCATCCTATAGTAATAGCAATCAGCAGTCATCACATGCAAGAAGTAGTGGCAACTTTCGAGGAAGGGGGAGATCTAACTCCCGTGGCAGAGGCTCATGGCAGCAGCAGCGTCAGTCAGACAATCCAAATAAAGATAAGGATTGTCACTACTGTGGAAAGTATGGGCATATTGCAAAGGATTGCTGGAAGAAGCAGGGAAATCAGAAGGGCAAGCAGCATGGACATTATGCTACGTCCAGTCAGACAGATGACTCTGGTGATAGACTGTTTGCCATGCAATATGTCAAAGATAAGGCTGCTGAAAAATCATCTGATGATGCAGTGTGGTACATTGACTCGGGGGCGTCGAATCACATGACCCCTCATGGTGATTGGTTCACGGATATGGTGGCTGAAAAGCATGGCTATGTATGCACAGGTGATGACACGCAACATAGCATTGAGCATAAAGGCAAAGTGCCTCTGGTTGTACATGATGGCATGAAGAAGAATCTTCATGATGTTTTGCATGTTCCTTCGATTACGAAGAACCTATTGTCTATGGGTCAAATGACAGAGCAGAACTTGCAGGTTCGCTTCAATAAGCATGGCTGCTTTATTGAAGAGTTTGGCAATGGATGCAAGTTGATCGCGAAAGGCCACAGAAATGGAAGAATGTTCACTCTTGATGCTACACTGCCAGAGCTGAATTCCGCTATGTTTGCTCAGGGTTCTGGCACTATCAGGGACTTAGAGATTTGGCACAAGAGAGTGGGGCATGTCAATTTGCAGAGGCTGCAGACCATGCAGAAGAAGCAGCTGGTAACAGGGCTCCCTAGATTCCAATATTCAGATATTGGTCATGTCTGCGAGGCTTGCCAGTTTGGTAAGCAGTCACGATTGCCGTTTGTCAGGCATGTAAGACAGAGTACACGACCACTGCAGTTAGTGCACTCTGATGTTTGGGGACCAGCTCATAATGCATCTATGGGGGGTTCCAAATACTATGTATCCTTCATTGATGACTATAGTCGATATACCTGGCTTCACATATTGAAAACAAAAGATGAGGTCTTTGCTGTTTTTCAGAAATTTAAGGCACAGGTTGAGAAGGAATTTGAGTGTTACATCTCTTGCTTGAGATCTGATAGCGGTGGGGAGTATGTCTCCAATGAATTTGCTGATTTTTTGGCTGAAAATGGCATTCGTAGGCAGCTAACCTGCAGCTACACTCCGCAGCAAAACGGAGTAGCTGAAAGGAAGAACAGGGTTCTAATGGAAGCTGCCAGGGCCATGATGAATGAGAAGCATATGCCGCTTTACTATTGGGCAGAGGCTGTTGTGACAGCCGCATATATTCTGAACAGGACTCCCACTGCAGGCATTCATGACATGACACCGTTTGAGAGGCTCTATGGCTATAAGCCGGATGTAAGACACATGAAGGTCTTTGGCTGCCTTGCTTATGTGCACATTCCAGATGAGAAAAGGAAAAAGTTGGATCCCAAAGCGCATAAGAGTGTGTTCATTGGATACTCGCAGGAGAAGAAGGCATACAAATGTTATGATCCCTCTACCAGGGAGACTTTGGTAAGCAGGGATGTCATCTTTGATGAGCTGGGCTCTTGGTATGTCTCACCAGTTGAAGTGCCATCCGATTTGCCTTCCACTCATGTCTCTACAGTTGATATGCAGCAGAGCACTGCTATGACAGGACCTATCAGTCAGACAGTATCCCCATGGACAGGGAGATTGAGGAGCTCACCATCCACTGACACGGGTATGTCAGTGAGGGGGAGACATGATGTCTTGGACAGCAAAGGAAAAGAGAAAGTTAGTGAGGATGGTATGATGACACCTGGCAGAATGACTTCGGGCTATGAGTCTAGTGATACTTTAGACAGCGAACTTGGTATTCCGACTGTCTATACACCTGGCACGAGGCAGAACAGGTACATTCCGCCTCATGAGAGAGGTGAATCGAGTAGTGCACCACAGCCTAGACGATTGCAGAGGGTCAGATACCCTGTTGACAGGTTGACGTACTCTGGTTATTCTGCAAAGCATTATGCATACATGACAAAAGTGATGGAGATCAAAGAACCTGGTACTTATGCTGAAGCAGCGAAGGATGAAAACTGGTGCATGGCTATGGACGAAGAGATGAAAGCCTTGGCTGAAAATCAGACTTGGGATTTGGTACCACTGCCTGAAGGGAAAAAGCCTGTTGGCTGCAAATGGGTTTATAAAATCAAATGTAAGTCTGATGGCAGTGTAGAAAGGTACAAAGCAAGGCTGGTCGCTAAAGGATATGCTCAGCAGTATGGCTTGGATTATGATGAAACATTCAGCCCGGTTGCAAAAATGGCAACCATACGAACTATTATTGCCTTGGCTGCTGCAAAAGGCTGGAAATTGCAGCAGATGGATGTTAAGAATGCATTTCTCAATGGTGATTTAATAGAGGATGTATACATGGTTCAGCCGGAAGGGTATGAGCACCCTGATTTTCAGTATTATGTGTGCAGGCTGAAAAAGGCACTGTATGGGCTGAAGCAGGCTCCGAGAGCCTGGCATGCTAGGATCAGCAGTTACTTGTAGAGTCTTGGATTTGTTGTTGGCAGGGCTGATCACAGCCTGTTTACAAAGAAGACTGACAGTGGCTTGGTAGTGCTGGTCATATATGTTGATGACCTGATAATCACTGGAAATGATGACATGGGAATTCAGCATGCTATGAAGATGCTGAAATCTGAATTTGACATGAAAGATCTGGGAGATCTGAAGTATTTCTTGGGTATTGAGGTCGTACCAGCTGAAAATGGCTTATGGCTGATGCAGAAGCACTATGCCATGGAAATGCTTAAGAAGTATGGCATGGCTGAATGCAAACCACTAGATACACCTCTGGACCAGAATGTAAAGCTAGAAATGAACACTGGGGCTGAAGTAGAAGATGTGACTATGTACAGGCAGATGGTCGGCAGTCTGATTTACTTGACCATCACTAGGCCTGACTTGAGCTATGCAGTAGGGCTGATAAGCCAGTTTATGCAAAAGCCGAGAAAGTCGCACTTGGATGCAGTTAGACGCATCATGAGGTATGTTAAGTCCACTGTAGACTATGGGCTGTTCTATGTCAGAGATAAGCCCTTGATACTGATTGGATACACAGATGCAGATTGGGCAGGATGCTCAACTGACAGACGATCTACGAGTGGCTATGCCTTTGGCTTTGGTAGTGGCATGATCAGTTGGAGCAGCAAGAAGCAGCCTACGGTTGCTTTATCTAGTACTGAGGCAGAGTACAGGGGGGTTGCATTGGCAGCATGTGAGATTGCTTGGCTGCTCAAGCTTATGGCTGACTTGGATATTCAGGTTGATGCTCCAGTGAAACTGTTATGTGATAATCTGAGTAGTGTACTCCTGGCCATGAATCCAGTTTACCATGCCAGGACAAAACACATAGAGGTACACTACCACTTTATTCGTGAGATGGTCCTTGCAGGAAAGGTTGATCTTATGCATGTGAGGACCGATGAGCAGGTAGCAGATATCTTTACCAAGTCTCTGGGTAAAGATAAGTTCTGTGGTTTTAGACAGCTACTTGGAGTACATATGCTGTCTTGAGCTTGAGGGGGAGTGTTAGAATATCAAGCTCTGGGTGTGTTGACCGACATGAGCTGGACACAGCTAGTCTAGCCATAGTAGTTAGATACATTAAATAAGTCGGTGCCTTTGGTGTGAATGGTCTTATGACCGTAGGTTGTATCTTTCACTATTTGAGTGTGGTTTGAATATAGTGTGTGTGAGAGAGGAAGCTTGTTGCTTCACTCTGCCTTTCATCACTCTACCTCTTTGAACTTGAACAATCAGGGCGTCAAAAGAATACGCCGCACCTGCTGTGACTGTGATTCGTAGATACGCCGGTGCTACGGTTTATAGCTGTTGAGATATCGAGCTCCACTCGTGATACGCCAGGGTGACCGTTGTGTATTTATGTCACCGACTTGTCAGATGCAGACGCGGTTGGTACACCACCCCTGAATAATAGCCACATGATAGCTATCCTTATCTACTCTAGTTCGTGGCTCAGTTAGTATGCCACCTTAGTTAGTTGAGTTTGGTTTTGAGACCCATATCTAGGGTTCTTCTATTTCTTTTGTACTTGAGTTCTTTTGGCTTACACAACTAAGAAGAGAAAAACGTTTTCAGTCTCCATCTCTGTGTGTCTTCCCCCATTGTGCAAGCGAGAAAGCTTCAAGTGAGACTCCTTCCTTCTCTCCCACAATCTTGACATGGTATCAGAGCCTTGTTCATGGTAAGGAGCTCAAGAAAGCAAGCCAAGCTTGCGGTGTTCTGGTAAGAGGAGTAGTGTTGCTTTCATTTTCTGTTTTGGGAGCAGATCTCTGCAGGTAGCACAGCCAGAAATTGCAGGAGTGCATTGTCTCAGGTTGAGACGCCCTTCGCGGTGAAGCAAGGGCGACCTTGTTTTTTTGATTTGAGGCCATTTCGGGGCCTGTTTTGGGGCGGAAGTTTTCTGCGCGCACTCAGAAAAAGGCCCAGTTTTATGCTGTGCAGCCAGTGTTCTACAGGTCGGTGAAAAGTTACTGTAGAAATTGCATCGTATGCTTGTGTGCGGAGACATTGGGAGTTACAGAATCATCCCTGTTTCCTGTTGATGCAAAATCGTCACTAGGAAGTGACTGTGTGGTCAAATACCACTTTCGCCAGTTTTGCAGATTTGCCTTTGTGAGGGTAAAGCAGTGTTTTCTACAGTGACAGAATTTTTTGCAGGATTTTGTAATGGCGTCTGATTCTCTTTCATAGATTGTAACTGAAAAGCTTGACAAGAACAACTTCCAAGCATGGAAGTTTAGAATGACGAATTTCCTTATGGGAAAAGGATATTGGGAATTTGTTGCAGGAAATGAAGAAGAACCAGTTCTTCTTGATGTTCCCAATCAACAGCAAATGCAGGCATTCAAAGCATGGCATGAGAGAGCCAGGAAAGTCATGTACTGGTTGTCTATCCGTATTTCAGACTCTATGATTGTGCATATTCAGGATGCAAGTACGCCAAAGGAGGCATGGGATACTTTGTCAAAAATGTATAGCACAAATACGCAAGCCAGGAAAATGCAGCTCAAGCAAGAGTTGCACAATGTGCAAAGAGAAAATATGAGCATCAATGACTACCACATGAAGGTGAAGAAGATTGCAGATGCACTTGCTTCCATTGGGTCACCAGTGGAAAATGATGATTTAGTTTCTGTGACCTTGAATGGTCTAGGAAAGGATTATGCACAGTTTCGGACATCCATTTTAGTTCATGAAAGATTTCCTGATTTTGAGGAGCTGATTGCTCTTCTAATTTCTGAGGAGCAAAGAAATGGTGGTGCATCTTCTTCAGGAGGAACTTCAAAAGAAGCTGTCTTCTACTCAAATGCTGGAAGAGGTAGAGGCAGAGGTAGAGGAGGCCGATTCGGAGGCCGTGGTAGAAATCAGAATATGCAGCAAACTCAAGAAAACCAGTCCTATGGAGGAGGACGTGGTAACTCTAGAGGCAGGGGGAGCCAAAGAGGTCGTGGTGGATGGCAAAGAGGCCAAAATGCAAACAGTAATGTTGAATGCTACTATTGTGGTAAAATGGGTCATATGGCTAAAGACTGCTATAAAAAGCAGAATGACATCATGAATGGAAAACTGCAACAAGGGAATTATGCATCTTCTAGCAGACAGGGTGATGACAGAAATGAGCATTTGTTCATGGTGCAGCACATGAACAATTCTGTGACAAGTGCAGAAGAAAGCAATGATGTATGGTATGTTGACTCAGGTGCATCAAACCACATGACAGGTCATGCAGAATGGATGGAGGATGCAAGGAAAATGGAAAAACCAGGATTTGTGGAGAGTGGTGATGATAGTGCACATCCTATTGTGCAGATTGGAAAATTTCCCTTGTCTATGCAGGATCGGAAAAAGAAATACCTGTCCAATGTATTTCATGTCCCGAATATCACCAAGAATCTAGTTTCTGTCGGTCAAATGGTTGATCAGGACTTGCAGGTCAGATTTAATCCTCATGGATGCTTTGTTGAGGATATGAAAAATAAAGGTCGCTTGATAGCAAAATGAAAGAAGAAGGGCAGAATGTTTACGTTGGATGCAGACATGTCTGAATTGAGTGCAGCAATGTTTACACATGGGACCGGTGTAGTTGCAGATATTGATATCTGGCATAAACGCATTGGTCATGTTAATGTACAGCGACTTAAATCAAAGCAGGCCCAAAATATTGTTGCAGGATTGCCAAAATTCAAGGTTGCAGAAATGCATAAGGTATGTGAAGCCTGTCAGTTTGGAAAACAGGCAAGGAAACCATTTCCTAGACATGTTCAAGAGAGTAAGAAGCCATTGGAATTAATCCACTCTGATGTGTGGACAACTAAAGCTGCATCTCTTGGAGGCTGTCATTATTTTGTCACGTTTATTGATGACTATAGCAAAAAAGTTTGGGTGTATTTTATGAAAAAGAAAAGTGAAGTTTTTGGGCATTTCAAAACCCTTAAAGCTATGGCTGAAAAAGAAACAGGTCTGCAAATAAAATGCCTAAGGTCAGATGGAGGGGGAGAGTACCTCTCAAATGAGTTTGCAAGGTTCCTACAGGAGCATGGCATAAAGCAGCAATATTCATGCAGTCATACCCCACAACAAAATGGAATTGCAGAAAGGAAAAACAGGCATATTGGAGAGGTATCTCGTGCCATGCTCAATGAAAAAGACTTGCCAGATTTTTATTGGGCTGAAGTAGTTGCTACAGCAGTCTACATAATAAACAGGACTCCCACTGCAGCAATACATGGAATGACTCTAGAGGAGAGGTATACTGGTAGGAAACCAGATATTTCTCATTTGAAAATTTTTTGTTGCATTGCCTATGTACATGTGCCAGATGAGTTGAGATCCAAGTTGGATACAAAAGCTGAGAAGTGCATCTTTATTGGTTACCCTCTGCAGCAAAAATGGTATAGATGCTATAACCCTTCTACTCGTAAGTTTACAGTGAGCAGAGATGTTGTTTTTTATGAGATGAGTAGCTGGTATAAACCAGTAAATGTGATTGATGATGTAGATGCACAAAATGGTAATGCTGCACAAAATTCACAGCAGCACTCACAAAATATTAGTGGACCTGGAGCGTCCTCTAGTATTGGTTCACATTCTTCGCCATGGACAGGCAGATTGAGATCAAGAGAATCTTCTCAAAGTAATGCAGATAGTGGTATGCAGGTATCATGAAAAGGAAAAGAGAAGGTTGATCAGCCCATGTTTGATGTGAATGCAGGTCACTCTTATGTGGATGGTGAATCCAGTGGCTCAGAACAGAGCATTGATGATGAGTTGGGTATTCCTTCTATTGTTACACCTGGAGTAAGGAAGACCAGGGATGTTTTGAGAGCATCTGAGAGTGAACCTACTTTGCGCACGTCTACGAGAGCTAGGTATCCTGTGGATAGGCTGAAATATGATGGATTTACAGCCACTCACTATGCATATATGGTCAAAGTGATACAGGAACCAGAACCCACATCTTTGGAGCAAGCCATGGGAAAAGAAAAATGGGAGAAAGCCATGGATGAAGAAATGGATGCCTTGGAAGCAAATGCTACATGGGAGTTAGTACCTTTGCCTAAAGGTAAGAATGCAATTGGCTGTAAGTGGGTTTATAAGGTGAAGCACAATGCAGATGGTTCTGTGAACAGATACAAGGCAAGATTAGTAGTCAAGGGGTATGCACAAACATATGGCATTGACTATGAAGAAACATTCAGTCCGGTTGCAAGGATGGCAACCGTAAGAGCAGTCATTGCTATGGTTGCATCAAAGGGATGGTCTTTACATCAGATGGATGTAAAGAATGCCTTCTTGCATGGTGATTTGCAAGAAGAGTTATATATGGAGCAGCCACCAGGTTATGTGCATGTTGTTCATC
Source organism: Lygodium microphyllum (assembly GCF_053477565.2). Classification (NCBI taxonomy): domain Eukaryota; kingdom Viridiplantae; phylum Streptophyta; class Polypodiopsida; order Schizaeales; family Lygodiaceae; genus Lygodium; species Lygodium microphyllum. The sequence goes on along the minus strand of NC_141162.1, from coordinate 30,390,468 downwards.
CTGAGTTTGTTTGCAGGTTGAAGAAAGCCTTGTATGGATTGAAGCAAGCACCTAGAGCATGGTCTGACAAGATAGGACAGTATCTTGTCACTATTGGTTTTCAGATTTCCAAGGCAGATTTCTCACTTTATGTGAGAAAAATAGAGAAATGTATTATGCTACTTGTCATTTATGTTGATGATTTGATTATGACAGGTGACAGTGATGAAGATATCCTTCATGTGAAAATGCTATTGAAGCAGAAGTTTGAGATGAAGGATTTGGGAGAGCTGCATTATTTCTTGGGCATTGAGGTGATTAGATCACCAAGTGGGATTCAGCTCTTGCAGAGGCAGTATGGATTGGACATGCTGTCCAAATATGGGATGGCCGGCTGTAAGCCTATTTCAGTTCCTTTGGAGCAGAATGTGAAGCTGAGCACAGATGCAGGTGAGCTTCTAGAAGACCCTACTATGTACAGACGCATATTAGGAAGTTTGATTTATATGACTATTACCAGGCCAGATTTGAGCTATGTTGTTGGATTGGTAAATCAATTTATGCAGGCTCCAAGGAAACCACATTTGGATGCGGCTAGACGCATACTCAGGTATGTGAAGTCCACATTGCAGTATGGACTATTTTATGAGACTGGGGTTCAGATACAGTTGCATGGATACACTGATGCTGATTGGGCTGGTAGTATTTCTGATAGAAGATCTACCAGTGGATATGTGTTCTCTTTTGGGAGTGCTGCAGTCACTTGGAGCAGCAAGAAACAGCCTACAGTTGCCTTGTCGAGCACAGAGGCTGAGTACAGGGGTGCAACAATGGCTGCATGTGAGGTAGCTTGGTTGCATAAGCTACTTTATGATATGCATCAGTCTACAGATGGGCCAGTTGTCATTTATTGTGACAACATGAGTAGTATACACTTGGCAAATAACCTAGTCTATCATGCTAGAACAAAGCACATTGAGGTGCATTATCACTATGTGCAAGAGAGGGTTTTACTAGGTCTTATTGATCTAGTTTATGTCAGCACAGAGGATCAGGTAGCTGACATATTCACGAAGGCATTGGGTGCAGAGAAGCTGCGCAAGTTCAGAGACCTGCTTGGTGTAATTGGGATTGAGCTTGAGGGGGAGTGTTGAGATATCGAGCTCCACTCGTGATACGCCAGGGTGACCGTTGTGTATTTATGTCACCGACTTGTCAGTTGCAGACGCGGTTGGTGCACCGTACCTGAATAATAGCCACATGATAGCTATCCTTATCTACTCTAGTTCGTGGCTCAGTTAGTATGCCACCTTAGTCACAGTTGAGTTTGGTTTTGAGACCCATATCTAGGGTTCTTCTATTTCTTTTGTACTTGAGTTCTTTTGGCTTACACAACTAAGAAGAGAAAAACGTTTTCAGCCTTCATCTCTGTGTGTCTTCCCCCATTGTGCAAGCGAGAAAGCTTCAAGCGAGACTCCTTCCTTCTCTCCCACAATCTTGACAATAGCATGGGTGGCTCATGTGATGGATGGGAAGAAGGATAGTACTTCTTTACACAACTGCCGTTAAAAAAGCCTACTCCTTCACCGTCAAGTGTCTCCAACTCAACATTCCCGGTTCTACCAATCGTGCGTACTCTAATAGGACCTAGTCCTCGGAACTTCATCTTCTGTTTGTGTCCCTTCACTGAGTATAGCAAAACAAGATCTCCTTGTCCGAAGTCTCGTTGCTTGACATGCTTGTCAAACCACATCTTTCGTCGAGCCTTCTCGCAAATGAGTGCGTGGGTGGCTAGAAGATGAGTCTCTGACAGGCGTTCTATCTCGGTTAGGTGTTGCGTCAATGCTTCCTTTCCTTCCCATTGTTCTTGGAGTGCTATTCTTAGACTAGTAACAAAGAATTCTATCGATAGAATTGCTTCAGTCCCATAGGTCAGCCTAAAGGGGGTTTGACCGATAGCTATTTTATAAGCTGTGCGGTAGGCCCACAAGGCTGCCATTAACTTGTTGTCCCAGTTGCTTCTCGAGGTGGAGACCACTTTAGTCAGGATGTTAATGAGAATCTTGTTAGTCAATTTTGCCTGGCCATTAGCCCAAGGGTAGTATGGCGAGGACTTGCGATGGATGATAAGAAAGGTGGATAGGAGATGTGCTATCACTTCATTGATGAAGTGTGTGGGTTGGTCGTCGCTGACGAGTTCGATGGGGCAACCAAAGCGCGAGATCACTTGTTCCCATAAGAACTTGGCAGTCATTCTAGCGTCAATTTTCGTGTTGCTCTTGCCTCTGCCCATTTTGTGAGGTAATCCTTGGCCACCACGATATACTTGGCTTGCGAGTATTGCACCGCAGGGCTTATTGGTCCTATGAAGTCAATTCCCCATTTTTCGAAGGGTTGGCGAGCAATGATTGGGGTTAACTCCATTTGATCCTTACAAATTGGAACTTTTGCCCGTTGGCACTCGTCACAATGCTTGACGAATTGCTTGGCGTCATAGAAAAGTGTGGGCCACCATAGTTGGGACTGCAACACCTTCTGTGCCGTCGTGTCTCCGCTAAAGTGTCCCCCTGCAATGCCACTGTGCGCTTCTGAGAGCATATCGTGCATCTCATATTCACACACACACCTTCGCAACAATCCGTCTTGCCCCAACCTATAGAGTTGGCCTGCAACCAGTTGGTAGGGCTAGAGCTTCAATATCAAGTACCTAAGTCATGCCCTTTCTATTGGTTGCTCAGGCAGCCCGTGATCGAGCACTTGGACTATGTCATCTGCCCAGTATGGCGTCAGATCAGCCTTAAATAGGTCTCTCTCTCTGGACAGGTGGAATAAGTGGGCATCAGGCAACTCGTCATTTATGCCTTGTCCAACTGCCTCTCCTGTGGGTATACGGTGTCAAGATTGTGGGAGAGAAGGAAGGAGTCTCACTTGTAGCTTTCTTGCTTGCACAATGGGGGAATACACACAGGGGTGGAGGCTGAAAACAATTTTTCCTCTTCTTAGTTGTGTAAGCCAAAAAGAACTCAAGTACAAAGAAATAGAAGAACCCTATGTATGGTTCTCAAAACCCAACTCAACTAACTAAAGTTTTTTAGTATTTTGTTTTTTATTTATTTAGCAGAGATCTCCTTCAAGCAAAAAACAAGTCTTTGCAAATTCCTTACAGAAGGTAAAGTTAAATAGTCTAGGCTCTTTCCTAACGAACTCTTACAAACCAGGCATACTAACTGAGCCACGAACTAGAGTAGATAAGGATAGCTATCATGTAGCTATTATTCATGGGCGGTGTACCAACCGCGTCTGCAACTGACAAATCGGTGACATAAATACACAACGGTCACCCTGGCATATCACGAGTGGAGCTCGATATCTCAACACTCCCCCACGAGCTCAATCCCAATTCCTGCACACCAAGCAGGTCTCTGAACTTCACATACCTGAGTATGCGTTTAGCCGCATCCAAATGTGGTTTTCTTGGAGCCTCCAAAAACTGACTTACCAATCCAGCAGCATAGCTCAAATATGGCCTGGTAATAGTCATATAAATCAAACTTCCTACTATGCATCTGTACATAGTAGGGTCTTCTAGGAGCTCACCTACATCTGTGCTGAGCTTCACATTCTGCTCCAAAGGAATTGAAATAGGCTTACAGTCTGTCATCCCATATTTGGACAGCATGTCCAATCCATACTGCCTCTACAAGAGTTGTATCCCACTTGGTGATCTAATCACCTCAATGCCCAAGAAATAACGCAGTTCTCCCAAATCCTTCATCTCAAACTTCTGCTTCAATAGCATTTTCACATGAAGGATATCTTCATCACTGTCACCTGTCATAATCAAATCATCAACATAAATGACAAGTAGCATAATACCTTTCTCTGTTTTTCTCACATAAAGTAAGAAATCTGCCTTGGAAATCTGAAAGCCAATAGTGACAAGATACTGTCCTATCTTGTCAGACCATGCTCTAGGTGCTTGCTTCAAGCCATACAATGCTTTCTTCAACCTGCAAACAAACTCAGGATGAACAACATGCACATAACCTGGTGGCTGCTCCATATAGACCTGTTCTTACAAATCACCATGCAAGAAGGCATTCTTTACATTTATCTGATGTAAAGACCATCCCTTTGATGCAGCCATAGCAATGACTGCTCTTACGGTTGCCATCCTTGCAATCGGAGTGAATGTTTCTTCATAGTCAATGCCATATGTTTGTGCATACCCTTGACTACTAATCTTGCCTTGTATCTGTTCACAGAACCATTTGCATTGTGCTTCACCTTATAAACCCACTTACAACCAATTGTATTTTTACCTTTAGGCAAAGGTACCAATTCCCATGTAGCATTTGCTTCCAAGGCATCCATTTCTTCATCCATGGCTTTCTCCCATTTTTCTTTTCCCATGGCTTCCTCAAAAGAAGTGGGTTCTGGTTCCTGTATCACTTTAACCATATATGCATAATGAATGGCTGTAAATCCATCATATTTTAGCCTATGCACAGGATACCTAGCTTTGGTAGACCTGCGTAAAGTAGGTTCACTCCCAGGTGCTCTCAAAACATCCCTGGTCTTCCTTACTCCAGGTGTAACAATAGAAGGAATATCCAACTCATCATCAATGCTCTGTTCTGAGCCACTGGATTCACCATCCACATAAGAGTGACCTGCATTCACATCAACCATGGGCTGATTAACCTTTTCTTTTTCTTTTCGTGATACCTACATACCACTATCCACATTGTTTTGAGAAGATTCTCCTGATCTCAATCTGCCTATCCATGGCGAAGAATGTGAACCACTGCTAGAGGACGCTCCACGTCCACTAATATTTTGTGACTGCTGCTATGAATTTTGTGCAACATTACCATTTTGTGCATCTACATCATCAATCACATTTACTGGTTTATACCAGCTGCTCATCTCATCAAAAACAACATCTCTGCTCACTGTAAACTTACGAGTAGAAGGGTTATAGCATCTATACCCTTTTTGCTGCAGAGAGTAACCAATAAAGATGCACTTCTCAGCTTTTGGATCCAACTTGGATCTCAGCTCATCTGGCACATGTACATAGGCAATGCAACCAAAAATTTTCAAATGAGAAATATCTGGTTTCCTACCAGTATACCTCTCCTCTGGAGTCACTCCATGTATTGCTGCAGTGGGAGTCCTGTTCATTATGTAGACTGCTGTAGTAACTGCTTCAGCCCAATAAACATCTGGCAGGTCTTTTTCATTGAGCATGGCACGAGATACCTCTCCAATATGCCTGTTTTTTCTTTCTGCAATTCCATTTTGTTGTGGGGTATGACTGCATGAATATTGCTGCTTTATGCCATGCTCCTGTAGGAACCTTGCAAACTCATTTGAGAGGTACTCTCCCCCTCCATCTGACCTTAGGTATTTTATTTGCAGACCTGTTTCTTTTTCAGCCATAGCTTTAAGAGTCTTGAAATGCCCAAAAACTTCACTTTTCTTTTTCATAAAATACACCCAAACTTTTCTGCTATAGTCATCAATGAAAGTGACAAAATAATGACAGCCTCCAAGAGAGATGCAGCTTTAGTAGTCCACACATCAGAGTGGATTAATTCCAATGGCTTCTTACTCTCTTGAACATGTCTAGGAAATGGTTTCCTTGCCTGTTTTCCAAATTGACAGGCTTTACATACCCTATGCATTTCTGCAACCTTGAATTTAGGCAATCCTACAATAATATTTTGGGCCTACATTGATTTAAGTCATTGTACATTAACATGACCAATGTGTTTATGCCAGATATCAATATCTGCAACTACACCGGTCCCATGTGCAAACATTGCTGCACTCAATTCAGGCATGTCTGCATCCAATGTAAACATTCTGCCCTTCTTCTTTCCTTTTGCTATCAAGCGACCTTTATATTTCATATCCTCAACAAAGCACCCATGAGGATTAAATCTGACCTGCAAGCCTTGCTCAACCATTTGACCAACAGAAACCATATTCTTGGTGATATTGGGGACATGAAATACATCGGACAAGTATTTCTTTTTCCCATCTTGCATAGACAAAGGAATTTTTCCAATCTGCACAATAGGATGTGTAGTATCATCACCAGTCTCCACAAATCCTGGTTTTTCCATTTTTCTTGCATCCTCCATCCATTCTGCATGACCTATCATGTGGTTTGATGCACCTGAGTCAACATACCATACATCATTGCTTTCTTCTTTACTTGTCACAGAATTGTTCATGTGCTGCACCATAAACAAGTGCTCATTTCTGTCATCACCCTGTCTACTAGAAGATGCATAATTCCCTTGTTGTAGTTTTCCATTCATGATGTCATTTTGCTTTTTATAACAGTCTTTAGCCATATGACCCATTTTACAACAGTAGTAGCATTCAACATTACTGTTTGCATTTTGGCCTCTTTGCCATCCACCACGACCTCTTTGGCTCCCCCTGCCTCTAGAGTTACCACGTCCTCCTCCATAGGATTGGTTTTCTTGAGTTTCCTGCATATTTTGATTTCTACCATGGCCTCCATATCGGCCTCCTCTACCTCTGCCTCTACCTCTTTCAGCATTTGAGTAGAAGACAACTTCTTTTGAAGTTCCTCCTGAAGAAGATGAATCACCATTTCTCTACTCCTCAGAAATTAAAAGAGCAATCAACTCCTCAAAGTCAGGAAATCTTTCAGAACTGAAATGGATGTCCGAAACTGTGCATAATCCTTTCCTAGACCATTCAAGGTCACAGAAACTAAATCATCATCTTCCACTGGCAACCCAATGGAAGCAAGTGCATCTGCAATCTTCTTCACCTTCATGTGGTAGTCATTGATGCTCATATTTTCTCTCTGCACATTATGCAACTCTTGCTTGAGCTGCATTTTCCTGGCTTGCGTATTTGTGCTATACATTTTTGACAAAGTATCCCATGCCTCCTTTGGCGTACTTGCATCCTGAATATGCACAATCATAGAGTCTGAAATGCTGATAGACAGCCAGTACATAACTTTCCTGGCTCTCTCATGCCATGCTTTAAATGCCTGCATTTGCTGTTGATTGGGAACATCAAGAAGAACTAGTTCTTCTTCATTTCTTGCAACAAATTCCCAATATCCTTTTCCCGTAAGGAAACTCGTCATTCTAAACTTCCATGCTTGGAAGTTGTTCTTGTCGAGCTTTTCAGTGAAAATATGTGAAAGAGAATCAGATGCCATTACAGAACACTGCAAAAAATTATGTCACTGCAAAAAACACAGCTTCACCCTCACAAGGAAAAATCTGCAAAACTGGCGAAAGTGGTATTTGACCACACAGTCACTTCCTAGTGACGATTTTGCATCAACAGGCAACAAGGATGATTCTGTAACTCCCAATGTCTCTGTGCACAAGCATACAATGCAATTTCTACAGTAACTTTTCACCGACTTGTAGAACAGTGGCTGCACAGCATAAAACTGGGCCTTTTCCTGAGTGCGTGCAGAAAACTTCCACCTCCAAAACATGCCCCGAAATGGCCTCAAATTAAAAAAACAAGGTCGCCAAGGCTAAAGCTCTCTCCCGCAGCATATACCAGTCCCTCTTGCTTCACCGCGAAGGGCGTCTCAACCTAAGACAATGCACTCCTGCACTTTCCGGCTGTGCTACCTACAGAGATCTGCTCCCAAAACAGAAAAATGAAAGCGACACTGCTCCTCTTACCAGAACACCGTGAGCTTGGCTTGCTTTCTTGAGCTCCTTACCACGAACAGGGCTCTGATACCATATCAAGATTGTGGGAGAGAAGGAAGGAGTCTCACTTGTAGCTTTCTTGCTTGCACAATGGGGGAATACACACAGGGGTGGAGGTTGAAAACAGTTTTTCCTCTTCTTAGTTGTGTAAGCCAAAAATAACTCAAGTACAAAGAAATAGAAGAACCCTATGTATGGTTCTCAAAACCCAACTCAACTAACTAAGGTGGCATACTAACTGAGCCACAAACTAGAGTAGATAAGGATAGCTATCATGTAGCTATTATTCATGGGCGGTGTACCAACCGCGTCTGCAACTGACAAGTCGGTGACATAAATACACAACGATCACCCTGGCGTATCACGAGTGGAGCTCGATATCTCAACATACGGGACATGTGATCAGCCATGTAATGTTGTTTTCCCTTTTGTACCACCATGGAGAAATCAAACTCTAGGAGCAGGAGGAGCCATCAAGCTATGCGTCGTGTAGCACAAGGTTTGTTTACCAAGTAGAGCAGGGCTTGATGGTCCACGAAGAAGGTGAAAGGTGTGGCCAATAGATAGTGCCGGAATTTCTTCACGGCAAACACCATGGCTAGTCCCTCCCTTTCCGTCACTGAATAATTCATCTCCGTCTCAGTGAGTTTCCTGCTAGCGAAGCTCACTGGGTAGTCCAAGTTATGCTCACTCGGTTGGTACAACACTACTCCTACGACAGACTTAGAGGCATCAATGTGGACGTGGAAGGTAGTGGTCCAATCCGGGGCTCATAGAATTGGTGCCGTTGTTAGAGCCTGTTTCAATTGTTCGTATGCTTGTTGGCATGCTTCGGTCCACTCAAAGACGATCAGTAGCTTGTACAATGGCCTAGCGATCAGTGCGTAGTTTAGTATAAATTGCCGATAGTATCCTGTGTGGCCTTGTTAGATATGATCAATGCCCCCACCCTCATTAGGTGCTACCAATGATCCATGGTGCTCAAAGTTGTAAGGCCCCCATTATGAGGAGAAGCCAAATGTGAGCCCGGACATTGGTTGAGTCCTGACTTGTATATCAGATGAGGTCTATGTGACCGGATGGCAAAAAGGTGACTGTTGTGGGTCTAATCTTTGGGTTAGACAGAGTGGTTAAGCTGGTAGCAACTCGAGGCACATTGCATTGAGTTGCGTGGTAAGGGAGTTAAAAGGGGCCCCTATTGTGGGGTCCGGGGGCCGCGGAAGCGGCCCCTGGCTGGGGGGTCCCAGGGGGGCCAGCGGCCCCCCTGGCGGGGGTCCGGGGGCAGCGCCCCCGGCCCGATGGTAAAGGGAATATTCCCTGGAATATTCCCTGGCCGACTAGTGGAGGCTCATATGGTAGGTCGGTCAGCAGGCCGACCTAACGACCTTCGCGGGCTATAAAAGCTAAACCCCTTCGCAGCCATCTTACACTCATCTTTCACCCAGTCAGAGTTGTTGTTCCAGCTAGCCTTAAGCTCTTCGCCTATCTTCTGTCTAGATCGCCATCTAAGCTTCACTCAGTGGAAGCGCACGGGTGGACAGAGCCATCTTTGTATCAGTTGTTTGGAGTTAAAGAATTTTACTGATTCTCCTCTTATCTGTTGTGTACTCTCTATCTCTTTCTCAGATTCTGTTCGCTGCGCCGTGTAATATTTTACAGGCCTAAGAAGCATTGAACTCCCTTGTAATTACTTGGGGGTGGAAGGTCAACGATAACCTTGACCTTCGAGAAGTCCATGACAATGCTGTTCTTTGACACCACGTGTCCCAACATGCATCCGTGCTTTACCCAAAACTGACATTTCAAGGGATTCAGGGAAAGGCGGTATAAGCAACACCGTTCAAAGACCGTGCGGAGTTTGTCCAGATGTTCACACACAAGTCATCCACAAAGACCTCCAACTCCTTGCGAAGCATGTCCTTGAATACGGTGCACATAAGGCGTTGGAAGGTGGAGGGGGCATTGCTTAACCCAAAGGGCATGACTACATACGCAAAGATGCCCCACTCAGTGGTGAAGGTAGTCTTGTGCATGTCTACAGGATGCACTTGCACCTGATTGTACCCCAAGAAGCCATCCAGGAAACTGTAGGCTTCCTTACCTGTCATTCTCTCAAGCATGTGCTCGGTGTACGGCAAGGTGTAGTTGTCTCTCTTTGTAGCAGCGTTCACCTTCTTGTAATTGAGGCACACTCGAATCGTGCCATTTTTCTTCATCACCATGAATATGGGTGACACCCAGTCTGTGTGCTCAATTTTGTAAATGAATCTAGCTCTCATTAGCTTGTCGATTTTCTCCTTGACAGCATGAGCATGCTTTGGATTCATGGGGAATGCTGCTTGACTGGCGTTGCATCTGACGTCATGGGTATGTTGTGAGTCACAACACTCGGATCTACCCCTCGTAGCTCATCTAAGGACCAAGCAAATACATCTATGTACTCCCGCAAAAGAGTGACAAGACTGGACTCTTCTTCAGTAGTCAAGTCCTCGGCAATGAACAATGGTCGGGGCACTTTCCCTTCCAGGGCTAGGTTTACCTCCTTGACCTTGGCTGGCCCTTCGATTGGTTCGCTGGTTTGCCCTTGGCACTTGGCACTTAGCAAAACCACTACCCTGTCCCCTTTTTTGAATTTAGAGAAGTGTTTAGGGAGGTCTTGCGGCTTCCTTTGCTCCTCTAATTGTGTATCCTTCGGACGCTTTGCCTCATCCTGCCCCAACCGTCTGCGCCTCAGGTGGACAGGTAAGTCCCCCTTGGTGCGTTTGGTCAACGGTGGCCTAGGGATTTCTAGGTCACTATCCAAAGTAACTTCTGATTCAGAGTTAAACCCCCCATTTTCACTAGAGGAGGTGGTCTCCCCTGGTGGCCGCAGTTCAGATGGCGATTCGGTTCTAAGCAGTGCTTTCGTTCCTGGTTGGACTAGGCCGGCTTGCTCAAGGTCTACTGCTCCTATCCGTTCCAACCAAGCACGATCACATTTCATACGCATAACTCCTTGGTCCATTCTAAGGGCCTATCTCTTCTGCGTCTTTGCCCGTATCTGCTCAATTTCTCGCCCTTTGGTGTCGTATTCTATGGTATCCACCTCACCCTCACTTTCATCACCGAAGGATTGGCAATCTTCGTATTCATCACAGGAATCTTTATCGCTCGACTTCTCATCGTCTCCCAAGGCTTGCTTTGCCTTGTCTTGTTGGTCGGGAACCAAAGCCCAGTTATACCTGAGGTTCAGCTCGTGTACCCTGGTCCACTTCCAATCGGACTCCTCCAAGAGGTCCTGGAGTGGCTTGAGGTTGGCGGCTACGTTTCCTACCAATCGACGGTCCGTTGAGTGCTCCAGTATTCCCTGGAGTTCCCTCTTCTTGGAAGGCACTTGGAAGGTAACTGGCTCTGACCCTCCATGGAGGCTTGATGTCATCATGTAGAGTGGTGCAGGAAGTGTTTTGTTTGCCTTGTCAACCGCTTTGATGACTTGCTCATATGCCTTGTGGTCGGAGAATGGCAGGCCAATTGTAGCGAGGACGTGCATCCAATCCCACTCATCTTCTGGGTATGGGATATACTTGGTCAAGGACTCATAGGGCTTCCTGACCTGAGTGTTCCCTTTGAGCACAGTAGAGATGGCATCCAGGTTGATTGGTGAGGTCTTCCAAGTGTCCATTTCTATTTGTACGGTGTTATTTCTATTGCCAAGGAAGATCAAGCCATTACCCCAATCTTCAATGACTCTAGCATTGTGCATCCAAGGTCGGCCTAATAGAATATCATAGTCCACTCCCTTCATGACTATAAAGTCAATGGAGAATTGGAGTCCTGCAATCTTCACTGGCCAATTTTTCAAAATCCCGAATGGTTTCACTCTCATACCGTTTGCTAGTGTAACGTTAAATCTAGCAGTTTCAACATGAGGGTTTCCCCAAGTTTGCAGCACTGCGTGGCTAAGCACACTAACCCCAGCTCCCGTGTCTACGATTCCCTTCCTTGTTGAGTCACCCAGGGCTAGGACCAGCAGGACTACGTGCATCTCAGAGCCTTCCCAAAAGGTGTTGACGTGCAAGGATTTAGGTATAGAGTGTAGCGTGAGGCTGGGCAATTATGTTTCTGCATCCTGGTCTTGCGGGTCTATCGTGACCTGCTCTTGTGAGTCCTCAACCCACTACTTAAGGTCTTGCCATAGGGCAGGGTGCTGCGTAAGTAGATCTCCCAGGCCAAATGTTACAGGGGTGGTCACTAGTGTGGTCAGGAGATTGCTAAATACTCGTCCTTCCCTTATCCTAGACTATCCAGGCCAACGGTCGTGGTTGATCTGCGGCTCTGTTGTGTCCAGCTTCATCTTAGTGGCACTGCTTGTGGCACAATAGCCTCAGCTGACTTAGGTGGAGGCTGTGACCTTGGGGTGTGCTTATGTTGGAGAGATCATCGATCTCGTCCTCTGTGATGGGTTCTGCATCTTTGAGGTGCTATTGAGCCTCCCTCACCCATTCCTTCACCTTTTCTATGGCCTCCAATTGTCACTTGGGGTGCGGGTATTCCCCTATCTTAGTGCTTCCCTTTTCAGCTGTCTTAGGGGCTGAAGTCTCTGCCTCTGCATCTGAGACTTTCTTCCCAGCGGTTAAAGTCATAGCATCCTCGGTAATCAATGCAACCTTAGCATCCGACCTCTTATTCCGCCTGCAGCTTTTCTTCCCTACTGAGGCCGTGTCCAGGTTGCTAGGTCCTAGCAGAGAGATGCCGACTTGCTTGGTTTGGGCTCATGTCATAACTCATAAGGGAATAGGAGTGGCCTCCCCATCAGGGTTTTCGACACCAAATAGCCCTAATAGGACGGATGGCAAATTAACCGCGCTAGAGGACGGCTTCCGCTTTGGGCAATCAACGAAAAGATGGGTGATTCCGCACTCTGTGCACCTTTGATAAGCCTTGTCCCTGTTTTGCTGCTCTCTTTCAGGGCAGCGTGATGATACATGTCCGGGGTGTCCGCAAGTCCAACAAGTGACTGGATCCTCTGGCTGCCCTCCTAGGCCTCTACCACGTCCTCTTCCCAACGCCATCACCAGCACGGGTCGATAATCCGTGAGGACAGCATTACCCTCGTCGACATGCAAGATGTAAGGGTAGATGTAGGTCTCTTCATCGTTTGGCTCCTCCACGTAATGAATTGGAGCATCGCTTGGTGGGTGGGTCGCATAGGGACCAGGCGGTCTAGGAATGCCGGTGGGATTTATGTCCATTCTAGGGGCGGCGGGTCTCACATCATTAGGCACGGGTAGAGTCAATGGAGCTCCCCTTCCGAAGAATGGTTACGGCCTGTTAGCTAGATAAGGTTGGCCGTAGGGTTGCGAGTATGGAAACCTTCTTGGGAGTCTACATTGTGCGGTATCGTGGCCGAACCTTGCGCAGTTGGCACAAGGTCTTGACCTAGGGTCTTGACACTCGGTCGGCAAGTGGTTTCCCCCACAGTACACACATTGGACGTGCGGGCGCGTTGGTCATCTCACCACGTCCTGTATCTTGGTTAACTCCATCCTGGGCCGTGGTTTGCCTCGGTGGCTTTCCCCTTGTCTTGGGGTGATGGGCTTGACCGCTCACTAGAGGCTAGCGTTCTCTCTAAACTCTGCGGGTTGGTTTCCTGTAGGTTTGAGCTCCTGGAGCTCCGCTCTTTCAGCTGGTCATTGACACTGATGGCTTCCTCAAAAATCCTAGCCACCACGTCTCGCTGCAAGCTTGAGTTGCCTGCCAGTGCCTTATACAATTCCTCATCTCGAATTCCATTGATGAATACTGTCAATACTGCCCTCTCAGTCGGTCGCTCGCCTAAGGGGATTCTTTTAAGGAGGCTTCTCACATGGGTCACATAGCCACGGATGCCCTCCTTCTCCTTCTGCTTGTTGACGTTCATCGCGTACTAGCAGGTTGTCGGAGTATCTAGGTTTGGCAAACCTCTTGACAAAAAGGTCCTTGAGGTTATTGAAGTTGGCTCGTTTTATGGCATCCAAGCTTGTATACCAGGTCCTACCGTTATCGCTTAAGCAAAGTCCGAAATGCTTGCGAATGTTGAGCCTGGTCATTGAGGCCATTGGCTTTGTAGACTTGCTCAAATTGCTCGACGAAGCTGTACGGGTCGTCAGGTGACTGGTACTTGTCGAGTTGCTTGGCAACAATAGGTATTTTGGCTTGGCTCTTTGAGCCTTGGTTTGCCCCCAACCCTGCAAGCAGCGACATTGCTAGTGCAGTGGCACTCTGCTCTACCGTGGTGTTATCGAGCAGCCATTTCATGAGGAACTCGCTCAGCGTCAGGTCTCCCTCTAGTGCTTTCTCCTGGTCCATACGGTTCCGGCCAGCCAAGTTGAGCAGTCGCTGCACCTCATGTAGCTCCATGCTTTGCCTCAGGCTCTTGGCTTGTTGATCCTTATTATACTTGGCTATGCCCTGCAATGCCTTGCAGGCTAGCCTTCTCTCCTCCTCCACCTCTGCAATGATTGCATCTGCCATTCTGCCATGGTGCTCGTACCGGCATGCGCATCATAATTGCTCACCATCTATTGTATAGCATCTGGGTATGCACTCACGTCGAGCTCCTCAGTAAACCGATGGTCCGAGCCTTCCTCCATCATGGTCAAAGCCTTGCACCTCGCTGCGTTGTCAACCAGGTCACTGGTCATGATAGGTCCGTGTTGTTGGCACTCCTCGCTTGGTTCTTCTTCTACGTCCTGCGTGTTTGTCTACGTTGGGTCTTCTCCTATTGGCAGGTTCCTTGAGTAATTTATCTGAGTGAGTTCTCTTAACCACTGAATACAATTCTCATTTTACCGCCGGCTCGATGAGTGTGTTGTTCCTTGTGCACTTATGCCCAATCAGGCTTTCAGCTTCCTTAAGTGTACTTCAAGTGCACAATTCAAGGTGAGTGCAGTAGGCAATTCCTCAGCGCCCCACTCACTCTCGCTTGCTTCTGGCCTGATAGGCTCGTGGGTCCATTTTTCGGCCGTTTAGTCGGGGTTTAGAGTTCCTTGGTTGTTTCCTTGTTCACTTTTGATCGATCGGGTCTTTGTGGTTCAACGGCTTGCGTTCTAGTCCGTGGACCCCTCAACTGTCTACTGCCCACCGCTAAGCAGCTGTGTACTACGATTTCTCTTATCCTGGGTGCTAGAATCAAGTTCTGAACGCCCGAAGGGTTTCGACAAGTTGTGCTAATGCGCATTTGTTGGTTGGATCAAATTTTTGACAACTTTGGCAAAAGGCTGCATTCGGACCAAGTGGTCCAAATTGCAGGGTCCGAGTGGATCACTCGGACAAGCCGAATGGCATGGGGTCAAGGGTCGAATCTCCAAATTTGGCTCGGACGAGTTTTACTCGGCAGACAGCCTTAATGACGGGGTTGGTAGATTCGGACGGGTCACTTGGATGGGCGGAATGGCACCAGGCCGAATGTGCCACATTGTCAAAAGGTTATGGCTCGAACGGTCCAAATAGAGTCATTCAGACGGGTTGACTCAAATAGGCCAAATGCCAACTAGGGTTCTAGCCAAGCAGCTGAATGGCAAGGGGCCGAAGGCCGATTTTGGGCCTCGGCCGAGAAGCAGTAGCTCTAATGGGCCGAATACGGCGTGACGAAAACCGCACCATGCAGATCTTGCCCGATTCTTGCAATTTACTCAACTATTACAAGCACAAACCTCCAGATGCCATCTAGGGGGTTTGAGGGATGGATTGATGTACCTGAACGGGTCGGTGAGTGCGTCGCTGCTGCGATCGAATCACACGGCCTGGGGGACTTCCTAGCTCTCTCTCTCTCTCTTTCTCTCACACTAAAATGGCACAAATGAGTTCTCTTTTGGCCTCCCGATTCTTATATGCCCTCCCAGCTATGGTGTTGACACCCCCGATCCCTCTCTTGTCGATCTTAGTCCTCACTAGCGAGCATTTTGCGCATTTGCATGACTTCTTCCCTGTTTTTACCCTGTTTTGAAACAGTGAACCCTACCCCTTTTCTTTCGATCTCCTAGCTCTAACCTACACTAAATGCAATAAAATTTGAAGACAAAAAACTGGAATAGATTCTCCATGCTTTCCAATCATCAACAACCAAAATATCCAAAATACTTACTTGTTCCGAAGATTAAAAGCACAAACTTCCTACCTATCTCAAGCTCCATTTCGGGGATGAATACCCTACTTTGATGTTCGATGTAAGGCGCACAAGTGCTCAAGCTTGAATCCATGGTCGCGGCAACGGAACCAAAATGTGGGAACTTTCGCTCAATCGCCAAGACCCACGGACCGCTTATTGTTTCAAGCGTTCCAAGCCAAGCACTAATTGCTACCTCTCACATAACCGACGCGCCATCCATATCTACGGGTGTAGTGAGCTTACCTCCGTGCCGTTCGAGTTACCTCCTCTCCTGTGCACTCTAGTAGCTCCACGATCCAAGTGCAAGCTTCAAGCAAGCTCGATCCTCAAGCTCCACGCTCCAAGCTCCATTGCCACGAGCAAGACAAGAGAAGAGAAGAGAAGAGAAGAATAGAGGAGAAGATGGAGATCTTCTCCTCCACGGTCCCTCACCCTCACACACTCACTCCCTCACACTCTCACACTCCCTCTCTCAAGTACAAGCTCAAGCAAGCAAGAATAAGAAGAAGAAGAAGAAGAGGAGAGCTACTTTTGGCCACATACAAGAATGAGCTTCACATTCATTTTTCAACTTTATATACAAAACTCTAAACCTTTTCCGGGCGGTCATCCCCTTTTCCTCTTTTACATGGCCGGCCGGAGACTAGGCCCTCTTTCCCATTTCCCACCATCCTAGCTTACCCTCTTCCTTCTAATGTATGCACTTTGCACAAGAGCGAGCTTGGCACTCTTTTACACAGGTTTGGGGGCACTCCCCTATTTTAATGGTGCGCCTTTCCTCTTTTATTTCCATGGCCCCATACCAAAGCCTTTTGAGGGTCATGTCTGAATATTTGAATTTTTTAGGGATTGGTTGCTAGTCGAGGCACCTTTTTGCTCTTGCGCCTTTTTTGCTATTTTTTCCTTCTCCCAGTTTCCACTTTTCTGTGCTGCGGTAACGTGGTCGAAAACACAGTAACAAGTAATATGGCACAATCACAAGTGCCAGAAAGATACAGTTGAAGCAGAAGTTCAAAAACATGGAGAGAAAGAGCAGATCTATACAGAATTATGTCACGGAGGTTAAGACCATTGCGGATCAGCTGGCATTTGTTGGTTCATAGGTTGAAGATGAAGACATGGTTGCTGTGACTTTGAATGGCTTGGGGCCTAAGTATAAGTATTTTGACACTTCTATGTCTGTGAGGGCTGAAATGCCTGATTTTAATGAGCTGGTTGTGTTGCTTATCCATGAGGAGGTTAAACTTGGCTTGGCTACAGGGTCAAGCAGTTCTAAATATAAGGATGCAGTTTTCTATTCCAATCAACGCGGCCTAGGCAGCCGTGGTAGAGGATATGGATTGTGCAGAGGAGACCAACAGAATGCATCCTATGGCAATAACAACTAGCACATATCAAACACAAGAGGTGGTGGAAACTTTAGTGGTAGGGGGAGACCTAGCCCTAGAGGCAGAGGCTCCTGGCAACATCAGCATCCATCTAATAATGCGAATAAGGATAAGGATTGTCATTACTGCGGGAAGTATGGGCATATTGCCAAGGACTACTGGAAGGAGCAGGGCAATTAGAAAGGCAAACAACTTGGACACTTTGCTACGTCTAGTTAGGCAGATGATACTTCAGGAGATAGATTGTTTGCCATGCAGTATGTAAAAGACAAGGCTGCTAAAAAATCCACTGATGATATAGTTTGGTATATTGATTCAGGGGCATCAAACTACATGACCCCTCACGGTGATTGGTTTACAGATATGGTGCCTGAAAGGCATGGCTATATATGCACAGGGGATGACACGCAACATAGCATTGAGCATAAAGGCAAAGTGCCTCTTGTGGTTTATGATGGCAAAAAGAAAAATTTGCATGATGTATTGCATGTTCCTTCGATTACGAAGAACCTACTGTCTGTTGGTTAGATGATGGAGCAGAACTTGCAGGTTAGATTCAACAAGCATGGTTTCTTTATTGAAGACTTTGGTAACGGCTGCAAATTGATTAGTAGCGGTCACAGGAATGGCAAAATGTTTACTCTTGATGCTACTTTGCCAGAGCTAAATTCAGCTATGTTTGCCCATGGTTTTGGCACTATCAGAGATTTGGAAATTTGTCACAAGAGAGTGGGCCATGTAAATTTGCAAAGGCTGCAAATTATGCAAAAAAAAACAGCTCGTTACAAGTTTACCCAAGTTCCAATACTCAGATATTGGTCATGTTTGCGATGCTTGCTAGTTTGGTAAGCAATCCAGGTTGCCATTTGTCAGGCATGTAAGGCACAGTACACGTCCGTTACAATTAGCGCACTCTAATGTTTGGGGGCCAACCCATAATGCATCTATGGGAGGCTCTAGATACTATGTGACATTCATTAATGACTTCAGTCGCTATACTTGGGTCTATATTTTGAAGACAAAGGATGAGGTGTTTTTTGTTTTTGAGCAATTTCAAAAGTAGGTTGAAAAGGAATTTGACTGCTATACCTCTTGCTTGAGATCAGATAGCAGTGGGGAGTATGTGTCAAATGAGTTTGATAATTTCTGGCTAAAAATGGCATATGTAGGCAGCTTACCTGCAACTACACTCCTTAGCAGAATAGGGTAGCTGAAAGAAAGAACAGGGTCTTGATGGAAGTTGCTCGTGCCATGATGAATGAGAAGAAGATGCCGCTCTATTATTGGGCTAAGGCTGTTACGATAACCATGTATATCTTGAATTAGACTCCCACTGCAGGTATTCATTAGATGACACTGTTTGAAAAGCTATATGGCTATAAGCCATATGTAAGTCACCTGAAAGTCTTTGGTTGTCTTGCCTATATGCACATTCCAGATGAGAAAAGAAAGAAGTTGGATCCAAAAGCACATAAATGTGTTTTCATTGGATATTCGCAGGAGAAGAAGACATACAAATGCTATGATCCCTCTACTAGGGAGACTTTGGTAAGCAGGGATGTTATCACTGGCTACAATGCCATTGGATATGCCTTCTACTCATGTATCTATAGTTGATTTGCAGTAGAGCACTACTTTGACAGGATCTAGTAGTCAGACAGTATCCCCATGGATAGGGAGATTGAGGAGCTCACCGTCCATTGACACCAATATGTCAGTGAGGGGGAGATATGATGTCTTGGACAGCAAAGGAAAAGAGAAAGCTACTGAGGATGCATCTAGTATGATGACACTTGGTAGAATGACTTCTGGTGATACTTTAGACAGTGAACTTGGTATCTCGACTGTCTATACGTCTGGCATAAGGAAGAGCAGGTACATTCCACCTCATGAGAGAAGGGAATCGAGCAGTGCACCACAGCCTAGACGCTCGTAGAGGGTCAGATACCCTGTTGACAGGTTGACATACAGTGGCTACTCTACAAAGCATTATGCTTACATGACAAAAGTTATGGAGATCAAAGAACCAAGTACATATACTAAAGCAGTGAAAGATGAGAACTGGTGTGCAGCTATGGATGAAGAAATGAATGCCTTGGCTGAAAATAAGTCATGGAATCTTGTGCCATTGCCTAAAGGGAAAAAGACCATTGGCTGCAAATGGGTCTACAAAATCAAATGCAAGTCATATGGTAGTGTGGAGAGATACAAAGCCATGCTAGTTGCAAAGGGGTATGCCCAACAATATGGACTTAATTATGAGGAAACATTTAGCCCTATTCCCAAGATGGCAACCATATGCACCGTGATTGCTTTGGCTGCTACTAGAGGCTGGAAATTGCAGCAAATGGATGTGAAGAATGCATTTCTTAATGGCGACTTAGCAGAGGATGTCTATATGGTTCAGCCAGAAGGGTATGTTCACCCTGATTTTCAGCATTATGTATGTAGGCTGAAAAAGGCATTGTACGGGCTGAAGCAGGCTCCGAGAGCTTGGCATGCTAGGATCAGTAACTACTTACACAGATTGGGATTTGCTCTTGGTAGGGCTAATCATTGCCTCTTTACAAAGAAGAATGATAGTGGCTTGGTAGTGCTGGGCATATATGTTGATGACCTGATAATCATAGGTGATGATGATTGGGGGATACAACATGTTATGAAGATGTTGAAATCTGAATTTGACATGAAAGATCTAGGTGAATTGAAGTACTTTTTGGGTATTGAGGTGATCAAGGCTGAAAATGGTTTATAGTGGCTGATGTAGAAACATTATGCCATGGAAATGCTAAAGAAATATGGCATGGCTAATTGTAAACCATTGGATACACCTCTTGATCAGAATGTCAATCTAGACATTAGCACTGGAGCTAAAATTTAGGATGTGACTATGTACAGGCAAATGGTTGGAAGTTTGATCTACTTGACCATCACTAGGCCGGGACTTGAGTTATATAGTTGGGCTCATAAGTCAGTTTATACAGAAGCCCACATTTGGATGCTATTAGGCGGATTATGAGATATGTTAAGTCCACTGTAGATTATGGGCTATTCTATGTGAGAGATAAGCCCTTGAAACTGGTTGGATACACAGATGCAGATTGGGTAGGATGCTCATATGATCGTAGATCTACGAGTGGTTATGCTTTTGGCTTTGGAAGTGGCATGATCAGTTGGAGTAAAAGAAGCAACCAACAGTTGCATTATCTAGTACTAAGGCAGAGTACAAGGGTGCTACATTGGCAGCATGCGAGATTTCATGGCTACTCAAGCTTATGGCTAATTTGGATATTCAGGTGGATGCTCCAGTGACCTTATTATATGACAATCTCAGTAGTGTACTCCTGGCAACGAATCTAGTATATCATGCCAGAACGAAACATATAGAGGTACACTACCACTTCATCAGAGAGATGGTTCTTGTAGGGAGAGTTGATCTCATGCATGTGAAGACTGATGAGCAAGTTGCAAATATCTTTAACAAGTCCTTGGGTAAAGATAAGTTGAGTGTTTTTAAACAGTTGCTTGGTGTGTAGATGCTATCTTGAGCTTGAGGGGGAGTGTTAAGACTTCAAGCTTGATCTACTATCTTTGGTATGACCATACCTGACACTTAAGTTGTCTAGTTGTACCACACTATGCGGACATTAAAAAAGTCGGTGCTTAGGACTTAACTGCTTTGGTGTGAACGGTCCTGTGTGACCTTAGGTTGCACATTCACTAAGTAGTGTGTGGAATGATAATGAAAGAGAGAGAGCACTCTGCTCTCACTGTTGCTTCTTCACTCTTGTCTCTGTCTCTGATTGTTAACAATCCAGTAGTGGTGGTGAGGATGGACCTTACACATGGTATTTCTACCATTCTCTTTATTAAAGAAAATAAGATATATCGGTCATTGGAGAAAAGGATTTAGGTCCCTATCATGCCAACCTATTCTTCAAGAAAATGCGGAAACACCCTCGGGAGTAGGAAAGAAGAGAAGAAAAGAATGCAAAGAAAAAAAAGAAAAAAATCCTATGGGAGAAAAGGAAGCAATTCCCTGTTATAGGAGGCCTCTTTCCAAGAAAAAGTGGTAAATGCCCTTGGACGAGAAGCTAGCTGTGGAAAAGGTGGTAACACCCTATAGTCCAAGATAGTCGAATCATCAGCAGACACTTTTCCAAAAAAAATTCCAAAGCCACCTCCCCTGGTATGCTATCTATGTACTCCCCCGCAAAACATGTGATTTGTTGGCATTGTAAGCTTTGGTGTTTGCGGGTGTGTATGTGAAAGCACTCTTATGTGCTCAAGATAGTATGGTGTATGAATATGGATGAGAGATGTGGAGTAAAGTGTGCCACATAGGGCACACATGTAAAGTGTGGGTTGTATGGTGTCACATGGGGACACACATGGAAAGTGTGAGGGACCATTGATTGATATCTCTTCCTTTATATATGTAACTAGTCTATGCAATGAAAAATAAGAAGAGAACATTTGTTGAGTGTGCATATTGTTTGCCTTCTCTTTGTAGCCATGGAGTTCCTTGTCTATTACAATCCTCTGTGATAATATATCAATAATTTTGTATACACCATGATCAACCCCACATTGGGTTTCTTGACATGGTATCAAAGCTATGGTTAGGGCTCTTAATCATGGTGTTTTTTAAATGTATGTAGCTATATCATTGTATGCCCTTAGTATGTTTTAGCCGTTCCTTTTTTTTAAAAAAAATCTTGCACACTCATTATCATTATGATTGCAAATGAGGGGGCTGAAATTTTTGAGGATTACAAAGAGGCCATCAACATCAAATTAAGGGGCTTTGTATTGTGGAGGATGAAAATGGAGTTTTTTACAACAAGTGAGTGGAGCCATCGTCATCAAAGAAGCGACTAATAGAAGTCAAAGGTATTTGGTTTATTTTCCTCTTCAATTATAATTTTTGAGTATGGAATAATGCTCAAATAAGAGAAAGATTGTTGTTCGTGGACATTGTTGTCCTATTGGCTCTTGCCCTTGAGCAAGGAACATGTGAAGGTGTATATGCTTACTGTCATTGGAACAACAAGTATTGTTGGGATGGTTGCAATCCAAGATGGAGCATGTCGGTTGAGGCATGTCTCATGTGTGTGCTCAAGGATGGAGAAATGGAAGTTGGGTTGGCTTCAACAACAATAAGTGAAGAGGAGGAGAAGCCTGTTGATACTCTTGGTCAAAAGATAGAAGTTGTTAGTCTCTGATTTTGAAGCTATTAGCTCTTTATTGGGGTCTTCAAAGAAGCCCATTGATATTACTAGTACAACAAAAAGAGTTTCTTGCAAACATGGTGTTGCAAAGAGAAAGTTATGAGAAGGTGAAGCCCATAAATATGCAGTGTCAAGAGAGCATGCTGATTTCAAAGGCCCACAAGTGAACAAAGAACAGAATTCATGAAAGAATATCGGAGCTAGAGGCTGGGTCCAATAGCTTGAAGGGCTTCCAAGGAAAAGAATGTGGCATATTCAAGAGAGAGAGAGAGAGAGAGAGAGAGAGAGAGAGAGAGAGAGAGAGAGAGAGAGAGAGAGAGAGAGAGAGAGAGAGAGAGAGAGAGAGAGAGAGAGAGAGAGAGCTTGAACGAGAGAGCTCTCTATCATCCGAGAGACGGGACCGCCGTCAACTATAGAGCAAACAAAGAATCGGCTTGGAAGACGCCCCTTCAGAATAGGAAATACTTCCTTGTTTGGCTGTTAAAGGTCAATTTGATCTGAAGGATTTATTAATGCTTTATTGAATGAACATTACCCGCTCTCTCTGTAGCGCTGTTCTTGATCTCGATTGGTGGCATTCATGAAGAAAGAAGAAGAAGAAGAAAGGGGCAGAGGAAGGAGATATTGGCAGCAACAGAATGGCAAAAGGTGTTGAAGGTGAAGCAGAAGAAGGCGGTGTTGCAAGTAGCACAGCTAAACTCGCAAAGGGGACATCCAAGCTACCCAACCTATACATAACAGATGGGATTGCTATAACAGCATGACATCTCTTTCTTTGTTCTAGAAGAGGATGAATGACAAAGGAAAAGAAGGTAAGAAGAAGATGATTGCCTGCCATACCTTATCTCTCACTATCCAATCACTTTACCTGAAAAAAAAGAAAATAAAATAAAATAAAAGAGTCTTAAACATTGATTTTGGATAAAGCCTTATTTACTTGATGTTAACTATACTTCAACATAAATTGCTAAAAAAATATTGTATCTCATCCATGGTATGAGGGTACTCTTCCTAAGCCCACATAGAGGCTCAAAATGAATGTATTTATTTGTATATGTGCCTTGACAAAGTGTATTCAAGACAAGGTTGCACAAGAATTGATTGTGCACGGTTCTTTGCCCGAGATTGAGATCTCAAAAGGATGTAAGTGTATGGTGTGTGTGAGTGTGCACATTTGGATGCACGAGCAGGTTTGTCATGCCTTTCCCGAACACTATAGTAGTTCAAAAAGGATGGGATAGGTTCACCCGAGCAAGTGATGCTCAAACGAACATTGTACATGCACATAAAACATGCATATGGTGGACTAGATGTGTCTAGTCATATAAACACTCCAATATATCATTGAGGGGGAGTGTTAAGAAGCAGCGATTGCGGTCATGCAAGAAGTAGCAATTACGGTCATGCAATGCTACATTGGATGGGTGACAAGGTAAAATTAAACACCTCACTTAAGAGGGGGTGTTGGCATTGTAAGCTTCGGTGTTTGCGAGTGTGTATATGTGAAAGCACTCTTATGTGCTCAAGATTGTATGGTGCATGAATATGGACGAGAGATGTGGAGTAAAGTGTGCCACATAGGGCACACATGTAAAGTGTGGGTTGTATGGTGTCAGATGGGGACATACATGGAAAGTGTGAGGGATCATTGATTGGTATCTCTTCCTTTATATATGTAACTAGTCTATGCAATGAAAAATAAGAAGAGAACATTTGTTGAGTGTGCATATTGTTTGCCTTCTCTTTGTAGCCATGGATTTCCTTGTCTATTACAATCCTTTGTGATAATATATCAATCATTTTGTACACACCATGATCAACCCCACATTGGGTTTCTTGACATGATTCCCTAACATAGACGACACGATCTTCAAAAAATTTACACTACCAAACATATGGTCTACGTCCTTAGGTACGACTCATCTTCAAAACCTTAATGATAATAATAGATGAAGCGATCTTCATCAATAAAAAAATGAGTGGTGTTTTCTTTCATCCTAACATGATGAACTATGAGTATGGGCTACCCTCTATATTTATCAGCAAAGTGTGAGATAGAGGGTGAGGTGAGTGACCAGTCCTTGCCCTTTATATTTAATAGAGAGGTGCGATGTGTGAATGGAGTGTTGCACACACAAGTTAGGTCTCTCAATGCACAATGTACAATCTGTTCCTATGAACTGCACTATACAGCTCCCTGGCCTTCCTTCTCGCATTGTATGCCAGCACAGGGCAGGATACACTACTGCAAAACTAGCAAATGTGCACAAGGCATACAACCTTTGCACAACTAATTTTTAGGATAACAATAATGGGTGTAAGGAGTAGGTTGCCCTTGTGTATTCTCAAATAGAGTGTCCGTTAGAGGGGGGTTGAGTGTGACTGGTGTTTCCTCAATTAAATATTGAGAGGTGAGGTTGAGAGGTGAGGATTGAGGGACGTTACAACAACTAGAGTCAAATATGTTCTCATTTTTCTATGTACACATGGGATTGATCTCTGCTATCACCATAGGATACATCATCCTCTTCTGTACACTGCACAACAAGGCTCCCTGGTGGCCTTCCTGCTTGCACCTATGCCAAACATGGTTGGACACACTAATGCACCATCAACTGTGCACCTTGGCATACTCCCTCTGCACCATCCCCCTTATCGATTCATATCCCGCGCGTGAGATTTGAGTTTCAATCATGATTCACTCAAGTAATGTCAATACTAGGGTAAGTGACCGTTCTTTCATTCCATTTGAGTGACCGTGAGTGGAGTGCAATGTTCTTTGCCATCGATGGTTTTTCATGATTCCCTCAACAAAGATGCCTCCTTGGGTATTCCTACTATGTGGTCCCTATCCCATTGGACATGTGCATGTGACAAAGACACCTTGATCTCTCTTGCATCCGATTGTGATATAGTATGCAACTGTGAGGTGCCCGCCCATCGGCTTTCTAGGCACTCTTTTAGCGGTCTATCAAGAAACGAATCTAGGCGTCGCTGCCCGGCACTCCCAAGGAATGTTCCGAGTTTTGTCGCCTAGGGTTTCCCGAATCCGCCTCGCAGCGGAACGTTCACGACCGAACCCACTAGGATCGACCTGAAATTTGGGTTTCTAGTTGTCAAGGTCTCCTATTAGCATTATAGCATCGGGTATTGGACATCCTACTTTACGCAGAGATACCCAACCCGAAGCAGATCTATACCACACTTGGTTCAAAGAGAATGGGAAACGAGAGGGATGCATTGCTCAACCTCTCTGCCCATAGGGCATAGTCCCATTCCGGTCCCCTAAAATGGCATGAATCGGGTTCTAACCTATCAATACCTAAAGGTTGAATGATGATAAAAACTTGTGAGAAGCCTCCCAGTTCTCTGGGACCACCCTGCCATAGGATGGACCCATAGGGGGTTCCGCCCACCCGCTTCCCTTAATAGCTTTAGTTTTCTAATTAGGTCCTACCACATTTATGTGTGACACTCAAAATCAGCTTTATTAATTAAGCCTTTTAGGGAACAAGGTTCGTTCGCGTAAATTATAGCACAGACACAAAAACAGAGCAAAGCAGTCTATTGACAAACAAGTTCAAACAAGTTCCTTAACTTATCTTCAAGTTAATCTTTGTCTCCCGCCCATACAGGAGAAATTATGTTTCGCTTGTGTCCAACAGAAGTATCCCTTCTGCCCTGCAGAAGTAACTGGTCCAATTCACATGGCACCAAAACTCAATCCTTTATCTAGAATAGGATCTCCCAACATGCCCAAATGTTGGGGGCCACGGAGGTCTTGAACTCCATTCTTGACCTAGCAAGGGGTGTCCAGAGCTCCAACTGACCCACAAGCTGTCTAGGAGCGAAACATCATTCCCGTGGTTGGCCTTTTCACCACTCGACCTTCGGCCCATGAATCGAGCAGTGCCCTTTTTGGGTTAATACGCGGTGCGACCATGGAGGTGATCCACCCGTACAATATATCATTCCTTAATTAAATCCTTTAGGAATCAAGCACAAACAAGGCATTCAGCCTAATATCATTTTCTAAGAAAACATTCCTTTAATCCCATGGCGACTTGTCATCACAGACCCTTGCCATGCATTTACCATAAATCACAAGCACTTGGAATAATCATCCAAACAACAACTAACAACCAGTTGGATGTAAAAGCATTTAGGATATTGTTTGATCAACCAACAAAACCAATTGCATTCTTTCCAAAACAATGCAAGAGTAGATGAAATAATATTTCCCATTGCATAATTGCTCTTTCCCTTGGGATCTAAGAGCAATATTATGCAAAAATATTCTTAACACTTCCTTCTTTCGGCTAGGGTATATGTTAAGGGTTCAAACACTATTCATGATGTAAGTTCTATAGGTCACTTACCTTGATTGATAACCCAACCCTGAGTTTGGATTAGCAAAAGTCATCGTTATCGGACGGATCTCAAGATATATTAGTTTTAACCCTTATGATTAATTTTCTGTACTAGCTCTTAGTCAAGTCATGAGGCAAATAGAAATTTATCCTCATATATCAAACATGTTATAGGCATAACATATAAATATTTGATAAGATAAGTGTGAGATGATCTCAAGTAATTAGACTCCAATAGGCCTCGCATTGACCTAGAATCTAGTTTTTCTTAATATTTGGCCTGTTAGTCTGAGTACTTTTGAAGTATCTTAACTTTAAACTAGTACTTCTCTATTCATGATTCTTAATGTCATATTCTCTTAGCAATCATGCTAGTTATAACCCTTGACTATACTTTAATCTAGCGCTTGTATGCCCAATCTTTTAATGTCGTTCTTTTGACGACTATGCCATTCATAACGCTTGACTGATTCTTCCTTGTAATTGCTCTACTAGCAAATACGTCATATGTAGCTGGATGCAATTATCTATCCTTGTTATATGCACTTCGCAAACTCCATCTTCCGAATAGGTGAGATGAAATTTATCCTTTCCCATTACCTTTACTCGTGCAATAGTATGGGGCCTAACGTATCTCATACGAGAATCAAAGCAAGCATCAATCAATTTGAAAATACATTACTTACGACCGGAACCGCAGTTGGATTGACGGTAATGCCTTTGCTCAAAGCCTTGTTGCTGGTTGCAGGATTATCATTCGCACGCGACATTCTTCGCTTGGAGGCCATCATCCGCAGGTAGACTCAAGAGATTAAGAAGGTGGAATAGATTCAAGATGGGAGAGCGTAGGAGAAGATGGTTAAGTCAAGGATCGAGATAGAGGGAATTGAGCTAATTCTCTTCCTTGCAACCTCTCGGGGTGACTATTCTCTCTCTCTCTCTCTCTCTCTCAAGCTCTCTTTCAAGCTCTTCCTCACAATCTCTTGGAGGGGTATCCTCCTCTCTACCTCTCTCTCGCAGCCTCTCGGGGTCTCCTTATGCCTCCTATGCCTCTCCCATGCCCCGTATTTATAGTGAATTAGAGAAGAGGGCTTGTGGTTGAGAAGTGGAGCTCTTTGTGGAGGGGGATCTTGGAAAGATCAGTGATCTGATGCTCAGATCATAAATCTGATGGTTCCATTGGCTCCAAAAGGTGGGTAAAACTCCAAGACACTTGATTAGAAAGCTCTTAGTTCACTCCTTCTTCTTTTCTCTGTTCGAAGTGCTGTCTACTGCCTGTAAACTGAGATTGCGGTGCGCGCGATTTCGCCAGTCACTTTTCTTTATTTTTCTTTTTATAAAATCTTCAAACTAACTAAAATATCACTTGTCTTTTCTTTTAAATGACATCTAGTTCCGTATCGTTTTTTTTAGAATAATATCTAAAATATCTAAAATATACTAGCTTTGCCCAAAATCTAATATTTTTAGACTATCCAAACTATGCATATTATCCTAGTGATTAATACAACTCATAAGTTTTGTTCACATTGTAATTTACGTGAAGGGTGACTACGGTCCTTGCCAATTTGAGAAAGTATCGAATTTACAACTCTTGATTTTTTAAAATAAAATATTTTAAATTAAATAGAAATTATCAATAATTAATGTTAGTTAGTTTTTACCTTAGTTAGTCTTTAGTTAGTAATCTTAATAACTTATTAATTGACTAACTAACTTTTAAACTAACCAACTAACTTTTATTGTGCGGAGATATTACAGCAACATTGACAGTCAACCTCGATTCTTTCCGACATGGGCCAAGTTTTTCTAACCCTACAACTTTTTTTTATTAGTGATGGTCAGGTCTTAAGTGTAGGGATGTCAGAAGTTGGTCTAATGTGTGGTCCTAGGTCCCTAATGTTTGGTTTACCCTTCCCATTAAGGTTTTAAGTGTGGGGATGTGTCCCTACACGTCTATGATGCATACCCCCCACATATGCCTCAATTTGATCATGCATCTATGCCATGACCTGATTTTTCCCTAATGGGATCCCTTGCCCACCCACCCTTTTACTTTCACCCCACTCCTGGGGCCGTTCCTTCTCTATTTCCCTTTATCCCTTGTTTTGACGTTTTTCATGTGAATGTACCCTATGTTCATCGGAAAACAAATCCAACCTCCTAGTCTTGTTTGTCCCTTTGAAATGAAAATTTTTCCTTTTTATCAACCCCTGTTTTCTACCAGATGGTTCTTGAAATATTAATTTTTGAACCATTTTTCGTTAATTGGATGTGTTTCCATGTGAACACATCATTTTTGCTTCTAAGCAACAATCTCATGTGACAACCCTGCCCTACACATTCCATATGACATTTTTCCTTTTTACTGCCCATCATTACGATGCATGTTTCATCGGTTATTAATTTTTGTGAGTTTTCGAGACATTTTCGTGCGTATTTTTTTTATTTTTCCATGTGAACATACCCTATTTTCACCAGAATTCCAGTTCAATTTGATAGCTATGTCAAGCCAACCTTTCTCCACATTTTTTCTTTTTTCTCCACCCTATTTTTCTCATGATTTTTAGTTATTAAATTTTTAATATATTTTTGGACGTCTTTTTTGTGTTTTTCACATGTGAACCCCTCCTCATTTCCCTAGAAATGAGTTTTGATGTGACAACCCTATGAATCCCCTTCCCCCTGATATTTTTCTTTTTTATTGCCCTTTGTTTCAATACTCGGTTATTCCCGTATTAATTTTCGAGTTCGTTTTTTGGGTTTTTCCCATGTGAATGCATCCTATCTTGGTCGAAACCGTATTTTGATGTGATAGGCTTGTCGAGCACGTTATTTGCACATTTTTCATTCTTTCTGCCCTATATTCCAATGAGTAAATTTTTTATATTAATCCCCATACTTATTTTCAGGCTCGATTTTTGCATTTTTCCCTTATGAATGCCTACATTCTCCCTGGACTCCTGTTGCATTTTTCCATTGTCTTCCCTCTGCCTTCCGACACATTTTTCATTTTTATGGCATTTCATTCCAATGCACGATTTGGGTTTTATTAAAATTTTCATGTTTTTATGTGTGTACGCGCCTCCTGCATTGTGCGTGAATATTCGGGTTTTTAAATTTAAGCGTCCTTGCGTCAGTCACACCATTCGCCCCCCTGCCAGTGTCCCGGCCGTCTATGGGTCCCACCACTACAATTTTTTTACCCCCGCCCCATGCCTATGTGCGGGATGAGGGGGGCTCCCTTTTTTTCTTTTTATTATTTTATTATTATTTATCTTTTATTTTTTATTATTTAATTTAAAAATAGAACCCAATGGACAGCACCAAATCTACTAAGAGAGCAAGCCTCATGGTGGCATCTACAATGCCCGTGCCCTCAAAAACCTGCAAGAAACACCCTTCCTCTCACCAAGAAACCATTTCTCACACACAAGAAAGAGGCACACAAGAAATTGAATAATGCATCCATCCTCACTCTCTTCCTCTTCCTCACTCTCCATTAGATTTGGCAATGAAGGACAAGAGAGAAAGAAACAAGAATGAGAAAGATGAAAGTTGTGCCAAAATGGGAGAGAGGGAGAAATGAAGCGTGAGAGGAGAAGATAAAGGAAGAGAGAGGGTGCAACCACCTCAACCTCCCATCTCCGAGTTGAGCTCTTAATGAAATTTTATTACCTCTTTCTTAGGTCACGAGGAAGTTTCCTTTTTAAGTATGGGGATATGTTGAATGCTGAAATAACTAGATTTTTTGGTTTATTTTTGTTGTTTTTTAGGCTGAATGGTTCTTTTTTATGGATTTTGAGTGATGATTAGCTTTTTTGCAAGTATTTGAGAGTGTTTTGGATTATATTGATTATTTTTTGGAAGCTCATGATGATTCTCAGTAGAAATATGAGGTTCTATGATGTTCTAATAAGTTCTGTTGAGGTTCTAATTGGTTCTTATACCTTCTATTTAGCTTCTACTTTGTTTTGATTTTCTTCTGTATGAAGCATGGATTGATGATTGATGAAGGTTGAGGTATTTTGAAATCTCATTGAATAGTTTTTTGATAGTTTGGAATGGTTTTAGTATGAGTTATGAGGTTCTGATGTTTTCTGTTGACCTTCTGTAACCCTCTATTGAGCTTCTGTAGAGCCTCTATTCTTGCTATGTTCCTATTCTATATTGTTCTCTATACCTCTATAAGTGTTCTGTATAATGTATGTGTGACTTTGAAAAAGCTTTCTAGCCTTGCAAAGAGGTGAATATAAGTTCAAAAGAGCTCAAGGAAGTGGAAGAAGTAGCTGCTGAAGACTCAAAAGAAGATTGGAGTGAAGTGATAGTAGTGAGCTATGAAGAGCCACTGTAGTGGCTCTGGTGACCTTTCATATTAAACACACCTCTTGGAAGGGGTATTCACTACCTAATAAGGATTATTATGAGTGATTATTGAGTATTGTAGAGAGGAGATCATGTACTATTGAGAGAGAGTGTGTGAGTGAGTGAGTGAGAGATAGCTAATTCTATGCAAAACAATGTATCCATCTATGAAAGATTATGAGAGAAAACTATAAAGACAATTAAGATGAATCATATATGATTTCTTTCCATTTAAAAGTGGTGCATTCTTTTGTGTTCTTGTTAGTTTTGATAGATTCTATGAAGATGTTGAAGATTATGGTTGATTCTATCAAATCGATGAGAGATATCTACTATGATGCTGCATGAAGATTTGTTCTTTTCCTTATTGTGGTTCTCTAAATAATGAAGAAAAAGCTTGTTGATGTTACAATATATATTTTCTTACAAAAGAAACCCCTTTTCCTTGGTGTCTCTCTTGGGGCTCCATCTTGCCAGTAGACAGAATTAAAGTAATGGAGCGAAATGAACATCATAGCTATTAAAAATGGGGATTTCCTAAACTTCCCATGACTTACCACTTCTTAAGAATCCATTTTCCC
The DNA here is from genome assembly GCF_053477565.2 of Lygodium microphyllum. Classification (NCBI taxonomy): domain Eukaryota; kingdom Viridiplantae; phylum Streptophyta; class Polypodiopsida; order Schizaeales; family Lygodiaceae; genus Lygodium; species Lygodium microphyllum. Next base: position 30,358,693 of record NC_141162.1, on the reverse strand, counting down.
AATCCATATTACTATTCTATCCCTGTAGCTAAGTCCAATAGGGAATTATTAACCTGGTGTTAACGTATCTCTTTTTAAAAAAAGCATCCCAGTCAATCTCTATCAATTTTCAAATAATTCTACTTGAGGCTTACACTTCTTTATGGATAAATAAAAGTTTTATGTTCATTTGATTTGTTGCATAGTATTGATGAAAAATAAATTGTGCATTGAGATAAGTTGTGAAGAGATGTGTAAATGCAATCTTAACGCGAAGGTTTTAATTGAAAATCATATATAACCCTAAGCGCAGAACCAAAATCTTGTTTCTGCACTAAGCCTAGTAAAGGCACAAGAGAAGAAGTTTCTTCTTAAACAAATCGAGCCACCAAAATTTGATGAAAAAAGGGAAGACTGTTGAAGCCGATGCTGAAGTATGGATTGAATCCATGGAGGATTACTTCAATGCAATAAGAACAACACCTGTAAACCAGGCTATGATTCCCAAGCTCAAACTTATCGACAAAGCTAGGCTTTGGTGAAAGCAATGGTGTAAAGCTAGTCTTCTACAAAGCAGCCCTTTGCATTAAATCTGACTTGCAGCCCTTGCTCTACCATTTGACCGACTGACACCAAATTCTTTGTAATAGATGGCACATGCAGTACATCTGAAAGACTCTTTGTCTTACCATCATGCAAGGACAAGGGAACTTTTCCAATGTGTGAAATTGGGTGGCATGAGTCATCACCCATCTGCACATAACCTGCATTCTGCAAATCTTGCATCTCCCCAAACCATTCTGCATGGCTGGTCATATGATTGGATGCACCTGAATCAACATACCGAACATCTTCATGTGTTCCCTTTCCTGTAACAACATTCAGCATATATTGCATAACGAACAAACGTTCATTTTTATCTTTATTCTGTCATGAAGACGATGCATACTTTCCTTGCTGCAACTTACCACTGCGGATATCATCTCTCTTAGCATAACATTGGGCTGCAATATGACCTGTTTTGCCATAGTAGTGGCACACAATACCAGAGTTGTTAGAACCTCTGTTCTGCCATCCACCTCTTCCTCTAAAGCTCCCCCTGCCTCTAAAGTTACCACGACCTCCTGAAACCTGCATATCGCCAAATTGCTGATTCAATCTGTTTTGCTAGTTGTCACTACCACGTCCTGTACCATGGCCTCTTGAAGAGAACCTGCCACGTCCCCTTCCTGGACTGGAGTAGAAAGCTTGGACCTATTCACCACTTCTTTTAGATGTCATCGAAATCTGAAAATGGCTTTCTGACATATACAGAAGTTACAAAAGACTTCCAAGCCTTTTCATTGTTAAGTCCACCCAAGGTAGACGACACCAAATCATCATCATCGGGCATTGCATCAATCGCTGCCAATGCATCTGCAATGCTTCTTACCTTCAGTGCATACTCATTTATAGACATCATCCCTTTCTTTAATGTATTCAACTCTTGCTTGAGTTGAATCTTCTGTGCCTTTGTATTTACAAAAAACATACTTTCAAGTATGGTCCAAGCTGCATATGCATTCTCTGCATTTCTAATGTGTCCCAATATATTATTGTCAATTACTGCAGACAACCAATACGTGACCTTCTTGTCTTTTGCGTTCCATTCCTTTCGTGCCTTTATCTCTTCTGCAGTTGGAGGATCACTCACCTCCGGCTCCTTTTCTTCACCTGAAACGAACTCGTAGAGGCCTTTTCCAATAAGAAAGTTCGTGACACGAAACTTCCATGAAGGGTAGTTATTCTTGTCGAGCTTCTCAATGATGGGGCTTCCATTGTTCTTTGCCATTATCACAAGAATAATACCAAACAACAAGCAAATCTTCTGCAATCCTCAACCTGTAGTGCACAGCAATACACTAGACAGCCTTTTTCACTGTCTGCTCAAAAATACATGCAATCTGCAACTTGTTTGCAGATAAACCTCATGTTTACTCTTTGGTAAACACCTTTAATCTTACAGATCTGAAATCTGTAACCTGCACACCCATTGTCGGTCGATACAGTTGAAGTCACAGCGTACCCTGAAACTGTTATCCGCAACTTGCGGTTCTAAAACGGGCCTTGAAACGGCCTCAAATGCCCAAAATAACTGCGGGCAAGCCTTAAAGGGCTTATCTGCAAAATATACAGTGCTCTTCACGCACACCAAATCTCACTGCGATCTGAGATTTTTGCTCTGCCCTGCTTCCGGTGCCTCCACAGGCACTATCCAAGAGAAGGAGTGGAAGAATGGGAGAGATTCTTACTCGTAGCTTGCTTGCTCAAACCTTGCTTCTTCTCCTTTGCTTCAACCTTCAAAATTAGCTTCTCTCAATGGCGCGACTCTGATACCATGTCAAGAATCGGGTGGTGGAGGGGGTTGCTCAAGATGTTGCGCCGAACACACACAGAATGCACAAGGAGAAGCTTACTCAAGAGACAAGAAGAGAGATGGAGGCCAAAACGTTTTCTTGCTGATTTCTTCTTCTTCTTCACACTTTTCACAATGTACACAAAGTATAGATAAGATACAAGATAAAAGGAAAGTGGCCTACTAAGTCAAACAATGCATAACCGACTACACTAGTCGACTGGCGCTATAACTATGCCAGTTGTAAATAGGTGTAACAACCTGAATATCATAAGTAATGAGTCAGTGGCCATGTGAGAGTCATAATGACCACCGACGTGCTAAGTGTAGACGTGTGGACCCATCTAACCAGGCGGTCCATCATCAATGTCCACATGTGTTGAGCTTGTCATCTCAACAGGTATGACAGTATGCAAACCACTTTCAGTCCCATTGGAGTAGAATGTAAAGCTAAGTGATGATGTTGGAGATGAGATAGAAGACCCTACTATGTTCAGGAGGATAGTGGGGAGTTTGATTTACATGACTATTACAAGGCCAGACTTGAGCTAGGCTGTTGGTCTTGTAAGTCAATTTATGCAAGTACCTAGAAAGCCACACTTGGATGCAGTCAGACGCATATTGAGATATGTGAAGTCCACATTACATTATGGGCTTTTCTATGAGGCAGGTACAGACGTACATGTGTTTGGATACACAGATGCAGATTGGGATGGTAGTATGTCGGATAGAAGATCTACCAGCGGATACATGTTCTCTCTTGGTAGTGCAGCAGTTGCTTGGAGCAGCAAAAAAGCAATCTACAGTTGCTTTGTCGAGTACAGAGGCTGAGTATAGAGGTGCTGTTGTTGCAGCATGTGAGGTAGTATGGCTGCAAAAGCTATTGGCTGGTTTGGATGTCCAGGTGGAAGGTCCAGTTGTCATTTATTGTGACAACATGAGCAGTATACAGTTGGCTAGGAACCCTGTGTTCCATGCTAGGACAAAACATATTGAGATACACTACCACTTTGTGAGAGAGAAGGTACTAGCAGGTGAGATTGACTTAGTGTATGTCAGCATACAGGATCAGCTAGCTGACATCTTCACGAAGGCCTTGGGTACAGAGAAGCTTCAAAAGTTTCGAAGCTTACTTGGAGTTGCAGAGTTGCAGTTGAGCTTGAGGGGGAGTGTTGAGATGACAAGCTCAACACATGTGGACATGGATGATGGACTGCCTGGTTAGATGGGCCCACACGTCTACACTTAGCACGTCGGTGGTCATTATGACTCTCACATGGCCATTGACTCATTACTTATTATATTCAGGTTGTTACACCTATTTATAGCTGGCATAGTTATAGCGCTAGTCGACTAGTGTAGTCGGTTATACATTGTTTGACTTAGTAGGCCACTTTCCTTTTATCTTGTATCTTATCTATACTTTGTGTACATTGTAAAGAGTGTGGAAGAAGAAGAAGAAATCAGCAAGAAAACTTTTTGGGCCTCCATCTCTCTTCTTGTCTCTTGAGTAAGCTTCTCCTTGTGCATTTTGTGTGTGTTCGGCGCAGCATCTTGAGCAACCCCCTCCACCACGCGATTCTTGACACAATGAGTATTCCCCAACAAGTCTCAAAGTTCTGTGATGGGCTAAACCCACCAATGAACATTCTATTGGAATCAATGCATCCTTCGGATTTGCAAGATGCATTGATAAGAGTGGGATCTATTGCCCAAGAAGTGAGTCAAAGTCTAGGAATAATAGACCCTGGTCTCATAAAGACCAGAATCCAGGGATGTTGAAAGCTCAATTTAAAAGGGCACAAGGATAAAGTCAAGGCCAACAGAAGAAATCAAGGGCAAATGCAATTAGATATTTTGTCCCCACTTAAAGAAGTGACCAAAGCCAGCTATGTTTTCACTACAATGAACCTAGGAACTTCAAAAGGGAATGTCCCAAACTTAGCAAATATCACCATCAAGGAAGATTTAGTGGCCACAAGCTAGAGCTACCTGTGGTGGCTGCGGTTGTGCAGCAATGGGAAGGGCAAAAACTTCCAATATCTCCACTAAGGGAATCAAAGAAGAAGAAGGCCCGACCATGGAAGTTGAGATTGAGAGGGCATCCATTCATGTCGCTCTCCATAAAAAGGGCCCAAATCGCAAATTTCGATGATCCAAACTCCATTGGATTACGGAGGTAAGAAATTCAAAACCCTGATTGACTGTGGAAACACACATTCTTTCATCTACCAGCTTGTGCAAGAAGATTAGGGATAGCCATTGTAGATGCACATAATTTGCTTATCAAAGTAGCAAATGGGCAAGAAATCACTTGCACTACTAGGCAAACTGCTAAGGTGGAATTCCTACTTGAAAACGAGCCCACATCTATTAATTTCAGGGGAATGAATCATGGAGTCCATGAGTGCCTACTTGGGATGGATTGGCTAATCCCCAATTATGCTCACATCCATTGTGGAAGTGGTCAAGTCTCCTTTCGGAATCCTAAGGGTTGTTAGATATGATCAATGCCCCCACCCTCATTAGGTGCTACCAATGATCCATGGTGCTCAAAGTTGTAAGGCCCCCATTATGAGGAGAAGCCAAATGTGAGCCCGGACATTGGTTGAGTCCTGACTTGTATATCAGATGAGGTCTATGTGACCGGATGGCAAAAAGGTGACTGTTGTGGGTCTAATCTTTGGGTTAGACAGAGTGGTTAAGCTGGTAGCAACTCGAGGCACATTGCATTGAGTTGCGTGGTAAGGGAGTTAAAAGGGGCCCCTATTGTGGGGTCCGGGGGCCGCGGAAGCGGCCCCTGGCTGGGGGGTCCCAGGGGGGCCAGCGGCCCCCCTGGCGGGGGTCCGGGGGCAGCGCCCCCGGCCCGATGGTAAAGGGAATATTCCCTGGAATATTCCCTGGCCGACTAGTGGAGGCTCATATGGTAGGTCGGTCAATAGGCCGACCTAACGACCTTCGCAGGCTATAAAAGCTAAACCCCTTCGCAGCCATCTTACACTAATCTTTCATCCAGTCAGAGTTGTTGTTCCAGCTAGCCTTAAACTCTTCACCTATCTTCTGTCTAGATCGCCATCTAAGCTTCACTCAGTGGAAGCGCACGGGTGGACAGAGCCATCTTTGTATCAGTTGTTTGAAGTTAAAGAATTTACTGATTCTCCTCTTATCTGTTGTGTACTCTCTATCTCTTTCTCAGATTCTGTTCGCTGCGCCGTGTAATATTTTACATGGTATCAGAGCCCAGGGGGCTCTAGAGATCGGAGAGCGTGCAAGAGGCAAAGGCTTCAACAGCAAAGAGAAACGATGTCGACTCCGGGAAGCAGTTCTGGCGCATCAGGAAGCGGTGCAGGAGGTGGTGCTGCTGTACCGGCTATTCAAACACTGAGGATTCGTCCACCAACCTTCAGCGAAGGCAAGTTAGATGGTACAAACTACACCTTGTGGAAGTTCAAAATTACAACTATCCTTGATTCTTATGAGCTTCTGGAGACTGTGCTGGGGACTGACGCAGAACCACAGCCTACCCCCGACCCATCAAATCCTAGTGTGATGATTCCTCCGAATGCAGATCTTCTACGAGCTTGGAAACGAAGGAATGCAGATGCATTGTGTGCCTTAGTTACAAGCTGTTCTGACAGTGTTTTGACTCTGATTCAGCATACAACCAAAGCGTCAGAGGCTTGGAATGTACTAAGGAGTCAGTATGAAACACGAAACCAAACAAGGATTCAAAACTTGGAGAATCAACTAGCAGCGGAGAAGTTTGCTGAAGGAGAGACGGTTGAAGCATTCATCACTCGGATTAAGAATCTGCGCGACCAGATGGCTGGCGCTGGGATACAAAAGACTAGCGAAGAGCTAGCTCGGAGGTGTCTTCGGATTTGTCCACAAAAGTTTGATGGACTAGTAACTGCCCTTAATACTCAGGTGAGACCTCAAGCTTTGACTTTTGAGGAGTTTTGTGCATTATTAATGGAGGAGGAGTTGAGGCTGAAAGCCCGAGAAGGAAGCAACAATGGAGATGCTGCATTCTCTGCCAATGCAAAAGGCAAAGGTGTTTCCTCCACCAAAAATGATGGTGACAAAAAGAAAAAGGGCGGCAAGAAGAAGTTTCAAGGAGAGTGCTTCTACTGTAAGAAGAAAGGACATGCAATTGCAGATTGTCGTGTCAAGAAGGCAGATGAAAAGAATGGTACCCTTAAAACTAAAGGGAAAGAGACAGCCAATACGGCTGAAGCAGAGTTGGAATTATTCATGGCGACCGTTGAGGAAGTGTGCTCCTCGGCGCAAGAAGAATCTACCACTGACTCTTGGGTGTTGGATAGTGGGGCCTCCCGTCACATGACCAACAAGAAAGGTCTATACAGTTCTATGCAGCCTCTACAAGAATCCATCACTGTGACGGTTGGAAATGATGCTAAATGCCCTGCTGCGGGCACAGGTACTATTTCTTTTGTTGCTGCAAATGGTGAAGTCAAAAAGCTTTCAAATGTGTTGTATGTTCCCGAAATCAGGAGAAATCTCTTATCAGTTGCTGCCATAACTGATCTTGGTCATGAAGTGAGGTTCAAGAAGACAGGTGCAGAAATTATTGATAGTGCTGGCACAATTGTTGGCAAAGGAGAAAGAAGGAACAACCTGTATGAGCTAAGTGCTCTTACAGCCACCGCTGGAGTGGGCACAAGTAAGCTTTGGCATGAAAGGTTTGGACACATCGGATTTGCAGTATTGAAGGAGATGCAAAAGCAAGGTATGGTTGCTCACCTACCTACAATAACTGAATTGAAGGAACCATGTGAAGCTTGTATGATGGGCAAGCAACAGAGAAAGGCATTTCCACAAGAAAGCAAGAATAGAGCACATGCTCCTCTAGAGTTGGTGCATGCTGACTTGTGTGGTAAGATGCCTACACAGGCCTTGGGGGGATCTTCTTATTTTATGTTGATTGTCGACGACTACAGTAGGAAGATGTGGGTGTACTTCCTTCGTGATAAGGCTCAAGCTTTTGGTAAGTTTAAAGAATGGCTAATACTTGTTGAGAATGAAACAGGGAAAAGTGTGAAGAAATTTAGAACAGATGGTGGTGGTGAGTTCAACTCAAAGGAGTTTGAAGGCTTTTGCAAGAGCAAAGGGATCAAGCGTCAATTGACGACGCCTCACACACCTCAGCAGAATGGTGTTGTGGAACGCAGGAATCGTACCATTGTGGAGATGGCAAGATGCATGCTAAAGGGCAAGGGATTGCCTAACCATTTTTGGGCTGAAGCTGTTAATACTGCAGTCTACATTCTAAATCGGAGCTACACAAAGGCTCTCAAGGGAAAAACACCTCATGAGGCTTACACTGGTAAGAAACCATCTGTTTCACATTTCAGAATTTTTGGATGTGAATGTTATGCACATGTTCCAGATGAGAAGAGAAACAAGTTACAACCAAAAAGCAGAAAATGTATCTTCTTGGGTTATAGTGATGAGCAGAAGGCTTACAAGTTATATGACCAAGAGGCAAAGAAGATCATCGCGAGCCGTGATGTGGTGTTCAAGGAGGAGCCGCATACAGTGGAGGAGGAGAAGGCAAGGTCTTCCACTTTATCATCAAGCGAAGAAGTAGTCCACTATGAACCTGTCCCGAGAGCTATCCCTATCCTTAAGGAGGAGGAAGCATCATCTTCAGATGATGAGGAAAAAGTTCACCAACCTGACATCACCCCACCGGAAAAGCCATTGCCGCGCTGGGTGAAGCAGCTCTATGACCACAATAATCCTATGCCTGCATCTGTTGAGGAGAAGGCAGACGGACCAAGGAGGTCTCAGAGAATAGAGGAGCAAAGGAGGGCTTCTGCTCACATAGTCAACATGGCCTTGATGGTTGAGATTATGAGACAAGTAAAGGAGCCAACTGACTTAGAAGAAGCACTTGCAGATCCATCATGGAAGGCTGCTATGCAGGCGGAGTATGACAGCATAATGAAGAATGACACTTGGGAGCTAGTGGATCGGCCAGCAAAGCGGAAGATTATTGGCACCAAGTGGATCTGGAAGGTAAAGTACAAGGCTGATGGTACCTTAGAAAAGTACAAAGCTAGACTAGTTGCCCAAGGATTTTCACAAGTTGAAGGGTTTGATTTTCAAGAGTCATTTGCCCCAACTGCCAGAATGACCACTATTCGCACGGTACTTGCAGTGGCTGCCCACAAGAAGTGGCCAGTGTACCAAATGGATGTTAAGTCAGCGTTCTTAAATGGTGACCTCAAGGAGGAGGTGTACGTGGCTCAGCCACCAGGGTTTGAGGCCCCCCATTCTGAGAACAAAGTGTGTAAACTGAAGAAGGCATTGTATGGGCTGAAACAAGCCCCCAGAGCATGGTACCAGCGGATAGATAGGTTCTTTTTAAACCTAAACTTCAAAAGATGTGCCTCAGATGCTAACTTGTATGTTTACAGGGATGGTAAAAAGTCTGTAGTGATTGTCCTATATGTGGACGACCTTCTTATTACAGGTGACTATGAAGATATGATCAACCAAACTCGAAAGGCTTTGAGTTCTGAGTTTGAAATGACAGACTTGGGCTTGCTGCACTATTGTTTGGGGATTGAAGTCTGGCAAGAGCCAGGAAAGATCTTCATCTCTCAGAAGAAGTATGCATGGGAGATCTTGAAGGCATTTGGCATGACCGAGTGCAAGGAGATAGCTACACCTATGGAGGTGAATGTAAAGTTATCCGTTGAGGATACATCAGCACTAGCAGACATTGGGAGGTATAGGAGGTTGGTCGGCAGTCTAATCTACTTGTGTAACACCAGTCCAGATATCAGTTTTGCTGTTGGTGTTTTGAGCAGGTTCTCAAACAAACCTCATGAGAGTCATTGGAAGGCTGGGATGCGGGTGCTCAGATACTTGAAGAGAACTCTTGACTATGGTATCACATACAGTTTCGGAACTTCTCTTGTGGGGAACTGTGACTCAGATTGGGCAGGAGACATTGATTCCAGGAAGTCAGTTTCTGGTTATTGTTTCTCTTTGGGTTCAGGAATTTTTTCTTGGATTAGTAAGAAGCAACCAACAGTGGCATTGTCTTCTACCGAAGCAGAGTACAAGGCAGCTTGTTTTGCTGCATGTGAGGCCGTATGGTTGAGAAGGATTCTATGGCATATGGGAGTGCAGGATGAAGAACCAACTGTGCTGAGATGTGACAATCAGAGTTGCATCGCCATTGCCAAAAATCCAGTGTTTCATGCACGCACCAAACATATAGAGATCCAGTATCACTATGTGCGTGATTTGATGGAGGATGGGATAGTGGAATTGGTCTACTGTCCAACAGAGGAGAATGGAGCAGATATCTTCACCAAAGCACTTACGAAGGATCTGCTTCAAGTTCATCTTCAGAGACTCGGCATTGGGCCGAGGAGATAGTTCATCTATGGGTGGACATTGAGGGGGGGTGTTAGATATGATCAATGCCCCCACCCTCATTAGGTGCTACCAATGATCCATGGTGCTCAAAGTTGTAAGGCCCCCATTATGAGGAGAAGCCAAATGTGAGCCCGGACATTGGTTGAGTCCTGACTTGTATATCAGATGAGGTCTATGTGACCGGATGGCAAAAAGGTGACTGTTGTGGGTCTAATCTTTGGGTTAGACAGAGTGGTTAAGCTGGTAGCAACTCGAGGCACATTGCATTGAGTTGCGTGGTAAGGGAGTTAAAAGGGGCCCCTATTGTGGGGTCCGGGGGCCGCGGAAGCGGCCCCTGGCTGGGGGGTCCCAGGGGGGCCAGCGGCCCCCCTGGCGGGGGTCCGGGGGCAGCGCCCCCGGCCCGATGGTAAAGGGAATATTCCCTGGAATATTCCCTGGCCGACTAGTGGAGGCTCATATGGTAGGTCGGTCAATAGGCCGACCTAACGACCTTCGCAGGCTATAAAAGCTAAACCCCTTCGCAGCCATCTTACACTAATCTTTCATCCAGTCAGAGTTGTTCCAGCTAGCCTTAAACTCTTCACCTATCTTCTGTCTAGATCGCCATCTAAGCTTCACTCAGTGGAAGCGCACGGGTGGACAGAGCCATCTTTGTATCAGTTGTTTGAAGTTAAAGAATTTACTGATTCTCCTCTTATCTGTTGTGTACTCTCTATCTCTTTCTCAGATTCTGTTCGCTGCGCCGTGTAATATTTTACAAGGGTGAGCAGGTTACAACTCAAGGAAAAGAGGTTTGATCCAACTAGCTAGGGCAATGCAAATAGCTCAAGTAATAAGAAAACGATTACCTGTCTATATAATCAAGCTAAACAAATCAAAATAGGTAGAGGAATCCAAAGAAGAATCATCATGGTCAAAAGAGTATGTGGATGTATTCCCAAAATAATTGATTGAATTACTACTGCCTAGGGAAGTGGATCATGAGATTAAGCTAATACCAAGAGATGCACTAGTTGCAAAAAGGTCCTACAAGATGTCCATTCCTAAAGCTATTGAGTTAAACGAACAACTCAAATAACTATTGGACCAAGGGTACATACATCCCAACAGTTCTCCTTGGGGGGCTCCAGTCTTGTTCCAAACGAATAAGGATGGTACACTTTGCCTTTGCATCGGTTATAGAGGCCTGAACCAAATAACCATAAAAAATAAATAACCCATTCCAAGGATAGATGAGTTACTCGATCAATTGCAGTGAGAGCAAAAATCTTCTCCAAGATTGATTTGAGGTCAGGATACTACCACATCTGCGTCAAGAAAGAGGATATTCCTAAGATGGCATTCAACACCATATATGGTCATTTTGAATTCACAATAATGTCTTTTGGATTGACTAATGTCCTTGCCACCTTTAACAAGCTAATGCGGGACATTTTTAGACCTTACTTCAATGATTTTATACTTGTTTTCTTTGATGACACCTTGGTTTATTCCAAGGAAGAGGAGGATCATAAATCCCAAGTTCGCATCGTCCTTGAGACCATGAGGACTCATAAGCTCTACCCTAAGAAGAAAAAATGTGCCTTCCTCAAGAGGCAGATCGAATATCTTGGATTTATTATGTCAAATGAGGGAATCTCTATATATCCTACAAAGATTAAGGATGTCCAAGAATGGCCTCCACCAACTACTATTAAAGAAGTGCGTAGATTTCTCGGATTAATAGGTTGGTACATGATCTTCATTAAGGACTATGCCTTAATCGCAGCACCCCTCACAAATTTACTGAAAAAGTAGGTTGCCATAGTGTGGACGCCCACCGAACAATCAAGTCTTGATCAACTCGAGCATAGCTCAGTGACACCAGCCCTGTACTAATGGAAGAGGGTCATCCTATAGCATATTCTTTGAGAAAGCTAAAAACCCATGAAAGGAATTATGCTACCCATGACCTGGAGCTATTAGCAGCTATTCATGCTCTTAAGCTTTGGCGACACTATTTGCTTGGCAAAAAGTTCTCTTTGGTCACAGACCATAAGAGCCTTAAATGGATCTTCGCCCAGGTTGACCTCAATATGAGGCAATGTCATTGGATTGAGGTTCTGCAAGAATATGACTTTGAGATTAGGTATCAACTTGGTAAAGAAAATGTGGTTGTCTCGCTGATGCCTTAAGTTGCAAGGCGTTTCTCAACTCTCTTATTATGGAGGAACCCTCAATGGCAGAATCATTGGCAACTATGGTGTTAATGCCTAGCAACTGTATCCTTGAATTAGGCAAGGAGGAAGCTATAGTCCCTAGACTTAAGGTCAAGAACTTTCTGTCAATGAAGGACTTGTCTATTTTAGGACAAGATTATGCATACCCTCAAGCAAAAAACTCAAACATAAAATACTTTGGGAAGCCCCCTTTTCAGGCCATCTCGGATATGTCAAGACCCTTAACATAGTCAAAAAGATCTACCATTGGGAAAGGCTTAAGGGAGACATACTCAAATATGTCACGGAATGTTTGTCTTTCCAACGCATTAAGGCAAAACATGTCAAGATGCCTAGGAACCTGCAACCTCTTGACATTCCCCAAATGAAGTGGGAATTTATCAACATCGACTTTGTTGTTGGATTACCTTCAGTTCAAGGAGGATAAAATTCAGTTATGGTTATATAGATATGCTCACCAAGGTTGCACACCTCATTCCAGTCAAAACAAACTATAAAGCTTCAGATATTGCCAAATTGTTCATCAAGGAGATATTCAGACTCCATGGGTTGCCTAGAAGGATCATTAGTGACCGTGATTCCCTCTTCACATCTCACTTCTAGAGAGGGATATTCAAGGCCATTGGGACTCAACTCTGTTTCAGTACAGCCTATCACCCTCAAACTGATAGCCAAATGGAGAGGGTCAAATAAGTCATTGAAGATATCCTTAGAGCATATTGCTATGGTGAACCCAGGAAATGGATCCAATATCTATCATTGGTGGAGCTCACTTATAATGCTTCCTACCAATAAAGCATTCAAACGACACCTTTTCAAGCATTGTATAGGCATGATTGTTGTACTCCATTGAAATTTTCAAATCCTACCTTGAGGGTAGAATCTTTCAAGAAAATGCTTGAGGAAATGGATGAGCAGGTCAAGGCCATCAAACAATACATTAGAGCTGCCAAGGTTAGGCACAAAGCCTATGCATATCTAAATAGACAAGAGCAACTCTTCAATGAGGGAGACATGGTTTTTATTTGCATAAGACCTAAGAAGAGTTCCTTATCATTGGGAGAACTTAAGAAACTAAGTCCAAGGTATTGCGGACCCTATAGGATCCTCAACTACCTAGGGCCTAGTGACTACAAACTCCAACTCCCTGAGAACGTAAAGATTCACAATGTATTCCATATTAGCCTACTAAAGAAATATGTATCCAATCCTAGCCATGTTCTCAATTATCAACATGTTGTAATGCTAAGCCAATGAGTCCTTGAACCTTGGCCAAATAGAATCCTAGACACCCTCAAAGAGTACCTCATCTAGAGGAAGGAATTTCCAAAATAAGTTGCCACATGGATTGATGAGAGTACTCTCAAGCAAAAATACCCCCAATTCCTTTAGAGATGGGGAAGGACATCTTGATTCCTTAAGGGGGGGAAGAATGTAATATTCTGTTGTAACACCCCCTTAAAATCAATTAAAAACAAAAAAAAATTATGACCCCCTCCCTGGCAACACTGCCATCTAGCAAAGGGAGGGGGGGAGCTAAATGGGCAATTGACAAAGGTAGAGGGAGGGGAGGGATCTGAATACAAAGTTGAGGTAGGTGAAGAGGATGACAATGACAGTAGGATTGAAGTAGGTATCGACACCGAGAGATGGTGAGTAGACCTGACAACAAATCTGATGGGGGGGAGGGGCACACGTGTGCTGCCTCCAGCCCCCCCACTATCTATCTTTCTCCCTGAGGAGTCACAGGCTACATGGTGAGAGGGACATTCTAGTTGCCTGGGTGAAGGCAAAGAGAGGGGGCCCCATGTCAACACCCTATTATTACCCTTCTTTTCTCCCCTATGAAACCCCCTCCCTTAAGGAAGGCATGATAAATCTCTTTTTTTTTCCCCCAGCTGATGCTGGTTTGAGAGAGAGAGAGAGAGGGAGGGAGAGAGAAGGGGAACCTTAGAGTAAGATAGAAAGGGAGAGAGAGAGATAGAGAAGAGGCTCAAGGGAAATTATTTTCTTGGGCAAAGCTTCGAGTACCTTCGCTCCCCGTCTCCATTTCTTGAGATCTCTCCATAGACTTCCTCTAGTTGACAAAAAGATTGCGAAAGTCAAGGCAAGGCATAGGGAGCTCCAATACAAAGGAGTGCTCCGAGAGGAGTGAAGGCCGTATGCCAAGCTCCAAAATGGCCTCAAAGTGCAAACACTCGCAAGTAACCGGAAACACTGCAACTACGAAAGGAGGATCAGGCATAGATACCACCACTAACACGAACAAGTTATCGTGTGTAAATGCTAATTCAACACTCCAAAACTAGGTACCACTATGGTGTCTAGTACTTTGAACCGAACAATAAAGCATGGACATCATTATAGGAAGAAGTCATACTTCTCATCGCGTAACTTTCATACCTCGAAAGGCGATTGTAAGGTCTTAATAATCATGATTTGCCACGAGTAGCACTACAACAAAAAGGCTCCATAGACGCGCTTGTAGAAGCAATATTTGAACTGTGTTAAAAAATGTCGGGCCCGTTTATTATCGCGTCTACTGTTGCATCTAAAATTTCGAGTCTAAAAGCACGCTTATAGTGAGAGTTACATGCCCATATAAATGTGCATATAGACGAGCATATTGACGTGCTACGCAAATATATAATCATATTTATAAAAAAGTGGATATATTCATATTGTGTGTCTATACACACGTGTAACTGCGCATCTAAAAAAGCGTTTACTCTGCAAGTTTTTTACGAGAATAGATGAGCATTTATCCTGCAATTTAGATGCGTTGATAGACGCACAAAATAGAGGTGTGAAAAAAAAACCAGAGAGCATGTGTCTTTGCAAGCCACATGCTCTCTGGTTTTTTTCCCCCCATCAACATCAAATTGTATGCTTAGGGAAAACAGAGAAAGATTATTTCAAAGATTTTTGTATTGAAAACAAAGCAATGTATGTAGAACACGAAATTTCATATATATAGATGAAACGTTTTTACATGATGAGTTCTAATGCTTGTGACCTCAAGCATAGTCATGGCCGCAAGCACTAGCTGAAAGTAATACATATCAAAAATGAAAACTACAAGCCAAGGGGAGGCATGTATGCATGTGGATCCTCTACATCTCCTCAAAAGAGGCATCATCATCTCTACCACCACCACTGCCTGTGCTGCTGCCGCTGTCGCCACCGCTACTGCTAGTCCCCCCTTTGTTGTCCTCAACTGTATCAAGGTTCACCTACACAAAGGATTAAGGTATATAAATACCATTACAAACAATAAATTAGAGTTACCTATACTTTTCATGTAAAAAATAAAACATACCTCTTCTAGTTGTGGAATCCTCATGGCACGATTATATTGCTCCTCTATGATGTGTCCCTCCTCATAGAAATGCTACCAAGTGGACGCCCGGTTATGACCTCGATGGTAGCCTACCTCTCTAGGAGTAGGCATCCTATCAATGATATGATACTACAAAACAATTTGAACAGACAACGTATTAGAACACACTACATAATGAAGTGAAACAAATTACAAAATTTAATTTAAAAAAAGAAATCAAATAATACTTACAAACTCAGCCTCCCATAACTCCCTGCCACCCGATCCATAATGCGACGATCCCATGGTTTCCATCTAGATACGTTGCGCCTCTGCATGCTGGCGACTTGTCATTTTCTCTGCTACTCTCTTCTTGGCCTCTTTCCACTCCCTGTGGTGGCAATTGGGTGGTTGGCCATATCTAGGGCACCCCTGCTCTTCTCTCCGCAGTGACTCCTTGGCGCACGTCATAAGGTGAGACCTCTTGTTATGAAGCGTGTCTCTCACCTTTGACCGTCCCCAATCATCTGAGAACAATGAATTCTCAAGATTAGGGTACCTTCTATGTATTGCCCACAGCACCTCTTGCCACAAACCATTTTTTTGGTGCTTGAAGGGAATCATGCAATCTTTGTATGTGGCATGCACGACACTCCTCAAGTAGGCTATCACTTCCCTCCCCTCAGAGTCATGCAAGATACCACCAACATCAGTGACCAGAATACTACATTTGTGGAGGCTCATCTCTCTCATTTCCCGATGAGGGTGATTGAGAGCCACCTCCTAGGCAACCCCCACAAAGCCCTCGACCCCCTCATCCTCCCGCACGACTCTTCCTCCTCCCTCGATTAGGCACTACCCTCTACCTCACTCGATGTACGCGCTTCTGTAGATGCACGTGCTTTGGCCGATCCATGTACTTCAGTTGATCCCTATGCATTAGCCGATTTGTGTGTATGCATTATGCGTGGAGTACCTGTTAGTAGAGGTGTGCCAAGGTTTGGTGTTTGTGTGGCAGTGCTAGGCAAAGATGTGATAGGTGTCCCAAACATGACACTAAAAACCTCATCTGCAATGGGAGGGCACCAAGATAATTGGTCATCTCCCCCATGAATTTCTCCTTGTTTGGAAAACCTCCAAAAAAGCTACTAACACCTCTAGAAAACTCCGCTAAGGTGTTGTCTATGCGTTCCAACTCAAGATCAGTGGTGGAAGATCTAGGATTTCACATCTACACAAGAAAAATCATATTACCCTATGCAGATAAAACATATTACATGCTGCGTCTATATCTACGTCTATACCTACATCTACACTGTCATCTGGATGCACTGACAGACGCGCACAGTCTGACCATTTTTTTCAAACTTGGTTAAAAAACACGTAAAAAAACCTCCATAGATGACCGTCAATAGCTTGTAGAGAGAGAGAGAGAGAGAGAGAAATAGATAGAGAAAGCAAACAAGATTGAGAGAGAGAAGAAGAACTCACCTTCTTTGCTTGTTCGGACGGGTGGCAGCTAGGTTGCAAGCTCCTTGTCCTCTTTCTCCCTTCCCTTGGTAAGTTGCTTGAATCTTCTTCTCTTCCTTGATGTTTGGCTCTTGTTCTTTACTCTTTGGCTCTTCCTTCCTCCTGTTCTCTTTTTACTCTTATTTCCTTCCCTCATTGTCTTCATGAAGTGATAGATAGACATGATTAGTGATGTCAAGCTCGAACAGCAGAAAACGCGCAAAAAACGCAAGAAAGCACTGGTTTGAAAAGAATGCCACAAATTTTTTTTAAAAAAATTAATATTTGCGTAGCGCGTCTGTAAGCGCATGTAATTGCGCATGTATATGCACGGATAACACATATTACACGCACTGATAGATGCGCAGTAACAATTAAACTGATTAGATGCTAGCTTTTGGTTGTTTTTGGATCAACATGACATGACTTTCCTAGTCTTTCAATATCAAAATGTTTGCCTCCATGTTGTAAGTATCAATGCAGGCATTTAGGGAATATGACATATATACCAAATCAAATCACATTTGTCCTTATGATCTAGGTGTAATTATGTCATCGTCTTCTACTAGTATGGGACTAATTAACAATGTATGAAATTCAGGTAAGGATTTTCATAGCCATAAATATATTAATTAGTGGAGTAACTATATAGACTAATTAACAATGTATGAATATTTACATATAGTTCATCCTTCCTACTAGCATATCCCATTGTGCTTTGAAAGATATGTGTGATATCATTTACAAAATGGGTGAGCTCACGAGATATGTATACCTTATACTTATTTTTTAGTTTACATATTACGTACATCACATAGTAAACCCACTTGAATTTATGGACAAAACTAATCATCGTTCTCAATTGCATCTTGGTAGATTTGTGAGTTTGAAGGAAATCGATCCAAATACGTTGCAAGAGGCTCGAGTATTGTCCATTGAGGTAGTTTCTTTGGTGGAGGAAGCTTTTCCTCGCTCCATTTTGACTACTCAAGTACACTTACTCGTACATCTGATTGATGAGATCGCAATTTGTGGGGTAGTTCATGCAAGGTGGATGTTTTTTCTAGAGCGCTTTATGAAAACCCTAAAAGATTTTGTAAGGAAAAATACACAGCCCGAGGGAAGCATGGCTGAGGGTTGGTTAGTGTAATCATCCCTTGTACAAATATCTGAATATCTTACTAAAGTGGACTCCTCTTTACTATGACTATGAAAAGATGATGAAGATTTGAGGATGACCTCTATAACACCTCAACGAAAAGGAAGGAGCAAAGTGCTAATGAAGGAAGAACTTCATAAGTTAAATGTATTTTGTGTGCTTAACTGCAAAGTAATGAGCAAATGGGTGACACTATATAAAGAAGCAAGGGCAAGAAGAGTGTTGAGTGTTGAAATGACTTTTTTTTGGCTGATTTTTGTTGTTTTTGACAGCTGAATGGTTCATTTTATGAGATTATTGATTGGTTTAGAAGTGGTTTGAGAGTGTTTTGGATGATATTGATTGTGTTTTGGAAGTTCATGATGTTTATTAGTGGTTCTGTGATGTTCTGATAGGTTTTGATTGGTTCTATATACCTTCTGTTTTACTCTGTTTTGGTCTGTTTTGTTCTGATTATCTTCTATAAGGAGGGATGGAGTATTGATTGATGAAGATTGAGATATTGAGAAAGCTTATTGAATGGTTTGTGAGAGTTTGGAATGGTTTGAGTATGAGTTATGTGGTTTTGATGATCTTCTGTAACCTTCTGTAGGTCTTCTGTTGAGCTTCTGTTCTGTTCTGTTCTATTCTGTACTGTAGCTATTCTGGTACTGTTCTGTACGCTTTTGTATGTGTTCTGGTGGATGAGAGTGTAGCTTGGGAAAGTTTTCTAGCCTTGAAAAGAGGTGAATACAAGTGCAAAAGAGCTGAAAGAAGTGAAAGAAGTAGCTGCTGAAGACTCAAGTGAAGACTAGAGTGAAGTGACAGTAGTGAGCTATGAAAGGACACTATAGTGGCTCTGGTGACTCTTCATATCAGACATACCTCTTGGGAGGGGTATCCACGACCTAAGAAGGATTATTGAGAGTTATTTTTGAGAGATTGTAGTGAGGATATGATGTATTATTGATGGAGAGAGAGAGAGAGTCAGAGATAGCCAATTCTACCGAAACAGAGTGATTGTATATGAGAGATTGAGAGAGAAGATTATGAAGATATTGAAGATGAATACTATGTGATGTATTTCCATTCAAAGATGGTGTATTCCTTTGCTTTCTTTGTTCTATTGATGGATTTTGTGAAGATATTGAAGAATATGATTGGTTCTATTAAATCCGTGGGAGATCTACATTATGCTGCATGAAGATTTGTTGTGCCTGGTGTTCTTTTCTTCATTGTGATCATATGAAACATGATAAACAAGCTTGTTGGTGTTACAAGATATATTTTCTTGCAAGAGAATTCCCTTTTCCTTGGTGTTCCTCTTGGGGCTCCATGTTTTTGGTGCGCAGCCGGGGAATACTTGCCATCAACAAGCACCAGAAGAGGCTGAAAATGAAGGAAATGACACTGCCAAGAAGAGAAGAATTCAATGGATGTTTGTAAAGTTCCTTCTTCCACTGAAGAGTTGGAATTCCTCATAATCAAAGCCACTTTCCACAAGAAGTTCATCCCACAATGGCGGAAACACATTACCATCATGATGCATGCTCTATGTGGTGGACAGTTTCCTCTTCCTGTTGAAGCAGCAGAAACTTGCATCTTGGTGGCAAACTATTTGGGAATAAACTGAAGAGCAGAAACAGAGAATGAGCATCCATGGAAGATTTGGCATTCATTGAGAAGTTTCCAAACAACATCAAGTGGGAGATTGTGAAGAAGCTTCAGGAGTCTTGGTCTGTAGAGGTTCACAAAAACAAG
Organism: Lygodium microphyllum; assembly: GCF_053477565.2. Classification (NCBI taxonomy): domain Eukaryota; kingdom Viridiplantae; phylum Streptophyta; class Polypodiopsida; order Schizaeales; family Lygodiaceae; genus Lygodium; species Lygodium microphyllum. The sequence continues at coordinate 30,338,957 of NC_141162.1, read as the reverse complement.
AAGGAAAAGAGTTGGAATTTTTTCGTGGATGCTCAACAGAAAGATACATGGGATGCTTGGTGTACTGATAATCTTCTATTTGTTCAATTAGCAACCCATTGGGAGTTGGTAGACAGAGTGTTTTTCACAACATACACTGTTAAAACTATCAGAAGCTGGCATTACTATGATGATGGCACCACCAGAATGCTCAGACGTATGCATTTTGACACCTTCAGAACCGAATACCTTCCTCTCTGTAGTGGAATGAAAGCAGAATTCAGGGACGTTGAAAAGAAAGAAGTAGAAGAAATGTTGGCAAGAGAGTTCTCCAGAGACTGAAGCCTTCTGTTAACCCTCTGTGGAGCACTAGCAACATAAGTGGAGCCAACCCCCTGATGAATGACGCAATAAAGAGGCAAGCGTTAGAACAAGTCCAGAGGTACGTGAGAAGAGAGAAAGCAAAAATCAACGCTGAGAACCAGCTCGCAGCAGAAGCCGCCTTTGACGCCCTTGTGAAACTCTTTACAGAAGTCCCAATGGCACATCAAGCCCTTCCTCCTCCTGTTGGAGGTCCACTTCCAAGCCAGATCCGTCCTGGAAATATTGATGACAGGCTAGTGAATGTAGTCCCATTGCCAGTTTTTAAGGGAGAGTACAATGAAGACCCCGATCTTCATGTAGCAGAGTTTATGGTAGCATGTGTGGCTAACAATACCAGAACCCTTGAGCATGGGTTAGCAATATTCCCCACCACTTTCAAGGGCACGGCATTTCAGTGGTATGAGAGACAAGCAGCAGGAACTTTTGGCACATGGGATGACCTGAAGTTGGCCTTCCTCACTAAATTCAAGCGTGAAGGTTTTGAAGAGCGGATGCGAGAGAAATTTATGAACCTAAGTCAGTCCTCTAGAGAAAGAGTAGAAGCTTATGTCTCACGAATGGAATCCATCTTAAAGAGATGGACTAACCATAATCTAGATGATGGCATTCAGAAGGGGGTGTTTCTCAGAGGATTATAACCAGAATTCCGTAAGTTTGTGGAGCTGCAAAGACTAGCCACCCTGCAAGCTGCAACAGAAGGTGCAAGACCGTACGATGAAGTGGAAGCTAGATTGGCAATGAATTCAAGAAGAGGAGTCCTATCTCCTCTGATGCCAGGAATGATGTACCCACCAAAAGCAGTTCCATGGACTGTTCCCTATCCTTACCAATAGACGCCCCCAGTATCACAGTATAGTGCACCAAATCCACAGTGGCCACAATCCATGCCTCAAATGGTGGTTCAACCACAACAACAATGGTCCCAACCAATTTCCTCAATGCCAAATCAGCAGCAACACTGGAATCCTACCAACTGGAGCCAATAGCCAACAGTTCAAACAAGAGCTCTGAATCAGAACCAGAATAGAGACCCCTCTGTACCAGCCCAACCGGCTTATGCAGTGATTACAGAGACTCCTCCAAACCCTCCTGCTACAGGAGGAGAAATCTTGAAGGACTATTTATCCAACTCAGTTGCAAACATCAAAAAGGAGTTAATGGATGTAATTACAGAGCAGCTACAGACACTGAAAGTGAATACTACCAGCATATCCAATGTTGTAGGAGCAGGAAGAGATGTGATGCGGTCAAATACTTGGTGTGGTAAGTGTCATCAAGCAGGCCATTTAGCCATTGAATGTACATGCAAACCAACCATTCCTGGGGCCCTCTGTTCCTACTGTTTGCGGAAGAACCATACAGAGGACATTTGCTCTCTAAAGGAGATGTATGACAGGAGAAGGAAGGAAGAAGACACAAGATTCAACTTGCTGGAATCCAAAATGACAACACAGGATATTGGACCCAAGCCTAGAGAGTTTGGTCCTAATTTTGGACCCAGAAGATTTCCTTCCCAAAGTTACAGAGGAAGACAGTCTGGCGGTGGTCAGAGATCAAAAGTGGAGTGTTACAGATGCGGAGAAAAGGGACACATTTCACCAAATTGTCCAAATCCTAGAAGGTCAGTGGATTACAAGCCCTTATGTAGTCGATGCAAAGGAGAAGGCCACACTAAAAAGGACTATCCAAGCCCAGCCCCAATGAAAAACAGTGCTACTGACAGTCTGGCTAAGGCCCAAGAGCCTACCTCCAATTTAGTGGAATTGGAAGTTGCTGCCATCACTCGTGCAAAGCATAAGGAACCACCTATCCAGAAAGAAAATAACCCTCCTGCCAGGACAGTGAAGTTCAACCTTCCACCAGAAGAACAGAATAGAATAGAGCTTGACAGTGCCGTACAGAGCCCTACAGTGCCACAGAGAGTTACAGAGACAGTTATAGAGACAGGACCAGAGGTCCAGGATACAGAAGAGGAGGACGTGCAACAAGTGGCGGAAGAAGTTTCTGTAATTCCTCTGTTGGAAGAAAGAGGGAAAATGAAAATGGGTGTTGCCCATTCCCTAACCGGTTAGAGAAGCCAGTGGATCCTACTAAGAAATATGATCTGGTCAGAGATCTAGATACCTTTAAACCAAACCTTACATTTTGACAATTATTGATGTTGTCTCCCAGTTGCCGAAAAAGGTTCAAAAGTATACTGACAAAAAGACGTGGTTTAAGGATTGCTCCCTCAACAGTGACAAAGTCCAACAAGGCTCTAGAGCCTGTCAAAGAAGTGGATGTGACTAACGCTTTCCTAGATTCGGGTACCCCAAAGACTGGTGTGTGATAGAATTCTTCTTCATTTCAAATGCACTGATTGATGGTGGTTCATCAGTAAACATTATGACGGATGTTACAATGAAGGATCTAGGCCTACAAGGTGTGCAACCCACCCAATGGCTCATCAGACTGGCGGATCAAAGTAGAATCAAGCCTTTGGGTATTCTCCCATATGTGAAGACTACAGTGGCTGGAAGAGATTATTGGCTAACCTATCTGGTGGTGAAGCCAAACTCTTATGGTACATCCTACCCTCTGTTACTAGGTAGACCATGGCTTTTTGAAGCTTGGATTGGTTCAAAGGAACCTTGACCTTGGGTAGAGGGCCCAATAAAGTGGTGCTGAAACTGTATGGTTCTCAAAAAGGACATGGATCCACCTCCTTGGAATTATCTTCTGACTCCCCTAATGAGGCTACGGATGGAACATCAGCAGACGAAGATGCTGTCAAACAGATCCTTCCCAAGAAAATAGTGGCACATTCCTTAACAGTGGATACTGTAAGCCGACTTCCAAAAGAAGCAAAGTCATTATCAATGGGTGAATACTTCCTGCCTGAACCAGGAATGACTTCTGAAATCGCTTCTGATAGTGAGAAAGAAGCATGGATGTACTGCTCTCCCTATTACATGGCCATAGCAAAGACAAAGACAGAGGCAGGAGAGGAAACAAAGAATCTGTTCTTCTGTTACAGAGTGCCTACAAAGACAGAAGCAGAGACAGAAGCAGAAGCAGAGACAGAAACAGAAGTAGAAGCAGAAGCAGAGACAGAAGGGGATGGAAATGATATGGAAGAAGAAGGTTATGAACATGAACCAGAAGAATCTATCCCACCCGAAGAGGATACATTGGAAGAAGGAGGTCCAGAAGCATCAGAAGCAGACGAGCTCATGCTATGGGACAAAATGACAATGGTACCATTTGGTCTGGTAAATGGATCTTCTCATATGCAACATCTTTATAAGAAATGGATTAAGAAGAACAAGCCATCTTTTAGCAGTGGCTCATGCCGTCCTAACCCATCTTTGCCAAAGAAAGATGATGATGATACATCGTGCCAACAAGCACCCCTCCCACCAATCCAACAGGCATCAGAGGGTCCCTGTTATGTGACGTTCTTGGATGTGTCATCTTCAGAAGAGGAGTCTTCAAGCCAAGAGATAATTAATCATGAAACCAAAACTGAAACGGCTCTAATCCCATTTCAACATCTTAAGGAGCAACCTAAGTCTCCACCAAAAGAAGAAGTTGGTTCTAGTGGGACATTAGAAGAGGAAACCACTCCCTTGAAGGAGTCAGATCTGTATCCAGAAGCAATCCATGGGACCTTCATCCATGAAGTAGAAGGTGAAAGGCACTTAACTTTTGTGGATGCAAAAGGCACTGAATGCCACTTGAAGGTGGGTAGCAGTCTCCCAGAAGAGGAGTTGTCAACCTTGTATAACTTGTTGAAAGAGAATTTGGACGTGTTTGCATGGTCTTACAAAGACCTAAAGGGGATTGATCCCACAATATGTCAACATGAGAGCAGAATTTAGGTGCCGGGAAGTGCTTAAAAATAGCTAAAAATTATGAATATAAAGGGAAAAATATTCAATGTCAAAGGTGGCGGCTCGACCTAGGACGATTTTCAGCGTCAAAGTGCTTTAAAGGTGCCTGAGCGACACTTAGTGATTTTTCATAATTTTTCAAATAGTCGTGCGGGTTGACACGAGCTAATGGCCAATGCGGGATGCTAAGCGGGACGCCCAGGATTTTTCAGAGCTCAATTCCGAGTCCGGACGAGAAAATGGCCAAGAAACCGGTCAAGGTGCGAAGGGGTGGACAAAATTTGGCCCAAATGAGGAAGTGACTCTTGGGAGCCCAAGATTAAAAGTCACATGAAATGTTTGGGAGAGAATCGTGGTGAGAGAAAGAGGAGGAGAGGCCACGCCATGCAGCGCCGAAATTTGCGCTTGATGCTGATGGAGGCTCCCTCCTGCCTGTGAACAACCCATGCCAATCATCATTGGCCCTCATTCCCTCCTGGATGCCAATCATTTCGCCGCCCTTCACCCGTCAAATGATGCTCTCTTTGAAAATCTCTGATTTCAGTCTTTCTCTCTCCTCCCTCTCTCTCTTCTAAAGGCAAGTTCATGTGGGAAGAAGAAGGAAGAAGAAAGAATGATGGAGGCTTGCCCGGCATGGATCGGATTGCTCCACGGGCTGGAAATGGTGATTTGTGATTGTGCTGGACATGAAATGCTGCTGATTTCCAAATTTGCAGCCATGGACATGAAACCCGAAACACGCAAATAAGCGGTAATTCAAAATTTTCAAAGGAAATTTGAGATTTTATAGCTTTTGATTGATAAAATGTTGTTCCTGTGGGCTAAAAATTATTTATGTGGCTGTTTTCCATGAGTTCTTGCTAGTCATAATCAAAAAATCAGAAAAATATGCATCTTGTGGTTCAAAATAATATGCTAAAACACGTAAAATATGGAAAATCAAGGAAAAATGATGGTTTTGGGCATAAAAATGGGAAAATGAATAGGAACACCAACTAAATCTTCAATTTTGCTGCTAAGGGCCACAGCGCATAACCTATTTTGAATTTTCAGTAATAAAATAATGCATAAAATAAGGGAAAATACAAGGGAAATGGAGAAAAATCACTAAAAATAGGGGGAAAATGCATTTTGGGTACAGAAAATTAGTGAAAATTAAGAGAAATGTTTGTGAATGGTTGTGGGGACTAAAGCATGAGGATTCGCCTCAGTTCAACCCCACCTTCTTGTTCTAGTGTGGTTTTCTCATTTTTTACACATAAAATGATGGCAGAATGCCTTATAAATCCATACAATGATGCAATATTTAAACGCAGGAGGGAAGGGTAGTTGAAATATGTCTAAATGCCGTGTGAGATGATGGAAAATTTGCTGATTTCTATGCATAGCATTTAGGATGGATAATAATTATAAAATAAGAGCCTAGTAGTACGAGGGTTCCCTTGGTGCTAGGTTTGTGCAATGCCGCATAAGATCGGTAGTTGAAAATCATTGAAAGGATGTTTTCCACATGTGCACAATATTGATTTTATAATTGTTTGAGCACTTGGCATCCACAATATGCATAAATCATGGAAATATTTAAAGGTATCAGAAATCTTGGATGCACAGCAATTGTTTTCATTAGGACATTGACCCACGTTGAGTGAGAGACAGGGCACCCTAAGCCATAGGCTAGTCGTGGGGTCTAGGGAAAAGAGAAGTAAGGACAATGGTACATTCATGTATACGATTAAATGGTACCTTGAGTGGATTTTGTGCAAAATGTTTATATGTTGAGCGACGCATCGAGGGGCCAATCCCCAAGGTGTAGGAGAGTCGCAGAGGGTTGACGACATTCAACCATAGGAGGAACTGATGCCAGGAGGCATATTCCACGGTGGATTTTGTGAGGTTTTACGATGGATTCCGTAAACTTAGATGACCAGGGCTCATACACAAAGAGGATTCTTTGTGCGAGAAGTTGATGGGGACGCCTGTCCTTTTCGGGCGTTTCATTAATTTAGTGTGTACATGGGTGATTCCATAGCGGGTGATTCCGCAAAATGCATATTAAATTAATAAAAGTTTATGAGTTTAGAGTGCGCACTCGTAATAAATTAAGGTTAGGATTTATTTCTAACCAGTTGATTTATTTATGTAGCTGAAGACTGCTAGGTATTCACTTTTGTCGGTTTAATTGTATTATTTTACTAACGATTGTGAATGCTTCAATTGATGTGTAGAGATAGCAGCAGTGGCGGAGGAAAGCATTGGAGTCTAGCGAGTATTCGACCTTTGAACTATATTTTTAATAGGCGCCATGCCTATATTTTGTTATGTGTATTGAGACATTGATTATTGATTATTATTTTGTATGCGCCTATGGGCACGGATATGTTATTTCTATTTGGACATTGAGATTGGGCGTGCCAGACTCTATGGGCACCGTCCATTAGCTTTATTTTCCTATTTTTGTAGAAAGCAAACTCAAAAGCTAAAATCTTGTCATATTTTTGTAATTGGGCTATTATTGAGCACGAAGATTGAAATATACATAAAATACATGCTTTGAGAAGCGCTCACACAAGGCATGGGGGAGATTGAATCCAATTTGTCTCTTATCTCTTGTCGTGCATGCTTTTACATTGTTTTTTGTGCAAAAAGGTAGAGTTCATTGTTCTTGGGGACCTTCAGGGATTCACTACGTGAGCTATCTGCGACCGATCTGTGCACCAGTGGTATCAGAGCGGAGCAGAGATCAAGAGCTTCCAATCGCTACCAATCTCGAGCAAAGGCGGAGCTCCAGGAACAAACGGGCTCTACAGTCAATCTCATCACGAATCGTCGATACAAGCAGACTTCTGGCGATCAAGAACCCTTGTTTCTACTGTCAGATCACAAAGGACCAGGCTCTGCAGGCGGAGGACCACTCCTACATCCTCACATACAAGTCATGAAGAAACAGTGAGAAAAACTCTTAATCTTCTTTATCAAAAGCTTACTTATAAAGCTTAAGGGTATTAGAGAAGCTTAATTGCTTCAAAAATCCTCATCATGGCCTCAGAAGACCTCCCGAAAAATCCGCGCGGCAAAAAAAAAACGGCCCCCCCTCACTAAATCAAACGCCGCCCTGTTTACTCCTTCTTTAAGCTTATTATGCTTAAGCTTAATCATTTAAGCTTAAGTCATTAAGCTCTCTGCAAGTCTGACAAGACAGATAAGTCGATATACTCCAGGTCCCGCATTTCTGAAGTTAAGTTCAGCAAGTCAATTGAAATCAAGTCCTGTAAGTTTTGCAAGTCGGCCTAAGTTCAGCAAGTCAACAACTCTGCAAGTCTGCTAAGTCTGCAGCTCTGCAAGTCAGACTAAATCAGAACTGACTAGTTCTTGAAACTCATAGAAGACTTGTTCGTATGCAAAAACTCTGAATTGGAAAGTTGTTCGCAGCAAGCTGTTCTACCTGTTTACAAGTTTGTTGAAGTACTTTCAGCAAATGGATACAGAAATATTGCAGATTTTTTGAAAATATACAAAGAAATACCCAAAAATACATAGCCTTGTAACCCCAAATTTGAGCTACGCTCATCCCGCTAACCTGATTTTGAGTGAGAAAGGTTTATTGAGTTTTATAGGATGAATACCCCACATATGGATGATCCTATGGCTGAAGACGACTTACCTGAGCCTACCATGGAACAAAAGCTGGATCTAATCATGCTGCAATTGGAAGAAGAGCGAAGGGCTAGGCAAGCACTGCAAGCGCAATTGACAAAATTACAAAGAACATCCACCGATAAAGAGGAACCTCAAGCTGAAGATTTGATTCGACGTACCATCGACGCTACTCTTGAAGCACAAACCATTCGTAAGGAATCAAAGATAAGTAAACGAAGTTTCAAGTTTCGCACTTTCAATGGTATACGAGAAGGAAAGACTGTTTTATCATTCATTAGCCAATTTGATGACTATTTCCATGAGGAAACTTATCCAGAAAAAGATAAAATCAAGTGTGTTACTAACCATCTGATAGACAGAGCATCACTTTGGTGGACTGTAGTCTGCAAGAGCATAGAATGTCCTGCTACTTGGGAAGATTTCAAGAAGTTCATGCAGAATTTCCTTCCACCACAATTTCATGAGAAGGCTATCAAGCAATGGGATTTACTTCAACAGCGAGATCGTGAGCCTATTCCACAGTATACAGAGCGTTTTTGGAATGCACTCCTACAGCTACGCATGCTTGAAGACGTACCAGAGACGACACATAAGCGAAAGTATATGTCTGGACTTCTTGGACATTACTACGCTGAATTGAACATGTTCAAGCTGCTACCCTTGAAGACGCCATCTCCTTAGCTCACGACACTGAAGATAAGTTACGCGGAAGAGACAGACAACCACAGCAATTCCAAGTCAACGGTAATTATGGATCTAAACAATTCAATTCCAATTTTAGAAGGTTTAATCCAGGTCGTTTTTCATCACCATCTTTCCGCAAGAATTGGCCTAAACCACCTGCATTACCATCCACTGTCAATCCAAATCCAAAGCCTATTCCACAAGCAAATCCAAATGTACCCAGACTTCCAACCATTGCAAATAATGTAACCAAAGCCAAGCCAATAGTATGCTATAAATGTCACCAGCCAGGGCATCTCGCAGCAAATTGTCATTCAAAGAAGCCACCAGCACATATCAACTACCTTGGAGCCATGGACGAAGATGAGCATGAGGATATGCCAGATTTCACTAAAGATGAGGACGATCCTACTACTACTTCCGACACTTTACCAGGTATGCCTACTCCACATTCATTATTAACTATGAAATGTATGGTGCATTGAAAGGAAAGAACTATCTTGCATGATGATGGTAGTACCCATGACTTTATTTCAGCAAAATTGGTAAAGGAATTGAAATTGCATACAGTACCTACACATTATTGCATAAAAGCTGTGTTTTTAGGCACTAGGTACAATGGCACACAAGAAGTACAAAATTTAGAGATTCAAATTGGTGCATACATTGAAAGAAGAAATTTCTTAGTTGTCCCATTACAGTCAAGCGACATTATTTTAGGAATGCCATGGAGACACCAGCATAATCCAAATATAGATTATTCCACGCACACAATGAATATTAATTTTCAAGGAAAATCTATTACATTATATGGTATGCATGCATCTCATATTTTTCCACTGCTTTCGCATACTCAAGCAAAACGTGCACTACGCAAGAATACTAAATCATATCTCATTTGGGTGAATGAATTGCACGCAAAGGAAAATCATATGCACCCTAGGCATAAGGAATTTTTTGCATATTTTAAGGACTGTTTTGCAGAAGACCTACCACCAGGTTTACCTCCTTCACGTCCAGAAGACCATAAGATTGATTTAATTCTTGGTACACAACCACCTTGCAAAGCACCATATAGGCACAATCAAATAGAGCAAAAAGAAATCCAGAGTCAAGTTGAAGAACTACTAAATAGAGGCTTAATTCGACCTAGCAGTTCCCCATTCGGTGCACCTGTACTCTTAGTCAAGAAAAAGAATAATACCTATCGTATGTGTATTGACTACCGAGCATTAAATAAGATCACTGTAAAGAATAGATATCCTATACCTAGAGTTGATGACCTTATGGACAAACTACAAGGATCTTCTATATTTAGTAAAATTGACCTTAAGTCTGGATATCATCAGGTGAGGCTAGATAGAACTGACATATTTAAGACTGCATTCAGAACACAATTTGGCCATTACGAATTCTTAGTCATGCCATTCGGATTAACTAATGCACCTGCTACCTTCAGTAGAATGATGAACCGTATCTTTATGAAATATCAATATTGTGTGATTGTTTTCTTTGATAATATTTTGGTGTTTAGTCAAAGTGAAAAAGAGCATTATGAGCATTTATCATTAGTTTTTCAATTACCGAAAGAAAATCAAATGTTTGCAAATCCTGAAAAGAGTGAATTCTTTAAGAAACAAATAGAATATTTAGGTCATATTGTATCAAAAGAAGGAATTAAAGTTGATCCTAAGAAAATTGATGCAATATTGCATTGGTCTATTCCTAAGAATGTACATCAATTACGCTCATTCCTTGGTCTTGCTAGTTTCTATAGGAAGTTTGTACGTAATTTCTCATTACTTGCTTTACCATTAACCAAACTTCTTAAGAAAGCAATTGCTTATCAATGGACTGAAAATCAGCAGAAATCCTTTGATTTACTGAAACGTGCATTAACTAATGCCCCTGTTCTACAATTGCCTGACTTTAACCGACCATTCTTTCTAGTTGTGACCGATGCTAGCGGATTAGGAATAGGAGCCGTATTAATGCAAGACAACCATCCAATAGCATATTCTAGTTCTAAGCTGAAACCCTCTGAGCTCAAATATTCCACTTATGACAAAGAACTATTAGCAGTTATACAAGCATTAAAACAGTGGAAGCACTACTTAATGGGTTCAGAATTCATGATAAAGACCGACCAGCAAAGCATTAGACATCTACTTAGCCAACCCCAAATTTATGACCGTCATATCAAATGGGCTTCCTTCATTCAAAGTTTTCATCCTATCATTCAATACCAACCTGGAAAAGAAAATGTAGTTGCTGATGCATTGAGTAGAAGACCTGCAATTCATAATATTTCTATCATATCTTTTGATTCTTTGAATGCTATGAAAGATACATATTACCAGGATATTACTTTTCATTCTGATTGGCAAAAATTAGTTCAAAATAATTTCATTCCTGTTGATTCATTATCATATAATGATGGATTTATGTTTTTTGAAAAGAGACTGTGTGTTACTATTCCATTCCGATCTTTTGTTTTGAGTGAAATTCATTGTCCCCCATATCAAGGTCATAGAGGTATCATTTCTACATTACGCATGTTAACTGAAGATTTTTATTGGCCGCATATGGATGCACATGTATCTAATTTTGTTTCTGAATGTTTGATTTGTCAAAGAATAAAGAGACATCATGGTAAACAGTATGGATTATTAATGCCTTTGTCTATTCCATCTAAATCTTGGGAATATATATCTATGGATTTCATTACTGGTTTACCAAATACTAAATCTAACCACGACATGATTTGGACAATTGTAGATAGATTTAGTAAGCAAGCATATTTCATTGCATGTAAGAAAACTTTAACAGCATCACAAGCATCACAGTTATTTTTGAAAACTGTTTTTACTAACCATGGATTGCCAAAAGTGATTATTTCAGATCGTGATTCTAGATTTTGTAACAATTTTTGGATTACATTGTTTGCAAATTTAGGCACAAAGATTGATTTCTCATCTGCATTTCATCCAGAAACAAATGGACAAACAGAAGCCACAAATAGTACCATTCTAGATCTTTTACGTGCATACACTATCTCTAAACCTCAGACATGGGATACTCATTTGCATTTATTACAGTTTGCATATAACAATACACCGCACACATCTACAAAGAAAGCACCTTTTGAAGTCATTTATGGATATAGATTATCTACACCTGTTGCATCTTTGTCTAATAGAATTCAGAGTGCTGATGATATTGCTACTATGCATAATACTATTTTTGATGAGGTTAAGGATATGATTGCTAAAGCCCAAAAATCATATACCAAACAAGCCAACAAGAAAAGACAAGCTATGAATTTCAAAGTTGATGATTATGTTTGGCTTAGAATAGAAAAGTGTAGACTGCAAAGTGTGGATAGACATCCAGTTGTCAAATTAGCTCCTAGATTTTATGGACCATTTAGAATCATTCATAAGGTTAATGATAATGCATTCAAGTTAGAATTGCCATCTCATTGGAAAATTCATAATACATTTCATATTATTTATTGAGACCATTTAGAGGCCAATTACCTATCCACCCTGTTTATGAAAACCCACCTTTATTAGAGGAAGAGACTGAAATACTTGAACCAAAAGCTATCATAGACACTGACTACATGACCACTAGAACTGGCAAAAGGTATTCTAGATACCTAGTAAAATTTAAGAACCATCCTGTAGAGGAAGCACAATGGATGCACGCTAGAGACTTAAATGCTTTCCCCACTCTGTTAGCTCCGCATTGAGCTAATAGCAATTGAGGTCAATTGCTATCCCACCCCGGGGGTATGATGCCAAGAGGCATATTCCACGGTGGATTCCGTGAGGTTTTACGGTGGATTCCATAAACTTAGATGACCAGGGCTCATACACAAAGAGGATTCTTTGTGCGAGAAGTTGATGGGGACGCCTGTCCTTTTCGGGCGTTTCATTAATTTAGTGTGTACATGGGTGATTCCATAGCGGGTGATTCCGCAAAATGCATATTAAGTTAATAAACGTTTATGAGTTTAGAGTGCGCACTCGTAATAAATTAAGGTTAGGATTTATTTCTAACCAGTTGATTTATTTATGTAGCTGAAGACTGCTAGGTATTCACTTTTGTCGGTTTAATTGTATTATTTTACTAACGATTGTGAATGCTTCAGTTGATGTGTAGAGATAGCAGCAGTGGCGGAGGAAAGCATTGGAGTCTAGCGAGTATTCGACCTTTGGACTATATTTTTAATAGGCACCACGCCTATATTTTGTTATGTCTATTGAGACATTGATTATTGATTATTATTTTGTATGCGCCTATGGGCACGGATATGTTATTTCTATTTGGACATTGAGATTGGGCGTGCCAGACTCTATGGGCACCGTCCATTAGCTTTATTTTCCTATTTTTGTAGAAAGCAAACTCAAAAGCTAAAATCTTATCATATTTTTGTAATTGGGCTATTATTGAGCATGAAGATTGAAATATACATAAAATACATACTTTGTGAAGCGCTCACACAAGGCATGGGGGAGATTGAACCCAATTTGTCTCTTGTCTCTTGTCGTGCATGCTTTTACATTGTTTTTTGTGCAAAAAGGTAGAGTTCATTGTTCTTGGGGACCTTCAGGGATTCACTATGTGAGCTATCTGTGACCGATCTGTGCACCAGGAACCCCCATGTGTATGTGATTCGAGTCTTTTGGCTATGTGAAAGGGACTCCCTCTGAGGAGTAATATTGAGTTAGGATCAGTTGGAATACAACGTATTACAAACGCAATGTTTAGGAAGGCAGAGATTTTGATAAACACTCCTGGCCACGAGGCCGAGGGGTCGTCTTGTGCGTAGTGACGAGGCCTGGCTAGTGCATGAGCCAGTGCCGGCTTGTTTTTAGGTCCATCAGTGGTGCATCTACTGGGGGCTGGTTAAAAGTGGCGGTTCTCGAATCCTGGTTGTTTAGGGACCAACTAGTAGTTTATGCCAAAGGATACTGAGATTGATCCGTTATTTATTGATAAGCATCGTCTAGCAGAAATCCAAAAGTAAGAAAGGGACGAAAGAGCTAGGCGACGTGCTGAAATTTTTAGGAGATATTCCCCTAAGCGTAGCGGTGCTGAACCCTTACGAGGGAGTGGATCTAGTGGTCTTGGGACCACAACAGTAAGTTAGGAGAAGGTGGAAGCTCTAGTGCTCCCCTTCCTTCTATAAGCCAGTCCACGTCAAGTGCGGGAGGTGTAACCCCACCGTACCTTATTCCTAGTGCAAATACAATCCTCGTCATGGCGCAGCCTATTGTAATTCCAGCAGGAACGATGAATTTATTGGCTCTAGGTTACCCGCTACCCATTTTTAATGGGCTAGTTGAGGAAGATGCGGAACTCCACATTAGGGAGTTTCAAAAGCTGATGTTTAACTGTCGCATTCAAGAAGAAGGACATTTAATGATGTTCTTCAATATGACTCTCAAAGGAAGAGCTGCTATATGGTATCATGGTTTAGAAGTCGAAACCATATTGAATATTGATTCATTTTATGGAGCTTTTCGAAGGGATTTTGCCCCTAAAAGGGGTGGGCAATATTGGTTGCGTGTACTCAACGTGACTCGCCAAGAATCACACGAGGATATTTGTGCTTATGCAAATAAAATGAAAGAGGTTTTCTATAAGCTGGACACCTCTATTCCTATCCTCGCAGCTGCCCAATTGCAATATTTCTTACATGTTTTGGACTTTAATATCCAATTGCAGTTGAGTAGTGTCCCCTTGGGGAATATAGATACTGCCATTACACGAGCACAAGAGGTGGAATCCCGACTACAAGCAGCCTATGCTTCTCGAGGCAATTTGAATATGGGTTTAGTATTGGGAAACAATATGGCAATGGCTAATGGCAGTAGTGGCCAAGGGATAGCAATGGCTAACCCTAATGGGAGAGGGAACATGATGCAGAATGTCCCTTTATTACCAGCTCCCCCTAGCATGTCGATGCCTACGGGCAGTCAAATGGCTCAAAATGGTGGAGGCCAGGCAATCAATTCTAACACCATGCCTGTGGCTCAACAACCAGTGCCTAATCGAATTGTTAGGCCGATGGAACGACATGGTAATGACCAAGGCTATGAGTCAAGTGCTTCCAATGTTCTTGGCGAGGTTAAGGACATGATGAAGCATTATACCGACATGATTACGGAGCAGTATCGACAAATAGCCATTGATGTCAACTTCCTTTAAAAACAACAAAATTTTATAGAAAGTAGATACCCAGAGGAGGGTGCACCTTTGAGGTTTAGTTGCAAATGGTGTGGTGGGCAACACTATCCAAGAAATTGCCCAAATGTTAAGTGCAAAATTTGTGGAAAATCTGGCCATTTAGCAACTATTTGCTGGAGTAAGATCACTTCCCTCTAGCGTGGTAGTCGGCAGCCAGGGCCTGTTAATCATCGTGCCCAAGGAAATGATTCCCAGCGAGAAGATGGGCCTAAACAAATACTTCAACGACCAAAGACTACAGTGGAGGAACTACCAAGTGGTAGTGGGGTTAGTTTGATTGAGTCTGTATGCGTTAACGATACTAAAACCTCTAATCTGCGAGCTATTCTTACAAGAGGTCGAAAGGGTAGAGAAGCCGACAAGGATAAACCTGTCGATGGAAACCCTAAACAAGGCGACAAAGGAATGCAAGTTTTGGATCCTGCCATGGAAGGGGGACCTTTGAAGCCCGTAGAAAGTAAAGCCGATAAGGAACCACCAAAGAAGAAGGTGAAAATTAAAAAGGAGGCAATAAAGCCAGTTCAACAACCTAAAGAGCGGATGGTTTGGCGTGAAAAGCAAGCTCTATCGAACTACCATGAATTCGATTTGGCGGGATCTCTTTGTGAAGTCAAGCCGGATGTAAATCTTTTATAGCTTATTAAGCTTTCCCCAGGAGTACGCAAGGAATTTAGAAAGATCCTACGTACTGGGTATATTGTGGAACCTTTGGGTATTGCACGAGTTGGTGATGACTGGTTCAAGCATGCTGAGAAGCATTGCCTAAGGGTTGCAGCCTATGTCGATGGGATATTAGTAGATTATGCCATTGTCGACACGGGATCATCTATTAACATTATGAGTTCTGAACTAATGGAAAGGTTGGGTCTTGCGATTTAGAAAGATATCTCCACAATTCTCAGAATGACAGATGATAGTTTGAGACAGCCGGAAGGCTGCATTACTAAGGTCCATGTCACTGTTGCAAATGTAGAATGCATGTTGGACTTTAGGGTGATTTGTTTTGCAGGCCGTCCAAGTTACCAAGTATTACTTGGACGACCTTGGATCTTGCAAGCGGTCTGCCAAGTGGATATACCCGCCGGTCTGACAGAGGTGCCCAGCGTGTGGTGGTTGATGCTTATCCTGAGTCCCCGCAGAGTGAGAGAGCTCCTCTATCTTCTACAGAATTGGAGACATTAGAAGATTTATCTACCAGTGAGACATCATCGAGTGATGAGTCCAAAGAGGGATCCACCATGGAAGACATCTATCAAATCACTTTGAATGAGCCGATAGAGGGCCAAGAGCGTATAAGAAATGCAGATGTTATCGAGCTAGACCTTGGTACACCTGATGATTCGCGGCCAATCAAATTAGGTTCTATGCTCAGCACAGCAGAAAGGGAGGACTATGTGGCCTTGATCCAGGAATTCCGTGATATCTTTTCCTGGAGTTATGATGAGTTGAGAGGCATTCCTCCTAGTCTTGCTGTTCATACAATTCCATTGAAAGAGGGCAGTTGTCCTATATGGCAGAAAGTAAGGCGTATGCCTTTCGAACTGAGGGACGGGCTGTTTGAAGAGTTACAGAAGCTTCAAAAAGCGGGTTTGATTTTTCCTGTGCAACACACGAAATGGTGTTCGTCGGTTGTGATAAGAAAGAAGAATAATAATCAAATCCGATTATCTGAATAAGCAAACAGTTAAGGACTACTACCCGTTGCCATTTATTGACCAGATTTTGGATCAATTAGCGGGTAGGGAGATATATTCGTTTATGGATTGCTTTGCAGGATACAACCAAATGGCAATTACAGAAGAGGACAAGTTGAAAACAACTTTTATCACTGTGTTTGGTACTTTTGCGTACCATGTGATGGCCTTTGGTTTATGCAATGCGCCTGATTTGTGGCAACGAATAGCAGATAAGACATTTGGTGACATATCCCCTGAAGAGTTGAAGGTGTTTATTAATGACTTAGGGGCCGCCACCGTGAGAGGAAGGCAGTTGATTATTTTAAGAAAATGGTTCGAGCGTTGTAGACAATTTTGCATCGCCCTAAACCCACGGAAGTGTGTTTTTGGAGTACCTTATGGGCTATTGCTAGGTCATGTGGTCAGTTCGGTAGGAATTGCGACAGACCCCGAGAAGGTTAAAGTTATAGTTGCCATGGGTCCACCACGCACTCCGAAAGAAGTTCATAGCTTTTTGTCTTCGGTTGGTTACTACCGTAGATTCATCAATGCCTTAGTAGAAAGAACGTTGCCGCTTACAAATTTATTTTCCTTTAGCTGTTCGTTTGTATGGGGTGACCCTTGTAAGGTAGCATTCGAGGATGTGAAACAAGAGCTAGCAAGAGCGCCCATTTTAAAAGCACCTAAAAGAGGTGAGGAGTTCTATATATTTTCAGCAGCCACCATGTATAGTATCAGCTGTTGTTTAGCTCGAATTTGGGAAGAGAAGTGGTACCACCCGATTGCTTTTGCTAGTCGAAAGCTGGGGGTGTCCGAAATCAATTATACCTACATGGAGAAGTTGTGTCTAGAGATGGTCTTTGGGACCAAGAAATTCAGGCTTACGAAGGCGGAGGGACTTCGATTATTGATGAATAAGCTATAGCCGCCTGATCATCTGGCAAAGTGGTTGATCACTTTGCAGGAATTTGATTATGAAATCAGGAGTAAGCCACCAAGGTTGCAAGGTATCATGGAATGTCTTGTAGACTTTGGGGAGCCGAAAGAATTTGTTGCTGAAGGTAGTGACATGGAGTCATTATTTAAAATAGATACGGCATCTATTCCCTCCTCGTATGCTGCAATAACGCATTATTTATCAACAGGGGAGGCAGGTTCCGAATTATCTAAAGCTGAGAGAAGGAAAATTAAGCAGCAAGCGTTAAAGTTTGATTTGATCGCAAGTACATTATATCGGCAAGGGGTTGATGATATCTATCGCCGGTGTGTGATGCCTGACGAGGTGCCATTCATTTTAGAAGAGTGCCATGATTCTGCTTGCGGTGGCCATTTTGCTGGACAGCTTACAGCACAAAAGGCTTTAAGAGCAGGTTATTGGTGGCCTGCCATCTTCCAGGATGCGTTTGCGTATGTTAAGAGATGCAATATTTGTCAATGACATGACAGTCGAGAGAATAGGAAACGACCACTTACCCCTATTATGGGGATACTTCCATTAAGAAGTGGGGAATAGAATTTGTGGGTCCTATTACTCTGTCGTCGACTACGTAAAAGAGGTACATCATTGTAGCAACTGACTACTTCACGAAGTGGTCAGAAGCACGTGCAACAAGGAAAGATGATGCTAAAGAAACTGCTAGTTTCCTTTTAGAGCAGATCATATGCCGGTTTGGTCCACCGAAAGAATTAGTGTCGGACCACGGAACACATTTCCTGAATAAGGTGATTAAAGGTTTGACAAATATGTGGCAAATCAAGCATAACAAGACAACCCCATATAATCCGCAAGCCAATGGGCAAGTTGAAAGCACCAACAAGCAGCTTGTGGGCATCCTGTCCAAAATTGTGTCGGGAAAAGAAACGGGATTGGGATAAAAAGTTATACGTGGCTGTGTGGGCCTATAATACGACTTTCAAATGAGCCACTGGCCATACCCCGTTCAAGTTAGTATATGGGGAGGAGTGTGTCTTGCCTTTAGAAATTGAGCTGCCGACTATTCGGTTTGCCATCAATCATTCTTTGAGCGATGAAGACGCACTTTTTGAGCGCTTGACGACACTGGCACATTTAGATGAGCTTAAGTTGCAGAGCTTATTGCACCAAGAAGTGGCGAAGCGCCGAATGAAGCAGCTACATGACCTCAAAGCCAAGAAATACACCTTCAAGAAAGGACAGCTTGTTCTGTATTATGATGCACGACGTGAATTATTTCCAGGCAAGCTAGAGCCCAAATGGGACGGGCCCTATAGGATTGTTAGAATATGAATGAATAAATCCACATTCTTGTTAGCTGACCTTGAGGGGATAGAATTTAAAAATAAGGTTAATCTTAATAAGATTAAACCTTATTACTTTTGATTGCACTAATGCTATGACTGCCTTGCAGGTCTAGGCGAGATCGATCAAACATCTGCAAGGAAATCGTGATAGAGGTTGATGGGTCATCTGATCCCTTATTTAGAACACCCATATTTGGAACAGAGGTATCATCACGGAAAGCTCATTTTGTGGAGCAAAGGATACAAGGTGATTGAGCAAGAAGGCGGGACATTTATTTGGGAGATCAAGGTCTTTTGCCATCACTGCCTACAAATTTTGATGAGCATCCCTGTTGAATTCAATGATGATGGAGGGATGGAGCCTACAGTTCACCCGTTGAATATGTTGAATTTCGATTACCATAATTACGAGTAGAGTTCAGGATGGCGGGATATGTAAAACCTTTATGGACGTACACCTTGTACTTTGATGGGGCGTCCAGGGGTGCATGTAGAAAAGGAAGTGTAGGAGTTTTCATCTGTGACCCCCGACGACGCATTGTCATGAAGTTAGCTGCTTATCTCAGGGAAAATTTTACCAATAATATGGCAGAATACAAAGCCCTGATTATGGGTTTGAATATTGCGAAGAAGGGTGGTATCCGCCAGTTGTTGGTGAAAGGGGACTCTCAGTTGGTTTTAAATCAACTCAATGGGACATACATGGTACGAAACTCCATCCTTTGTATGTACCATCATACTGCCATAGCCTTGCTAGATGAATTCGATAGAGTGTCTTTTCAGCTGATTCCACGGAATTGGAATCAGTTTGTCGATTCTTTGGCTAATTTTGCATATGAAGAAGACCTCTTCTTTAATTGCGGCCCTTGTCCCGATATCTCTATTGATGGTGAGACAGGACCCGGTTGTTTGTGGGGTATGCTTTCTGAACATGCCCTCTTTGGTAGACGATGGTTGATCTGGGTGATGCAGAGGGTAAGAGAGACTCATCTGCCTTTATTATCTTGGACCCATAGACTGATTAGACGACATGTGATGCGAACACCTCTTGCGATATACGTAGGAGGGATGGGTCATAATTTAATGCACCTAATTTAGGGCTACAAGCCCTGTTCCCCTGGGAATGGTATGCTTTGATGTCTATCATAGTTGTTTCCAGGAGGATATTATGTAGTATTGTTTGATTTCATTAGGCCAAGAGGGCCAATTCAGTTTTGTAGTGAAGTGTTTTATTTCATTAGGCCAAGAGGGTCATTTCCCTGTCTAGTGCGGGTGCGTTTAATGGGGGTTTTTGTTTTAAGTGTTGTGTTGGACAGGTTTCGCGGTTCGTGGAATTTTGTGGAGCCTTGAGGAGCCTTTGCTGCGATGGAAGCTTCTTGTGGCCAATCCAGGTGATACCTCTCCTTTACGAGTACCTTTCTTTCCTGTTATATGTGTATTTGTACTTGTCGAGGGGACACATTTTTGTTGGGGATCGGCAACCAAGGCATGAAGTCCCAGGTTTAGGTTGAGTATGTTTGAGGGAGGCCGGAGTAGTCATTGCCTCCTGTAAAGACATTGTCAGGCATCGAAAGACCTGTTTTAGAAGGAAGTCTTAGTGGCCCTGTTCTGCTAGCCTGCTAGGTAGCCGTTCTAGGAGTTCTTGTTAGTAGTGAGGCAGTTAGGGAAACATGCCAGAAGATAATAAAGATGATGCCTAGAAACTTTCTACATCCTAAAAGATAAATATAAATACAAAGGTGTGTAAAAAGGGGTTCTAACCCCTATCAAAGAAAATAAAAGAAATGAAAATATATAAGCAGTGGATCATTGCCTTGCGAAGGCCTGGTAGGTTCCTGGGGACGAATCAGACCCGCGGCCGATACCTTGTCTTCCTAGGGGTGGCTTCTTGCTGGAAAAAAAAGAAGAATGACAAAACAAGGAAGGTTGGAGCGAAAATAAAAGTGAGCGTTAGAAAAGGATTAAGTGTCGCCTTGCGAGGGCTTGGTAGGTTCTTGGGTGTCGAGACAGGTCCTGAGGCCGATGCCCTGTTCTCCTTGGGTCACTACGCTCAGTTCCCTCCTTTTTACATACCCAAGTATGTTCATCCAATAACAACCCTACAAGAAGAAATGTACTGAAAGAAAATACTCTTTGATCAGGCTATAGGAGTCCTCGCCTTGCAGGAGCTCCTAGTGGTGTTGTTTTTAGTTGGTAAGTAGCGCAGATTACCACTTAGGGCAACCTCTTTGGTAGGTTTTTTAGTTTGGCTGTGTTGGAGCAGCTGGTTAGTGACTCACTTCGCATCTTTTATTAGATGATGCTAGGCCTACTCCTTGTGGATATCATGCTTTGGTTCTGTCTACGGGTAGGGGAAGCATTGTGCTGAGTTTTAGTATATAATTGTTTTGTATCAGTTTGATGCTTCTTTGGTTATTTCTGTGCAGATATGTTCGTGGCTTCGACGGGCTGAGTCGCCCTATCCCGTCGTCGCCAATGAGAGCAAAATTTAGGTGCCGGGAAGTGCTTAAAAATAGCTAAAAATTATGAATATCAAGGGAAAAATATTCAATGTCAAAGGCGGCGGCTCGCGACCTAGGACGATTTTAAGCGTCAAAGTGCTTTAAAGGTGCCCGAGCGACACTTGTTGATTTTTCATAATTTTTCAGACAGTCATGCGGGTTGACACAAGCTACTGGCCAATGCGGGATGCTAAGCGGGACGCCCAAGATTTTTCAGAGCTCAATTCCGAGTCCGGACGGGGAAATGGCCAAGAAACCGATCAAGGTGCGAAGGGGTGGACAAAATTTGGCCCAAATGAGCAAGTGACTCTTGGGAGCCCAAGATTAAAAGTCACATGAAATGTTTGGGAGAGAATCGTGGTGAGAGAAAGAGGAGGAGAGGCCACGCCATGCAGCGCCGAAATTTGCGCTTGATGTTGATGGAGGCTCCCTCCTGCTTGTGAACAACCCATGCCAATCATCAATGGCCCTCATTCCCTCCTAGATGCCAATCATTTCGCCGCCCTTCGCCCGTCAAATGATGCTCTCTTTGAAGATCTCTGATTTCAGTCTTTCTCTCTCCTGCCTCTCTCTCTTCTAAAGGCAAGTTCATGTGGGAAGAAGAAGGAAGAAGAAAGAATGATGGAGGCTTGCCCGACATGGATCGGATTGCTCCACGGGCTGGAAATGGTGATTTGTGATTGTGCTGGACATGAAGTGCTACTGATTTCCAAATTTGCAGCCACGGACATGAAACCCGAAACACGCAAATAAGCGGTAATACAAAATTTTCAAAGGAAATTTGAGATTTTATAGCTTTTGTTTGATAAAATGTTGTTCCTGTGGGCTAAAAATTATTTATGTGGCTGTTTTCCATGAGTTCTTGCTAGTCATAATTAGAAAATCAGAAAAATATGCATCTTGTGGTTCAAAATAATATGCTAAAACATGTAAAATATGGAAAATCAAGGGAAAATGATGGTTTTGGGCATAAAAATGGGAAAATGAATAGGAACACCAATTAAATCTTCAATTTTGCTGCAAGAAGGAACTAAGGGCCATAGCCCATAACCTATTTTGAAGTTTCAGTAATAAAATAATGCAAAAAATAAGGGAAAATACAAGGAAAATGGAGAAAAATCACTAAAAATAGGGGAAAATTGCATTTTGGGTGCAGAAAATCAGTGAAAATTAAGAGAAATATTTGTGAATGGTTGTGGGGACTAAATCATGAGAATTTGTCTCAGTTCAACCCCACCTTCTTGTTCTAGTGTGGTTTTCCCGTTTTTTACACATAAAATGATGGCAGAATGCCTTATAAATCCATACAACGATGCAATATTTAAACGCAGGAGGGAAGGGTAGTTGAAATATGTCTAAATACCGTGTGAGATGATGGAAAAGTTGCTGATTTCTATGCATAGCATTTAGGACGGATAATAATTATAAAATAAGAGCATATTAGCACGAGGGTTCCCTTGGTGCTAGGTTTGTGCAACGCCGCATAAGATCGATAGTTGAAAATCATTGAAAGGATGTTTTCCACATGTGCACAATATTGATTTTATAATTGTTTGAGCACTTGGCATCCACAATATGCATAAATCATGGAAATATTTAAAGGTATCAGAAATCCTGGATGCACAGCAATTGTTTTCATTAGGACATTGACCCACGTTGAGTGAGAGACAGGGCACCCTAAGCCATAGGCTAGTCATGGGGTCTAGGGAAAAGAGAAGTAAGGACAATGGTACATTCCTGTATACGATTAAATGGTACCTTGAGTGGATTTTGTGCGAAATGTTTATATGTTGAGCGACGCATCGAGGGGCCAATCCCCAAGGTGTAGGAGAGTCGCAGAGGGTTGACGGCATTCAACCGTAGGAGGAACCCCCATGTGTATGTGATTCGAGCCTTTTGGCTATGTGAAAGGGACTCCATCTGAGGAGTAATATTGGGTTAGGATCAGTTGTACTACAATGTATTACAAACGCAATGTTTAGGAAGGCAGAGATTTTGATAAACGCTCCTGGCCGCGAGGCCGAGGGGTCGTCTTATGCGTAGGGACGAGGCCCGGCTAGTGCATGAGCCAGTGCCGGCCCGTTTTTAGGTCCATCACAACATCATATTGACTTGGAGCCTGATGCCAAGCCAGTACGGCAACGACAGAGGCGAATGAACCCGAATTATTCTACATTGGTGAAAGCGGAGCTGCTGAAGCTTCTGGAAGCCAAGTTCATCTATCGAGTGGCAAATAGTGAATGGGTTTCACCCATTGTGGTTGTACCTAAGAAGAATGGAAAATTGCGAGTATGTGTGGATTTCCGAAAGCTTAATTCCAAGATGAAGAAGGATCACTTTCCTATCCCTTTCACAAACCAACTGTTGGACACAGTGGCAGGACATGAGCTTTATTCCCTTTTGGATGGATTTAGCGGATACAACCAAGTGCAGATAGCAGAAGAGGATAAGTCCAAAACAATCTTCACCATAGAATGGGGGACCTACGCTTATCGAGTGATGCCATTTGGACTCTGCAATGCCCCTACTACTTTCCGGCGAGTCATGATGGCCGTATTTCAAAATCATCTGCACGACTTTATTGAGGTATATTTGGATGACTTCTGTGTCTATAGTTTGATCTGTGAACACTGGGAACACCTGGAACAATGCTTTGACCAATGTCGGGAGTATGGGATTCCCCTCAACCCCAATAAATGCATCTTTGGGGTCTCTTCTGGAGTTCTGTTGGGCCACATTGTCTCTGCACAAGGGATATCAACAGACCCTGCAAAGATCGAAAAGATCGCAACTCTGACAGCACCCACCAACCTCAAACAGTTGAGGGGATTCCTAGGCCATGTGGATTACTACAGAAGGTTCATAGCTCATTTTGCAACAAAGGCAACCTCCTTGCACAAGCTTTTGAGGAAAGATGCAGAGTTTACTTGGACAGAAGAATGTGACAAAGCTTTCTACACTTTGAAGCAGTGTCTGATTGAGACACCCATTCTGCAACCTCTTGATTGGACGAAAGAGTTCCATGTACACACTGATGCATCAATTGAAGGCTTAGGTGCTATCCTTTGCCAGAAGGGCTCCTCGAAGCTGGATCAACCGATTTATTATGCAAGCCAAAAAGTCACTAATAGGGAACGGAACTACACAATGACAGAGCTGGAGTGCTTGGCAATGGTGTTTGCCCTAGAGATGTTTCGCCATTACCTCTTGTCCACCCACTTTAAATTTTATGTGGATCATGAGGCCTTGTCCTTCTTGATTAACAAAGCAGATGTGAAAGGACGAATGATGAGATGGCTCCTTTTATTCCAGGAGTTCGACTTTGAGGTAATTACCAAGCCTGGTCGTTCCCATGTTTTGGTTGATCATCTATCGCGTATCTCACAAACTGTAGACGAGGAGCAGGATGACCCAGACCTCCCTGATGCTTCCCTATTCCTGGTAGAAACTGTAACTCCCTCGTATGCAGACATTGCCAATCTGCTGGCAACCCAACAGTATCCTCCTGGTATCTCTTGTCGAGAAAGAAAGAAGCTCATGTTAGAATCATCCCCATACACCCTCCTAGGTGGCGCACTGTACAAGAAAGGCAAAGATGAAGTGCTCCGAAGATGTGTCACAGGAGAAGAGATTGGGATTGTTCTGAAGGCTTGCCATGACGAGCCATGTGGAGGCCACTTTGCAGGAGAAGCTACAGCCAGGAAGGCTCTGCTAGCAGGTTATTGGTGGCCTACCATTCACAAAGATGCCTATGATTACTATAAAATATGTGATGCTTGTCAGAGAATGGGGAAACCCACCAAGACAAGTGCCATGCCACTACAACCTATCCTTCCTTTGAAGCCTTTTGAGAAGTGGAGAATCGACTTCGTAGGTCCAATCGATCCTCCTACCAGAAGGAAACAGAACCGATACATCCTCGTATGTATGGATTATGTCACAAAGTGGTGTGAAGCTAAAGCTCTAAAGCGAGACGATGGTAACAACGTGGCCCTGTTCATGTATGAGAATATCATCACCCGTTTTGGTAGTCCCTTAGAGCTGGTAAGTGACAGAGGCACTCATTTCCTTAACAAAGTCATGGAAGAGTTGACAGAGCTGTATAAGATCCACCATCACAAGTCCACTCCTTATTACCCTAGAGCCAACGGCCAAGTTGAAGTCACCAATCGCATCCTCTGCTCGATTCTGACAAGAACAATTGCCGCACATCATCATGATTGGGACGATCGACTTACAGAGGCCCTCTAGGCATACAGAACCTCCCATAAAGCAGCAACATGACAAACACCCTTCCAGCTGGTGTATGGTACTGAAGCTGTTTTCCGTGTTGAACTGGAATTACTCTCTTTGAGAGTAGCTATCAAAGAGCGTTTGGGGGACGATGATTCACTGCAACGCCGTCTTCTGCACCTAGAATGTTTGGATGAAATTCGTAGGATGGCTCTCTGGTGCATGGAAGCCACACAAGCTCGACGCAAGGCTTACCATGACAGCTTCATCAAGCACAAGGAGTTCCAAGAAGGTGATTTGGTCCTAGCCTATGATTCACGATTTGGCAAGTTTCCTAGCAAGCTCCAACAGCAGTGGATGGGCCCCTATAAGGTACTTGCCGTCAACCCTAATGGCTCTGTCCAAGTGCAGACCGTTGATGCCTGTGATGATCCCTTCCTGATCAATGGATATCACTTGAAGAAGTACTTCCCTCCTTGGGGATCTTGACAATTACAATCACTTGATCCTTTCTCTTGTTGGTGCGGCACTCTACTTCTTATGATGCTACTTCTCATAGCTGTTTTTCAGTCACTCCTGATGAGATGGACGCAACCCTTTGTCCCCTCAACTCCACCTTCCAACCTTGATCTCTTATCCTCTATTTTCCACCAGTGACGACAATGACGAGGTTGGTCTTGACAAATGGTCTTTCTACCATTCCCTTGCTCAATTTTTTTTTAAAAAAAAGAAAGAAAGAAAGAAAGAAAGAAAAAAAAAACATATTGGTCATGGGAGAAAAGGACTTAGGTCCCTGTCATGCCGACCTATTCTTTGAGAAAAGGTGGAAACACCCTCGGGAATAGGGAAAAATAAGAAAAGAAAAAGAAAAACAAAATTGTTATGAGAGAAAAGGAAGAACTTCCCTGTCATAGCAAGCCTCGTTCCGAGAAAAGGTGGTAAACACCCTTGGGCGAGAAGCTGGCTATGGAAAAGGTGGTAGCACCCAGCAATCCAGAAAGTGGATTCATCACTTGAAATTTCTAGGATCCAATTTCGAAGCTACCTCCCTTTGTACGCTGTGTCCTGGGTCTCTCTGCAAAGCGTCTACTTGTCCTCTAGTAGATGACATGTTTCTGTCCAACACAACGATTCGATTTGATGGCTACCTCCCTGGGTACGCCTCTTTAACAACTAATGATGCGATCTTCATCGACAAACAATCGAGTGATGTGAGCTTTCATCCTAATCGGATGGGGGACGTGAGTATGGTTGCCCTCTATAACTATCAACAGAGAGTGAGACAGAGGGTGGGGCGAGAGACCAGTCTTTTCCTTTCAAATCAAATGAGAGGTGAGAAGTGTGAATGAAGTGTTGTACGCACGCGATGGGCCTCTCAATGTACAAAGCACAATTTGTTTCTGTGCACTGCATCATAAGGCTCCCTGGCCTTCCTTCTCGCACCGTATGCCGGCACAGGGAGGGATGCACAGTTGCACCATCAAATGCACACAAGGCATACAACCTTTACACAAGTGATTGTGAGGGTAATATCAAGGGGTTTCAGGAAAAGGTTGCCCTCTTGTAACTATCAACAGAGCGTGAGACAGAGGGTGGGATGAGTGTGACTGGAGTTTCTTCAATCAATTACCGAGAGGTGAGATTGAGGGACGTTACAACACTTGGAGTCAGGTATGTCTCCGTTTCCCTATGCACCCACGGGATGGGTCTTTGCCGTCATCACAAGACACATCACCTTGTGCTGTACACTGTACTCTAAGGCTCCCTTGCCTTCCTCCTTGCACTTATGCTAGACGGGTTGGACGCACTAATGCACCATCAATTGTGCACCCTGGCATACTCCTTCTGCACCATTTCCCCTTGTCGATTCCTCAACTGGGTATGCGATATGGATTTCAATCCTTATTCCTCGAGTGATATTAGTCATGGGGCAAGTGACTGTTCTTTCATTCCATTTGAGTGACTGTGAGTTGAGTGCAATATCCATCATCATCGACAAATTTCCTGAGCTTCCTTCCACCAGCTACCTCCCTGGGTACTGCCGCGTGGTCCCTGCCATGAAGGACGTGTGCAGCGACAATGCCTTGGTACCTCCAGCATCCGACAACAACATAGGACGTGCCATTGACAATCACCCTTGATTCTCAAACAAAATGGGCCAAGTTTTTCTAACCCTAAAACTTCTGTTTCTCCGTGACGTTCATGTTTTAAGTGTGGGGACGTTAGTGGATGGTCTGTGGCGTGGTCCTAGGTCCCTGTTGCTCAGTTAACCCTATCCATTAAGGTCTTAAGTGTGGGGACGCGTCCCTGCGCGTCTACATTGCATACCCTTTTGCATATGCCTCAACCTACTCATGCATCTATGCCATGACTTTCTGTTACCCTGATGGGGTCCCTTCCCACCCGACCGTTCATTTTCCACCCACCCTTGGGGCTGTTCCCTTGCCGTTTTCCTTCATTCCCTGCTTTTGAGGTCCTACCATGTGAATGCACCCTACGTTCATCGAAGTCCAAATCCAACCTTATAGCCTTGTTTCCCTCTTTGAACTAACCATTTTTCCTTTTTTCCTACCCTTGTTCCGGTGTACGGTTTTTGAGTTATTAATTTTTGAAGTATTTTATGCAAGTTAACTGGTTTTCCATGTGAACGAAATTTTCTTGCTTCGGAACCATGATTTGATGTCATAGCCCTGCCAATCACTTCTTCCCTGACATTTTTCCTTTTTACTCCGAGTCATTCCAATACACGGTTTGTCCAATATTAATTTTTCGGTTTTTTACGACTTTTTTGTGCGTCTTTTTGACATTTTTCCATGTGAACTTGCCCTGTTTGCATCGAAATTCCAATTGGATTTGACATCCGTGTCCTTCACACCTTCCCCCACATTTTTCCTTTTTCCTCCCCCCTTTTGAATTTTGGATTTATTATTATTAATTTTTAAATGAGTTTTCAAGCGTATTTTTGGAGTTTTTCGCATGTGAACCCCTCTTACTTCCATCGGAACTGCGGTTTAATGTGACAACCCTGTGCCACTCCTTCTTGCGGCAATTTTTCCTTCTTATTAGGTATCATTCCGGTGAACGGTTCGTCCAATATTAATTTTCGATCCCATTTTCGGGTTTGTTTTTTGGGTTTTTTCCACGTGAACGCGTCTTATCTCAGTTGGCATTATGTTTTGATGTGATAAGATTGTCGGGCATGTTTTTGCACAGTTTTTCTTTTTCTTGCACCTCATTCCGATGGGCGAATCTCCTGCTATTAATTTTTAATTGCGTTTTTTGGTTCGTTTTTTGTGTTTTTTGCACGTGAATGCCCTTTACCCCCCCGGAACCTTCGTCACATACTTTCCTTGTTGTCCCCCTATTGTCTTGCCCACTTTTTGTTTTTACGCCATTTCGTTTTGACGTCCGGATTGGGAGTTATTAATTTTTCTTTATTTTTATGAGTTTTTACGCGCTCCGTCCCGCGCGTGAACGCGCCATTTTTCCATTTTACACATCTTAACGCGCCTCGGTTGCCTCCACGTACCCCGTCGCGATGTTCCGGAGCTCTTTCAATCCCGTCACGGCAAATTTGTTTACCCCGCTCCGCGCACGCGCGCGGAACAGGGGTATGCCTCTTTCTTGGGCCCCTACCCCGCCCATTTCTATTTCCCCCACCCCTACCCTTCCCTCGGTACCCCCTACCCTACCCGGCCTATACCCCTACCCTACTCCACCCTTTTCCCTTTGGGCGCCCCACCCTTCGGGCATCCCCCATCCTATGGGCCCCTTCCCCTCTGCCCACCCTTTGGGCACCCTCTAGGCCCTTGCCCATATCCTCCCACCCTTTCCACCCCCCGCCCCCCCCCCCCCCCCCCCACACCCTTCCCTATCTTCCCCCTCTCCCAACCCCTTCCCTCCCCCAACTACCTCTCCCTCTCCCTTCCCTGCGTGTTCCTGTCCTTCCTCCCTATCCACCTCCATCTTCCTCACGCCTGCCCTCCTCCTCCTCTGTTCCCTCCATTTTCTTCTTGCTCCCCTCCTCCTTCTCTCCTCCCTTCTCTCCTCCCTCCTCCCCGTCCTTCTCCCTCCCCTCCTTCCCCTCCCTCTTCTCCTCGCTGCCCTCTTGGTCGTTGCCCTCCAGCAGCCGCGTCACCCACCCTTGACCTGTGCCCTACGCCTTGTCGACGCCCCTGCCCTACGCCCATCCTCCTGACGTCTGTTGACGACGCCCCCGCAGCCGCCATGGACGCCGCCTGCGGCCGCCTAATGCGCCCTCCTCCTTGCTCCTCGCCGTGCAACCTGCGACGGCGTCGCCAAGGTCACCCCCTCTTCGCCGCCCTGTGCCGCCCACGACGCCACGTGCCCTCTGACGTCGTCGCCAGGAACCCGCTCACCGTCGCCTACCGCCGCGTCAGCCGCCTGCCGCCACCGTCGCCACCCTGCCCTGCGGTGCCCCATGAGCCCGCTCCCTTCGCCCTGCTCGCCGTCGCCGCCCTCCTTCCTCATCCGCCGCGCCCGCGTCTGCCGCCCCTAGCCCCGCCTCCACGACCTTCCGCCTTCCCACCCCCATTCAAACCCACATTTCCCCCCTTTCCCCCTCTGTAAGCCCCCCTTCGCCCCCATTACCCATCACACCTACCCCAACCCCCACTCAAGCACATCACACTAAGCCCACTAACCCCCCTTCCTACCCATTCATAAACCCACTCCCCAACCCCCCATGTAAACCCCTATTCCCCCCACTGCAAATCCACTAACCCATTAACCCCCACACTACTCCCCTTTCACCCCAACCAACATACTCTCAACCCCTACCTAAGCCCCTTTTACCCCCCCCCGGGACAATCACACACACCTCGCAGAACACCCCCCTCATAAGCCTCTACCCCCTCCTAAGCCCCTGTTCTCCTCCCCCTGCCGCACACCAACCATTGACACCCCTCCATCCGCCCCCCGTCACGCAGACACTAACCCCACACCCCCTCCCAGCCCCTGTTCTTCCCCCCAGCAGCCCCTTGAACCTCA
This sequence comes from Lygodium microphyllum, assembly GCF_053477565.2. Lineage (NCBI taxonomy): Eukaryota > Viridiplantae > Streptophyta > Polypodiopsida > Schizaeales > Lygodiaceae > Lygodium > Lygodium microphyllum. Next base: position 30,308,423 of record NC_141162.1, on the reverse strand, counting down.
CCACGCCCATGTCACCTGCAGAAAATCCCCTTTACGCCCCCTTTCACCCGCCGACACCAGCCGCAGCCGCCGCCATTCACGAACCACGTGGAAACCTGCAGATACCTTTTCTCAGCCTTTGACACATGTGGGTGTGGTTGATTGTTCGTGCTTGTGCGTGTTCGTGTGCGGGTGATTGTTAGCGGATGTTCACGTGCAGGGACGCGCATTAGCTGGTTCGTGGGGTGGTGTGCAGCCGGCTGTTGCCATGCAGCTGCCACGCAGCCTATTGCTGGGTATTTTCCTAGCTTTTTAATTAACACACCCGCAAATCCTTTTTCCATTAAACAAAAAAACAAAACAAAAAACACACAAAAACATTGAAAAATACAAAACAAATCATTAACACACTCCTTTAAATTCTGAAAAAAGTACAAAAAAATCTAGAAAATTTTCCTTTTATTTTTGCAACCCTTGGCCATATTTTTCTAAACCTCTCACTTTCAGAAAAAATATTTTTTTCTATTTTTGAACTTCCAAAATCTTTCAAAATACCCAAAAATATCATAGAAATTCATTACAAATGCTAAAAAATTCCAAATTAATTTTTGAAAAATTCCTCACACTTTCCTTAATATTTTTATTTATTTTTGGCATATTTTTGTTAGTTGTCACAATATTTATCCATAAAATAACAAAAAACCTTTTCATCTAACACCCCAACTAACCGTCTCGAAAAAAAATCCAGATATTTTTGGATTGAGGAGAGTGCATTCTTTGCATTTTCATACACCCACTACCAAGTATTTCCCTTTTATTCGTTTTTAAAAAAACAAATAAAACATACAGACATGCTACGCAAAACCCACGGTTAATATTTTTATTAAAAAAAACAACCACGGAAAACAACAAACAACACACAAATAAAGACCCAAATAATTAACATTAATCAAACCTACCTGCCACCCTGGCACACGTATTTGCGCTAAAAACATATTTTTTTAAATTAAAATAAACCCGACGTTCACTTCGCAGGTGCTACGTGCGCTAAAGAGGCACTTTAACATTTTTTGATTAAAATGAACCAGCCGTCACAAGAGCACACGGTGGCAAAAAAGCGCTCCACATCACCTTAATTTGTAATCAATGAACTTGCATTTAGAGACCCAGTCTAGGTATCGCAGTCCGGGATTCGAATTAAAGCACCGTTTTCACCTAATAATTGGTAATTAAATTTATAAGAAGGAACCGCCATTTTCTTGCTAAGGTTTATCACTTAATAAAAATTCACCCATTCTTAATAATTTATTAAAATAAACCTTTCATTAACTTAATTTCCCCTCAATGCACTTAATTTCCCTTTTTAACGAACCGTTTCGTGGGATGGGTATGCACAGTCATTAGAGTTATTTCCCTGGTCAAACACTGGTTTATCAACGATGTCGTCTTGATATGTGTCAGATGTGGTATTGTTTTGGTTTACTGTCTTTGTTACGGTTAAGGGTACGGTATGCAGTTTTTTCTTTTATTGCCTGATACGGGGTTCTGGGTGTTTGTCTGATGCATAGCATGAAGCTTTCGGTCGCATATGTCTCGAGGTCATGTCGAATTTTTTCCAGGCTGTGGATTGCTTGGGGTTAGTTGGTCGAGTCACGTTTTATTGTTTTGGTTGTTCTCTTATCCTTGGTTTTTTGTCTGTTGCTTTGCAGGCATTCTCCTTGATTGTCTGTGTTTGTGGTGTGTGTGTGTGTAACCATCTGAATGGCGCCTTCTCACGCTCCTCCCCCTATACAGTACGTCCCATTAGTTAGTAGGGATTACTCTTCCCTACTTGCTTTTGAGCCTCTCACGAAGGCAGGACTTGCTACTTTTGTGGCTACTTCTTTTCCATTGCTTCCAGAGGATCCGTCGTTATGTGATGACTTTCTAGCCTCTTACAGCAAGAAGACATGACTAATCCAGGGAATTTCTATGAATTTGACACCTCGAGGCTTAGGGAAGGCTTTGTCTCTACCCTTCCAAGGTGAACCTTTTGTTACCACTCGTCAGCTTTTCTCTAATGAAGAGATTTTGAAGCTGTTGCAAAAGCAGACAAGGGAAATGCTGGATGTCAAGAAGGTGATCAACTCTTCAGGAGTTTCCTTTTCTATGATCACTGATCCCGTATGGAAGACGATCTGTCAGTTTCTCTAGGATAGGTTTATGCCTGCCAAAACGCCATCCCAGTATTTGTCCAAAGAGCTTTTTACAGCTTCCAGGATGGTGTTGAAAGGAGTTGCTATTGATTGGAGCACTTACCTCCTCACTAAAATGGATCAACATTTCGTCAAAGTCACCAGGGGTAATGTTACCAATGTCACATATGGATCATATTTGTCTGCCTTCTTGACCTATTCAGGTTTACAGAAGACTGTGCCTCCACCTCCTCCATCAGATCCAGTACCTCCTCCTCCACCTTCAGATGAGTCCGAACCCATTGACATAGAGGATGATGATTCTCCGCCTCCCTTAGTCATCGAGCGCAAACGCTTGAAGTGGGTAGCGGATAAAGCTCCTTTCGTACTTCCTTCAGTGCCCATTCCTGCTACCTCTGGCAGTGATCTCCCTGGGTATCTCACTTGTAATAACCTGTTCAGAGCACATCGAGAAGGATCATTGGACATATCAGTTCCCTCCCTGAATAGTCTAGTCTCAGGAGATGCAATTCCTTTCCTTTGTAAAGATATTCAAAGTTCCATTGAGTTGTCAATGATAGCTTGTGTTCAACAGCTGTACGCGTCCTTTTATGAAGAGCTCATGCAGTCTAAGGACCAGTTGCATAAGGCAACATCTGAGTTAGCATCTGCTAAGGATACCCTAACAGATTTGTTTAAGCAAACGGAACAACAAACCCAACTGGTTGCCACCCAAAGAGATGAGATCTCTTCTTTGAAGATCCAGTTACTAGAGGCTCAATCCCAAGTTGCTAGCCTTTCAGAGGAGAAGGTGAGGATGTCCAGAGACGTGCAGGAGTTCCAAACTCTCTTAGATGACAAACTTTCAGCTTTACAGACTGCTAATGACACAGTGGAATCCCAAGTCTCCCAAATCAAACAGTTGCAAGATCAACTGGCAAAGTCACGCTCTGTTCCTCCAAGCCCTAATGTTCCCTTGATCCCTTCTCTTTCACAGCAGGACTTGGCTACTCTTCAGAGACAGGCTACTTTGTGTCCTCTATTTCAAGATAAAGTGGAAAGATTGCAATTCAGAATGGATTTGTTATGGCCTACATTTGAGCAGTTTCAGGAATATGTTCCACCAGACCATTCTTTCTTTGTCCACTACCACTTACAAAAGTTGGTCCTTCTACATGAAGCTTTCCATGATGGATTTACCTCTTCCAGAGGATGGATGGAGTGGGGCTTGGTCTGCCGAGTTGTTGACAGAGGTAGTAAGGATGGTGTTTGAAGATTCTATCACGCTAGATACCATGTTGATGTCATACATGTATCTACGAGGAGACTTGTTAATTCCAGATGAGGTGGATATGGCATGGTATGTGGGGGATGTGGTCTTACAAGCTGGTTTGTATGTCAACCATTTGGAGTTGCACATAGCTAACATGTTCCAGAGTTATTTCTCCAAAGTGGCTGATTGTCATGATAATTCGTGGCATACCATGATTGATTATGTGGTCCTAAATCAAAGACAAAACACAGCTCCTACCTTTGCCCAGAGTACTAATCAACTGAGGATGGATCTCTTAGCCTATCTTTCAAAACATAATCCGTTTGATGCTACCTTCTTTGATGCCTATCATCGATGATCTCTCTTAGGACCTTCTGTTCCTCCCCTCCTCTATTACCAACAAATGGCTCATCGCTATGCTGTATATCTTTCCCTTTGTCAATCTCATTCCACAACTATTTCACCCCTTCTTTTCCAACCTTCATCTTTCCCTCAAATTCCAATTTTTACATACTATTCCTTTATTGAGGATAGGGTATTTTCCCCTTCTCCACCCTGTCTTTCTCCATCCATTCATGTACCCTCCACATTTCCTATTTATCAGTTAACACCCTTTCTTAGTGATTCCTTACAAATTTCCACCACTCCTTCTTTAACCTTTTCTTCCTTTTATGATTTTTCCTATCCCTCCCTTCATCCACTTTTCCTTATTCCACTACCCTCTCCTAACACTTGTATATCTCAACCACCTCAGTTGGTTAGTGACTGTGATGGGTTTGATAATCAGATTTCCAGAAGAAGGGGATGGAGTTCGGATGATTCCCTTACAGGACCTCAAATTAATTGGCCAGTAATTCCAGGAGAATGGACAGCTTCCAGTCAAGCTTATTAGAACTATGTTCATTTTGCTCGGCAGTATTCACAGTTTGCAGATCCCTCAGTGAGATTAACTGCTCACTTTGCTTGGTACCTAGCGTATATGCATAGGCACTCTCATAATGATTCCAAGCCTATTCCAAAGTTGTGCATGAATGTCAATGTGAGCATTGATTCCCAACAGCTAGATATATTGTATTTTCATGCCCTTTGTTTGCCTAGCAGATACCTGGTCCTGTTGGAAAGGATGTGCTGTCTTCAGTTTTTTCAAAATCCTCCTAAAAACTTTGTAGATGAATCCTTGTCTATGGATCGTTTCCGACAACATCAATCTTTCAAGAGGGATCATCTTCATTGATACCTTTCCAATGTATGGTGGATGCTTTTTAATGAAAATTTCTCTTTTTGAAGGAGTCATTCAGATGGTTGTGTGTAGTGTTTGTGTTGTGAGTTCATTTATGTCAAACGAACGTGGTGGTTTCCTATTGGATTGGATTTCGTGTGCGAGCTACATTTTGGAGAATTGTGGTGCTGGGTTCGTGGTTGCAGAGTTGAAGCTAATGCTGATGAAGAAGAAGAAAACTCTTATATCCTTTACAAATTTGTTGTGATTTTTAGTTTGATGAGAAGTGTTAATGTGTAACGGGTTTTCCTTTCTTTGTATTTTTATATCACACACATGTTATAAGTTGGGGTCGTAATGGATGGATTCCTTTGAAGATATTGAAGCTCAAAGTTGTGATTTTAAATGCACTTGTCTTTCCTTTTTTCTGGGTCACGAGGACGCTTCCTTATTAAGTGTGGGGATATGTTGAGTGTTGAAATGACTTGTTTTTTAGCTGATTTTTGTTGTTTTTGAGAGCTGAATGGTTGATTTTATGAGATGATTGATTGGTTTATAAGTGGTTTGAAAGTGTTTTGGATGATATTGATTGTGTTTTGGAAGTTCATGATGTTTATTAGTGGTTCTGTGATGTTCTGATAGGTTTTGATTGGTTCTATATACCTTCTGTTTTGCTCTGTTTTGGTCTGTTTTGTTTTGATTATCTTCTATAAGGAGGGATGGAGTATTGATTGATGAAGATTGAGATATTGAGAAAGCTTATTGAATGGTTTGTGAGAGTTTGGAATGGTTTGAGTATGAGTTATGTGGTTTTGATGATCTTCTGTAACCTTCTGTAGGTCTTTTGTTGAGCTTTTGTTCTGTTCTGTTCTATTCTGTTCTGTACTATAGCTGTTATGGTACTGTTCTGTGACTATTCTGTATGCTTCTGTATGTGTTGTGGTGGATGAGAGTGTAGCTTGGGAAAGTTTTTTAGCCTTGGAAAGAGGTGAATACAAGTGCAAAAGAGCTGAAAGAAGTGAAAGAAGTAGCTGTTGAAGACTCAAGTGAAGACTAGAGTGAAGTGATAGTAGTGACCTATGAAAGGACACTGTAGTGGCTCTCGCGACTCTTCATATCAGACATACCTCTTGGGAGGGGTATCCACGACCTAAGAAGGATTATTGAAAGTGATTTTTGAGAGATTGTAGTGAGGATATGATTTATTATTGATGGAGAGAGAGAGAGAGAGAGTCAGAGATAGCCAATTCTACTGAAACAGAGTGATTGTATATGAGAGATTGAGAGAGAAGATTATGAAGATATTGAAGATGAATACTATGTGATGTATTTCCATTCAAAGATGGTGTATTCCTTTGCTTTCTTTGTTCTATTGATGGATTTTGTGAAGATATTGAAGAATATGATTGGTTCTATTAAATCCGTGGGAGATCTACATGATGCTGCATAAAGATTTGTTGTGCCTGGTGTTCTTTTCTTCACTGTGATCATATGAAACATGATAAACAAGCTTGTTGATGTTACAAGATAGATTTTCTTGCAAGAGAATTCCCTTTTCCTTGGTGTTCCTCTTGGGGCTCCAAAGAGTAAGTGAAAGGCAAGCATTTCATGCTAGATATGGACGTAATGTCCCATGTCCAGAACATTTAAGTGTGCTTCCACGTCATATTGATATAGATTGGCTACATGAAGAAATGGAGAATATGGAAAAAAAGGAGGCGATGGATATATCACAAGAGGAGTGGAAATACACACGAGGTTGGTTATCAAAGGTGAGACATACTTATAATTAAATTATCTTTAGTTATATATGATATAATAATTTCACATGTTTCATCTTTAACTAAATCATTAATATTATCTCAACAATGAACAACTAGTGCACATTGTTCAATGCTTTTTGGTGTGAAGGCAAACATTTTCGAACTCAACGTATAGACGATAAGAGAAATGCCCAGGATTTTAGTATCCTTGCAAAATTCTAGGATACCAATGGCACCATGGAAGGTTATTGTGACTTGATCCAAGATATTTTGAAGCTTGACTTTAGGCAATTTTTTATATATGTGCTAGATGTGAAGTGGTTTAAAGAAGTAGCAACAACGGGTGAGCATTGCACAATTTCACCAAGGCAAGAATGACACATTCGTACAACCTCAACAATGCGAGCAGGTATATCAGAAGCTATTTATTTATATATATATTACTTTTTGATACATTCTCAAAGTACAATAAATATCTAAGTGGCTTACTTTTTATTTTTTAAATGCAGGTTGTGTATCACCCAATGGTAAACAATAACCGATGGTGGCACGTCATCCCCATATCTAATCGTTCAAAACCAATATATGGCAATGCTACCAACATAGAGATAGTTGATGACAATCCAACAATCAATGATGATGCACATGATGATGTCATAATCAATTATATACATAATGTAGTGCAAGATGATCCCTGCGAGGATGTTCAAGGAAGCATAGAAGAGAATAACAATATGGTTGCAGATGATGATGAAGAAATTGAGCATAACAATACTTCTGACAGTGGGATAGACTTATTTGTTTCATTGCCTATTGGTAACATAGACCTAGAGGTAGATAGTCTAGTAAGGGCCGATCTCATTGAAGATGAGATTGATCATTCATTGTAGCATATATAATTAGCTTTGAATTATTGGATGTATATTTGTAATACTCAAAAAGAAGTAAAGTTGGTAATGTATTCAAACAAATACTAGCTTTTAAGAGGTTTGGTCATATTTAGGGACTTTATGAGAGATGAAAAATATGTGCATTTATTTTCACATCTATAGGCGTGTTTATAAATGCGGATATATAGACACATTCTGTATACTAGCATAAATAGATGCGTTGATACATGCGCTTACAAACGCGCCCGCTATTTCGCGTGTACAATGCGCGTCTATAGGGCCTTTCTCTTGTAGTGTAGATTAAGCATCTACGAGTTGTTGTAGTATTAAGCCGAGTATTGGGTTTGAACTTTTGCAAATGCATCATTGATTGCCAATGTATATAAATATTCCATGTAGGTCAATTGCATCTTTTAAACCATTAGAGTGAATTAACTCGCATTTATGATAAACTCATGTACACTCACACTTAAATATTTGGGTCACGCTTTATGATTTGCATAAATGCACTAGGATGAACTTTCATGAATGGGAATTCTACATTGTATCATCAACTCAGGAAAGACTTGCATTTAGATTTTCATGGCATCATGGATAGTTTTGGTTGCACTACATAATAGGGATGAATCTTAAAAGATAGATTTAAGATGCGCATGTGAATTGCTAAACTTAATTGCAAGAGGTAGTTTGGTAAATGAAATCCTATATGATAAGTAAGGCTAGGGTTTAATTCAACTCATTTAGGATTTAATCGTAAGTAGGTCAAGTTATTGCTATGATCATATGTTAACTTAGAGTCAAGTAACCACGCCCTTTGGTCTCTGTCCTAACAACTAGCCATGATGAGTCCAAAACACCCTTGGAGATATCATTTTCAAAATATGATTCATCTTGAAGCCAATACAAGAAAACTTGAATGGCGTATCCACAAGAAAAAACGATCATTCGCCATGTGACATTCAATGCTCGCAAGAATCTAAGGATTGAAATAAGGCTTAGTTTCTTGACTTGCAGGAGGAATGAACAAAAGTTTATGTTACAAATTCTTAAGGCCTAGGGTAAACTTAGAAACCTCGATAAGGTTCTAAGGAGAAGAAGGGTTATCAAATAACCAATTAAAATCCTAGGTCGAATTATTTAATACTTGCGACCCTAAGATAAGAACCCTAAACTAAAGGCTAGCAAACTAGGGTAGCTACCATCCAAAAATTATCGGATATAGATCCAGTAGCATAATTTATTTCTCCTATCACATAGGAGTGAGGTCGGAAAGAGGGTATTCTCTCTATCCCTTAGAAGGTCATGGAAATTGACACCAAGGCAAGAAAGATCCAAGAAGAGCAAACGCTAAGCCTTCAAAGATAGGAACTCCACCTTAGCAGATGTCCTAAGCTCTCGCCTTCATTGTTGTTTGTTCTTGTAAATCTAGAATCACTATCTATGAAAGGAATGTATGACCCAGGCGCACAAATTTTTTTTGAATAATGAATCAAGTTGAATTCATGGAGGGCACGTCAAGTTATCCCCAACTGGCCACTAACCCTAGCCATGGGGTTTCTAAATAACCATGATGGGAACATGGATCAAACCTGCCACGAGAGGTCTCTTTGTAGGTTGATTTGAACGTAGGATGCTTGGATACCTAAGGGGACTCTGGCTATAAAATCCTTGCCTTGGAGTCCTACTCAAATAATCTACGTGACTCAAGATAGATTCTCGAGGCTGTGTTACTAGTACAAGGGCAAAACTTAGAGAAAATAAGATGCATCCTCACGGATTGTGGGAATCATCCTTTTTGGACAAGATTTGTACCTCACTAAAGATGCTAATATAAAGTTTACTTCAAAGGAACCTATTTGAACTGTTTTCGTGTCAGTGCCATAAGTTATGCAAACAAACCTTGTTCCCTAAAAGGCTTAATTAAGGAAGCTGATTTTAAATGTCACACATAAATGTGATATAACCTAATTAGAAAACTAAAGAATGCCTATTGAGGAAAGCGGGTGAGCGAAACCCCAAATGGGTCTGTCCTACAGAAGGGTGGTCCTAGAGAATCGAGAGGCTTCTCACAAGGTTCTACGATTGAATGACCTGTAAGTATTGATAGGTTAGAACCCCCAATTCATGCCGTTTTAGGGGACCGGAATGGATTTGTTCCCTACAAGCAAAGAGGTTGAGTGGTGCATCCCTGTCATTTCACATTATCTTTGAACCAAGTGTGGCATGGGTTTGCTTCGGCTTGGGTACCTCTACATAAAGTGGGATATCCAAGTCCCAATGCTAGAATGCTGTTAGGAGACCTCGTTCACTAGGAATCCTAATTTCAGGTCAATCCTAGAGATTCTTGGATATGTTTTAGACACGAAGTGGTAAAGGCTTAGGGGTTTAAACCCGAGGTGAAAGGGGAAAGGTGAAGGGTGAAGGGCTTATAGCACCGGGGGAGGGGGGGGAGGGTAATAAGGCTTTTCAAGCCTTAGTTCTTTTTGGGGATTCCATCCATGGGAAGGGGTTTTATGGGGCCTCCATGGGAAGGCTTAAGGGTTTCACGGGAAGGGGAGCTTAAGGGCTCTACGAGAAGGGGTTAATGGCTCCACGGAAAGGGCTTAAGGCTTATAAAGCACGGAGGGGGGTTCATCCATGGGAAGGAGGATTAAGGGTTTAAAAAACCGGGAGGGGGGGTGAAAGGGTATAAGGGGATAAAACCGGGAGGGGGGAAGAAAAAGCTTTAAATAGGCCCACATGAAAGGGGGCTTATTAGGGCCTTTGGAAGCTTCCCCAAGAAGCTTTCAAAGCTTCTGAAGACTTCTGTGGAGCCACCTGGAGAGAGCCCAAGGGAATTCGACCAGCGGCGGCAGTGGCAACATATTGAATGGTTGGCGGCAGGGCGGCTCCTCCTCAACAGCAGCTCAGGGCGGCGCCTTCGTGCTCTATGGCAGCACATGGCAAATGATGTCGTTCTCTCTCCCTCCCTCACGACAGATAGCGTTTTGGCGTCAGGCTACGATAGAATCATTATCTTTGCCTTCAGTACTTTCTCTCCCCTTCTCTGTAGCTTGTGGCCCTCCCTCAATTTTATAGGGGAGGGGAGGGAATCCTTCCCCTCACACGTGCCCATTCGCATGGATCCTCCTTGTTCCAAGCTCTAGCAAGGAGCTTGGTGTCCCATGCTTCCCTCCCTCTCTCCCAGCTCGACAGTCGGCTGGGGGAATGAGGGAGTAATTAAAAATTTTTGCCTTAATCTTAAAAAAAAAAAAAACCCAAAGCCTTATTCACGCGTAATAAGATTTAGATTTGTTGCATTTTGCGAAGGCAAGTTCAAACGTCTCCCAAGACCAAGGCATTGAAGGGACCTCAAATGGGTCGGCATTGGCTATGGCACTAGCCGAACCTCATGCTCATAACAGGCAAACACACCCTCACGGTCTCACGGGCCAAGAGCGTCTATCTGCTGCTAAAGGACAAACGATCCTAAAGTCTAATCTATGCATTTATAGTTTTATAGTCCAACGTTTCCCTTTCTATAAACTCCACAGAGGGAGAACCCTTACACATTGGCAATAAATGCCACAATAATCACATACACGGGAGGCAACCTCTAGGTGGAATAACTGATGTCCCACTACAGCTCTCTTACATCGCAGGGATTGACCCCTTGTGATGTGCTGCTCAATATATAGAACAAACAGACAAACTCCACTCTTTCATTTTGAATGTATTCCAGGAGATACCATGTGTCCTTACCAAATAATCCCCCAAGAAACGAATGTCTATCCTACAGCTTAGGTTGCATTTCCACACTCAAGCGTGGGTCATCGTCATCGAAAATAGATGATATGCATCAAGTTCTTTGTATTCTCATGCCATGGTTGTCATGCACATGCAAAGGTGGATGATCCTAAAGTTCTCAAACATAATTTTGAATTAAAAATGTGTGGTGCACAACCAGGCTTTCCAATGCTCATTCACTAACTCATTGCGGCGATGTAAGGATAGCACTGAGACAACACTCGTGCTACGATCCTCTTAATTAAAATACAATAGAATTTATATCATGATATGCATCAGAAAATTAGCAATAATCAGCATGCAAATCGCACCATTCAAACATCCCACCTCCCTACATTTAGGTATTGCTTTCGTTGCATAGGTATAGAGGTTCATTTTGTCATGTTTTGATGTATGAAAAGCGGTAAATCACAAACTGTGACAAGGAGATAGGGAAAACTAAGGCTAAACCTCATATTTTGCCTCTACCATACATCCACAAACAATCAATATATTTTTCCTTATTTTTGTGAAGCGTATTTTTAAAATTTCCCTTATTTTCTCTATTTTCTTGATTTATTTGGAACTAAAATATACTATTTTCTTTATTTTCTTGTTCCAATCACTTCAGCATGCTAACATCCAATTTATTTTCCATTTTTTCCCCATAGGAACACATTTCACCCACTTGAAACGACAAAACTATAATTTTACCGCTTAAAAACCGCATTTCAGGTTTTACGTGAATTAAATAGCGCATGTAAATCATTGCAAAATAAGTTTTTTTGATAAAAAGCAATTAATCATGATGCAACCAGTGATCAAATAAATTTTCATCAAATAAGAACATCATTACCATCATAAAATACCAAAAACCCTTCATTTTCTTCATAAAAATGGTCATACCATGTCTTTACAAAATCCGAGATGCATTAAATGACTACACGACCTGCGGAGGAGCCTCCATTGCTCTCAATCCAATGTTGCACATCAATCTTTAGCATCTCCATCGATCTCCATTACCGTTTCCTTCAATCTCCCTCCCAATTCCTCCTTCAAGGTAGTGCGCGTGAACATCCCATAGAAGGAGAGAAAGGAAGGAGAGAGAAAGACTAGATTTTGATCTCTTCATTTAGTCAGCCATATCTCACACGAAGGGCAGCGATAGGATTAGGGAAGAATGAGAATTTGCCAGACATGATCTATTAGATAGGTTGCTTTGAAGCTCCATGCATGATTTGTGGGGGGGGGGGGGGGGGGGGATTTTTTCGGTGCCTCTGAACAGTAGTCACCATATCTTGCCACACCATGAAAATTTGAAGGGGGGGGGGGGGTGCCCTTTGCCTCCTTTTGGCCTTTAGTTTTTTTTCACCTTTTCATTATTGGCTAGTTTTTTTCCTCTTCCGCGTCCAGGCTTTGATTTGGCCTCTAAAAAATCCTGTGCATCCGTCTCGGCATCCCGCACTGAGTGGCAGCTCTCGGCATCCCACATGTATTCAAAAAAATTATGAAAAATCCACAAGTATCTCTTGGGCGCCTTTTAAAAGTCATCTTTCACTTGGTGCTTAAAATTGTCCTAGTTGCGCCGCCGTCGCCTTCAATGTCGAAGATTTTTCCCCTAAATTTCATATTTTTTGGCAAATTTTAGGCACATTCTAGGCTCAAAACTCTGCTCTCATTGGCAACCACGGGATAGGGCAACTTAGCCCGTCGAATCCCACAACAGATCTGCACAAAACAACCAAAGGAAGCATTAAGCTGATACAAAATAGATACATACTAAAACACATCACAATGCTCACCCTACCCCCTAACAAAACCAAGGCATGAAATCCACGAAGAGTAGTCCTAGCATAATCTGATAGAAGATCCCAAGCTAGTCACTAACCGACTACTCCAACATGGCCAAACTAAAAAGAACTATCAAAGAGGTCACACTAAGTGGTGGTCTAAACTACATACCTGACTAAGGACAACACAACCAGGAGCTCCTACTAGGCGAGCACTCCTATAGCCTGGTCAAGAAGTATTTTCTTTTAGCACATTTCTTCTTTTATATTTTTATTCCCCTATAATCAGGGGTGTAAAAAGGAGGGAGCTGAGTGTAGTGAACCAAGGAGAACAGGGCATCGGCCTCGAGTCCTCTCTTGGTACCCAAGAACCTACCAAGCCCTCGCGAGGAGACACTTAATCCTTTTTTGATGCTCACTTTTATTTTTGCTCCAACCTTCCTTACTTTCTTCTTTTCTAGCGAGACACCACCCTTAGGAAAACAAGGTATCGGCCCTGGGTCTGACTCATCCCTAGGAACCTACCAGGCCTTCGCAAGGCGATGAGCAACTGCTTATAAATTTTCCTTTCTTTGCTTTTCTAATTTTTATAAGGGTTAGAACCCCTTTTTACACACCTTTGTATATATTTATTTTCTTTGAGATATTTGGGGTTTCTTTCTCTCTATCATCATCATTTTTCCCTCTGGTAGGCTTCTCTAACTGCCTCACAACTAAGCAAGAACTCCTAGAACGGATGCCTAGGAGGCTAGCAGAACAGGGTCACTAGAACTGCCTTCTAAAATAGGTCTTTTGATGCCTAGCAATGTCTTTACAGGAGGCAATGACTACTTAGACCTCCCTCAGACATACCTAACCTAAACCTCAGACTTCATGCCTTGGACGCCGGTCCTCAACAAGAAAAGAAAATCCCCTACAAGTACAAAGACATATATAGCATATAGAACACAGTACTCATAAAGGAGAGACATCACTTGGATAGGGCCATGAAAAGCCTCTGCGCGACATAGGCTCCTTCCAAGCTCTTCTTTGAACCTGTCTAGCACAGGACTAAAACAAGACACCATTAACCTCACCTGTACTAAACAGACAACTGGTCCTCTTGGCCTAATGAAATAAAACATTTCACTACAAAAATTGATCGGCCTTCTTGGCCTAACAAGATAAAACATTTGAAACCTCGCAAAACTGGCCCTCTTGGCCTAATGAGGTCAAACAAAATAACAACTACACATCCCTCCCCGAAATAGTACAGATATAGGCATACACATAACATGTTGTCTGATCAGCCTATGGGTCCAGGATAACAACGGTAGATGGGTCTCGACTACTCTTTGCATCACCCATATCAACCATCACCTACCATATATTGCATGCTCTAATAACATTCCACACAAGCGACCGAGTCCTGCCTCATTATTGATAGCAATATCCAAACTAGGACCACAGTTGAAGAAAAGGTTCTCTTCATAAGCAAGGTTTACCAGTGAATCTGCAAACTGATTCCAGTAACATGGAATTAGCTGAAGAGACACTCTCTCAAACTCCTCAAGTAGGGTCATGGCAGTTCGATGATACATACAAAGGATGGGATTCCGCACTCTGTATGTCCCATCTAGTTGATTCAAGATCAACTGGGAATCCCCTTTTACTAACAACTGCTGAATACCACCTTGCTTGGCAATATGCAGTTCCATAATCAAGGCTTTATACTCTGCCATGTTGTTAGTGAATCCTACCCTGAGATAAGCAACTAACTTCATCGTAACTCTACGTTGGGGATCTCGGATTACTACTCCAACACTCCCTTTTTTATTAGGGCCCCTGGACACTCCATCAAAATATAATGTGTACATCCACAATGGGTTTACACAGCTTGCCATCAGGAACTCCTCTATTCGTAATTATGATAGTCAAATTTTAGCATATTTAGAGGATGAACTGATGGTTCCATCCCCCCTTCTTCATTAAACTCAATAAGGATACTTGTCAACATTCGTAAGCAGTGATGGCAGAAGACTTTAATCTCCCACACAAAGGTTCTGTCTTCTTGCTCAATCACTTTGTATCCTTTGCTCCACCAGATAAGTTTTCCCTGATGGTATCTCTACTCTAGATATGGGTGCTTCAAATAAGGAATTAATTGCCCCATCAACCAGCTTTAAGCGCTTTTGCAAGTCTCAAATCAGCCCTAGCATGGACCTGCAATGCATTTTCCCGTGTTAGCATACTTAGAAATAATAAGGTTTAATCTTATTAAGATTAATCTTATTTTTAAATTCTACTCCCTACAGATTAGCTAGTAGAGCCGTAGACCTAATTTTCCCTATCCTGACAATCTTGTAGGGGCCATCCCATCTAGGTTCCAGCTTCCCTAGAAACAGCTCCCTACGTGCATCATAGTACAGAACTAATTGCCCTTTTTTAAAGGTATACTTCTTTGCTTTAAGGTCATGCAATTGCTTCATCCGATGTTTAGCTACCTCCTGGTGTAATAAGCTTTGCAATTTGAGCTCATTCAGGTGGGTTATGGTCGTGAAATGCTCAAAGAGTGCATCCTCGTCTCCCAAAGAGTAGTTAATTGCAAACCATATGGTTGGCAACTCAATTTTGAGGGGTAATACACACTATTCCCCATAAACTAATTTAAATGGAGTACGGTCGGTAGCTCACTTGAACGTTGTATTGTACGCCCATACTGCCATATAGAACTTCCTGTCCCTGTCACGTTTCTTCTCCGAGACTATTTTAGACAAGATACCCACAAGCTGCTTATTAGTACTTTCGACTTGCCCGTTGGCTTGCGGATTATAGGGGGTCATTTTGTTGTACTTAATTTGCCAAGCTTTAGTCACGCTTTTGATCACTTTATTCAAAAAGTGGGTTCCACGGTCTGACATTAGTTCCTTCGGAGGATCGAAATGGCAGATAATCTGCTCTAAGAGGAAACTTGCAATATCTTTTGCATTGTCCTGCCTCGTCGCCCGCGCTTCTGACCATTTTGTGAAATAATCGGTTGCTACTATAATGTATCTCTTCTAGGTAGTAGACGACGGGGTGATAGGACCCACAAAGTCAATGCCCCACTTCTCAAATGGAAGGATAGCCATGATAAGCGTAAGTGGGAGTTTCCTATTCTCTCTGTTGTCATGTCTTTGACAGGTATCATATCTCTTAATATACTCAAAGGAATCTTGGAAGATGGACGACCACCAATATCCAACTCTTAAAGCTTTCTGTACATCAATCGTTCAGCGAAATGCCCTCCACACACAGAGTCATGGCACTCTTCCAAGATGAAAGGAACCTCGTCAGGCATCACACATCGGCGATAGATATCATCAACACCCTACTGATATAGTGTTCTTGCGATCAAAAAAAACTTCAAAGCCTATTGTCTGATTTTCCTCTTTTCGGATTTTGATAAACCATCTCCAGTCTCTCCTGTTGATAGATAATGTGTGATAGCACCATACCAAGATGGGATAGAAGCTATATCAATCTTAAACATTTCTTCAATATCACTTCCTTCAACCAAAGTCTCTTTTGGCTCTCCGAAATCCACAAGGCATTCCACAATACCCTGCAACCTCTGTGGCTTACTCTTAATCTCATAATCGACCTCCTATAAAGTGATTAACCACTTTGCCAGAGATGGTGAGGTGGTTGCAGCTTGTTCATAAGCAATCTAAGCCCTTCTGCCTTTGTATAGAAAATTACCTTCTCATAGAGGATGTAGTGCTTGAATTTTTTAGTCGCAAAGACCATCTCAAGGCACTCCATATATGTGTAGTTAATTTCTGCTATGCCCAATTTCCAACTAGCAAAAGCTATTGGATGATACCACTTTTCCTCCCAGATTTGGGCTAAACAACAGCTGATAACTATGCATGGTGGCTGCTAAAAATATGTAAAATACCTCACCTCTTTTGGGTGCTTTTAAAAATGGTGCTTTTACTAGCTCTTGTTTCACATCCTTGAAAGCTACCTTACAAGGGTCACTCCATACAAATAGACAACTAAAGGATAATAAGTTCGTTAATGGCAACATTTTTTTTGCCAAGGCATTTATAAACCTTCAATAGTACCCTACCGATGACAGAAAGTTATGTATCTCTTTCGAAGTGCATGGTGGACTCGTAGTGACTATAACCTTGATCTTTTCAGGGTCAATTGCAATCCCTACTAAACTGATCACATGGCCTAGCAATAGCCCATAAGGCACTCCAAAGACACACTTCCGTGGGTTAAGAGCGATACAAAATCGTCTACAACGCTCAAAACATTTTCTTAAGATAATCAACATCATTTTCCTTAGAGTGGCTGCCCCCAGGTCATCAATAAATACTTTCAACTCATCTGGTGAGATGTCGCTAAAGGTCTTTTCTACTGCTCATTGCCATGATCTAGTGCATTGCACAATCCAAAGGCCATCACATGGTATGCAAAAGTACGAAAGACAGTAATGAAAGTTGTTTTCAACTTGTCCTCTTCTGCAATTGCCATATGGTTATATCCTGCAAAGCAATCCATAAATGAATATATTTCCCTACCCACTAATTGATCCAAAATCTAGTCAATAAATGGCAACGAATAGTAATCCTTAACCGTTTGCTTATTCAGCTCTCTAAAATCTACACATAGTTGGATCTGGTTGTTTTTCTTCTTCCTGATAACAACTGGTGAACACCATTCTGTGTGCCATATAGGGAAGATTAAACCAGCTTTTTGTAACTTCTGTAACTCCTCAAACAACCCGTCCCTCAATTCAAAAGGCATACGCCTTACTTTTTGATGCATATGACAACTGCCTTCTTTTAGAGAAATAGTATGAACAGCCAGGCTGGGAGGAATGCCTCTCAGCTCGTCATAACTCTAAGCAAAGATGTCGTGGAATTCTTGAATCAAGGACACATAGTCCTCCCTTTCTGCTAAACTGAGCATGGAACCTAATTTAATTGGCTGCGAATCATTCGCCGTGCCAAGGTCCAACTCAATCACATCAACGTCTCTTATCCTATCTTGAGGCTCTATCGGCTCATTTAGAGTTATCTTATAAATATCCTCTATAGTGGACCCCTCTTTAGATTCATTACTGGATGATGTCTCACTACCAAATGGATCATCTGCTGTCTCTAATTCAGTAGAGGATAAAGGAGCTCTCTCACTCTGGGGAGACTTAGGGTAAGCATCGACTATTACTCGGTTAACACCTCTACCTAGAACCACTCGACCGACGGGTATATCGACTTGATAGTCTGTTCGTAAGATCCAAGGCCTACCTAGCAAGACTCGATAGCTAGGACGTCTTGGAAATCTTAACACCCTAAAGTCCAAGAAGGATTCTACACTTGCACAACTGTAACATGGACTTTAGAAATGCAACCCTCCAGTTGCCTTAGACTATCATGAGCCATTCTAAGAAGGGTGGAGCCATCTTTTTGGATACCTAGACCCAACCTCTCCATCAACTCTAAACTCATGATATTGACAGAGGACCCAGTGTCTACGATAGCATGATCCACTAATATTCCATCCATGTATGCTGGAACCCTAGGGCAAATCTTTTCAGCATGATCAAACCAATCTTCCCTTACTCTCTTGCTATGCCCAAAGGTTCTACAATATACCCAATACGCAGGATCTTCTTGAATTCCTTGCGTACTCCTGGAGATAATTTAATCAACTTTAAGAGGTTTACATCTGGTTTGACTTCTCAAAGAGAACTTGCTAAATCAAAATCATGATAGGTAGCCAAAGCTCTCTTTTCTTGCCAAACCATCCTTTGTTTTGATCTCGGGACCGGCTTTGGTCCTTCTTTTTTAGCTCTTTCCTTCTTTCTTGGCATTTCCTCATCCTTCTTAGAATCGACTTTTTTATCAACAAGCCTTAGGGGTCCACCTTCCACGCCAAGATTCAGGACTTGCATCCTCTTATCCCCTTGCTTAGGGTTTTCCTCGACCAGTTTTGCATTATCTTTATCACCCTCTTTAGCCTTTTGGCCTCTTGTCACAACTCGTAGGTTAGAGTTTTTAGCGCCATTGATGTGTACAGCCTCGATAAGGCTAACTCCATTGCCTTGTGGCAACTCCTCTATAGTGGTCTTTCCCCTTTGCAGTATTTGTCTTGGTCTATCATTTTGCTGGAGGTTATTACCTTACGCTCTATGATTAACTGGACCTGGCTGTTTACTCCCTTGTTGGGGAGGGAACTAATCTTACTCCAACAAGTAGTAGCTAAGTGGCCCGACTTCCCACAAATATCACATTTAACATTTGGACAGTTTCTAGGGAAATGTTGTCCGCCACACCACTTATAGCTAAATCTTGAGGGATCACACTCTTCAGGGCATCGAATCCCTATTAGATTCTACTGCTTCTTCATGAAATTAACATCAACAGCTATTTGCCGATATTGTTTAGAAATCATGTCGGTGTAGTGCTTCATCATATCCTTAACTTTGCCAAGGACATTAGAGGCATTCGACTCATTGCCTTGACCGTCTATCCATCATTCCATTGGCCTAAAAATTTGATTGGGCATTGGTTGTTGACTCATAGGAATGACATTAGGGTTCGAAGCTTGGCCTCCAACATTTGGTGGAGCCAATTGACTAGCCATAGGCATAGTCACACTGGGAGGAGCTAGTAGCAAAGGTACATTTGAACCATGCTTCCTCTCCCATTAGGGTTATTCATAGGCATCCCTTGACTTCCATTTATCAATGGTAAATTGCCTCCAGGTACTAGACCCACATTAAGATTTATTTGAGAGGAGTAGGCCATTTGTAATCGTGACTCTACTCCTACCCACGTGATGCCGGTGTCTATATCAGCCAGAACCACACTTCTCAATTGTACCTGAATATTGAAATCCAATCCATGCAAGAAGTATTGCAATTGGGCAGCTAGCGGAATGGGAATGTAAGTTTGTAACTTACGAAATACTTCCTTGAGCTTCTTGGCATAGGCTTTCACATTCTCATGGGGGTCTTGGCGTGTTACATTCAAAACACGCAACTAGTATTAGCCACCTCTTTCAGGGGCATATTCTCCTTGAAAAGCTGCATAAAATTGGTTGATTGTGGTTATGGTTCTAGTCTCTATACTATGATACCATACTGCATCCCTTCCCTTTAATGTCATGTTAAAGAACATCATGAGATGTCCCTCATCTTGGATGTGGTAATTAAACATTAATATTTGGAATTCACAAATGTGAAACTCCACATCTTCTTTGGCTAACCCATTAAAAATGGGCAAAGGAACTCCTAAAGCTGGTAGACCTAGCGTCCCTGCAGGAATTGCAATGGGTTGTGCCATCATGACAATCAGATTGACAATAGGAGTTTGGACTTGAAGTGAGTTGACTTGGTGGAAAAGAGGAAGAACTCGTGCTTCCTCCTGCACCTAAAGGACTATGTGCAATAGTTGGGTTACTAAGACCACTGCCTTTTATGCGTATCGGACTACTCCTTTGAGGAGAATAGTGTCTTACAATCTTCAACCACCGTCTAGCCCTCTCAGCACGTTCTTCTTTTTTTATTTTGGCTTGACGGTCCTTGTCAGAGAATATAAACCAACTTTTTTTTGTTCCTAAAAACCCTAGATTCGATAACCACCACTTGTTGGCAGCTCCCGGCAGATGCACCACTGAAGGGACCTCAAATGGGCCGGCACTAGCTATGGCACTAGCTGGACCTCATGCTCATAACAAACAAACACACCCTCACGGTCTCACAAGCCAGAAGCATCTATCTGCTGCTAAAGGACAAATTGTCCTAAAACCTAATCTATGTGTTTATAGTTTTGTAGTCCAACGTTTCCCTTTCTATAAACTCCACGGAGGGAGAACCCTTACACATTGGCAATAAATGCCACGATAATCGCATACACGGGAGGCAACCTCTCGGTGGAATCACCACGGCCCCACTGCAGCTCTCCTACATTGCAGGGATTGGCCCCTTGATGTGCTGCTCAACATATAGAACAAACGAACAAACTTCACTCTTTCATTTTGAACGTATTCCAGGAGATACCATGTGTCCTTACCAAATAATCCCCCAAGAAACGAATGTCTATCCTATGGCTTAGGTTGCCTTTCCACACTCAAGCGTGGGTCATCGTCATTGAAAACAGATGCTATGCATCAAGTTCTTTGTATTATGATACCATGGTTGTCATGCACATACAAAGATGGATGAACCTAAAGTGCTCAAACATAATTTTCAATTAGAAACATGTGGTGCACAACCAGGCTTTCCAATGCTCATTCACTAAGTTGTTGCGACGATGTAAGGATAGCACCGAGATAACACTCGTGCTACTATCCTCTTAATTAAAATACAAAAAACTCTATATCATGATATGTAGCAGAAAATTAGCAATAATGCAAATCACACTATTCAAACATCCCACCTCCCTACGTTTAGGTATTGCTTTCGTTGCATAGGTGTAGAGGTTCATTTTGTCAGTTTTGATGTATGAAAAGTGGTAAATCACAACTTTGACAAGGATATAGGGCAAACTAAGGCTAAACCTCATGCTTTGCCCCTATCATACATCCATAAACAATCATTATATTTTTTCTTATTTTTGTGAAGCGTATTTCTATTTTTTTCCTTGTTTTTTCCATTTTCTTGATTTATTTGACAATAAAATATGATATTTTCTGATTTTTCTTATTTCAATCACTTCAACATACTAACATCCAATTTATTTTCCATTTTCCCCCCATAGGAACACATTTCACCCACCCGAAACGACAAAATTATCATTTTACCGCTTAAAAATCGCATTCTAGGTTTTATGAGAATTAAATAGTGCATGTAAATCATTGTAAAATCAAAATTTTTTTATAAAAAACAATTAATCATGATGCAACCAGCACTCAAATAAATTTTCATCAAATAAGAACATCATTACCATCATATAATACCAAAAACCCTTCATTTTCTTCATAAAAAAGGTCATACCGTGTTTTTACGAAACCCAGATGCATTAAATGACTGCATGACCCACCGATGGAGCCTCCATTGCTCTCAATCCAATACTACACATCAATCTTCAGCATCTCCATCGATCTCCATCATTGTTTCCTTCAATCTCCCTCCTGATTCCTCCTTCAAGGTAGTGTGCATGAGCAGCCCATAGAGAGGAGAGAGAGGGAGGAGAGAGAAATACTAGATTCTGATCTCTTCATTTAGTCAACCATATCACGTGCGAAGGGCGGCAATAGGATCAGGGAAGAAGGAGAATTTTCCGAGCATGATCTGCTAGATAGGTTGCTTTGAAGCTCTATGCATGCGGATTTTTTTGGCGCCTCTGAACAACAATCGCCATATCTCGCCACACCATGAAAATTTGCTCGTCGGGGGGGGGAGGGGTGCCCTCCTCCCAAAGGGCACCCCCTTTTGGCCTTTAGTTTTTGTCCACCTTTTCATTCTTGGCCAGTTTTTGGCCTCTTCCGTGTCTGGGCTCTAATTCGGCCTCTGAAAAATCCTGCGCGTCCGTCTCAACATCCTACATTGACTGGCAGCTCTCGGCATCCCGCACGGCAGTTGAAAAAATTATAAAAAATCCACAAGTGTCACTGGGGAACCTTTTAAAAGTTGTCTTTCACTTGGTGCTTAAAACCGTCCTAATTGTAGCCACCACCTTTGATGTCGAAGATTTTTCCCCTAAATTTTGGATTTTTTGGCAAATTTTAGGCACATTCTAATCTCAAAACTCCGCTCTTAGGCATCGTACGAACTTTGATTGCAAAGGCTTCAGGCAACTAACCTAAGTCCAAGCAGTCATAGCTCAGAGCTAGCTCTCTGAAAGTGGCATCTAGTTGTCAAATGCAATCAACTACATCATCCCTCGTAACTTTGGCTAGATCTGAGGCCAGTGTCAAAAATGATTTTCACTCATAAGAGGGTTTAAGACATGCTGGTGGTTGGGGTTTGATAGCACTAGAGTCTTTGACAATGAATAGTTGCAATTGTGGGTGTTCCTGAGATTGCGGTTGGACCTCTTGGATTAGGGCTGGGGAAGTAGCAGTGACATTCAATGGATTGCTGCCTTCAGAATGGATCAGGGTAGCTGGATTGGCTCTAGTGGGTGATGACTCATGTGATGATGTGTGTCGTTTGGCTCGATAGGCTTGTTCGACTCTCTTGGGCATGTGCGTGGATGAGCTTGATGGATGTGGGTATAGAAAGCATTGTAGCTTATGGTTTTGAGGTTTTATGGGATGGGGTGATCAAGCTTGAGGGCGGCGTACGAGTGGTGCCTTTGGCGGTGTGGAATTTAGGGATCCATATCCAAGCATCTCCCTCATAGTAGCCTTGCGCATGCAAGAGGGCTTTGGGGACCCATCTTTTCTTGATCATGCGTCGATTTCTATGATTGCGCCTTCGTTTCCTAGGTTTAGAGTTTTGGGTCTTATGAGGATGTGTGCGTCGACTCCTAGGTAGCAGTTGCGGCTGTTTAGGCTTCCATTGAAACCTAGGCTGTTGGGCCTTAGCTTTTGCTACTATGAGCAGCGATTCTTGAGAATTGGTGGGTGGTGGTCGAGCACTACCCCCTCCTTAGATTTGGATGCTAATACTTCTAGCAGTGGCCTTGCGGATTGTGATGAGGTCATGCAACCCTTGCTAAAAGCTATAACAATGCGAACGTTGCCTATGGCAAGGTGGATGCGCTGCAACTCATAATCAACATTGTAATGAGTTTGCTTTTTGAAGGTTTGCCCTATTAGCTACTCCGTGCCTGCGTCTTTGGCATTTGGCAATACGTAGAAGATCATTGGTACAGTCTCAAACTCGATAGAAATGGCGGCTCTACACTTGCTGAGAAGTGCATATGAACGGCCCCCATATAGGCTTAATTTGTCATTAAAGGGCTGTAATGGTGGTTTTCCAAGTTGGATCCAATGATTGTGAGTCAAGACATTGAAGTTTGCTTCCTCGTCGATCAAGGCATTGAAGGTGCATGTTCTCTTGGTAGTGACCGTGATGTGCAAGTATGCGGGCTCTACAGCTTCCTCATCCTCATCATCGATTTCAGTGATTGTGGCTACCCCTACTTTGATAGGCGGGTCCAACATTGGTGGCTCATGTAAAGGATGTATGGAAGGGTAGTACTTCTTGACAGGACTGCCATTGAAGAAGCCTATTCCCTCGTTGTCTAGAGTCTTGAGCTTGACATTGCCCGTTCAGCTGATTGCACAAACTTTGAAAGGTCCAAGACCTCTAAACTTCTTTTTTTTCTTATGCCCCTTAACTGAGTATAGGAGCACTAAGTTGCCCTTTTTGAAGTCGCGCTGCTTGATGTGTTTGTCAAACCAGCTCTTACGTTGTGCCTTCTCACATATGAGCACATGAGTGGCTAGATGCTGGGTCTCCGAGAGGCATTCGAGTTCAACTAGGCATTGCATCCATGCCTCCTTTCGTTCCCATCATTCTTGAAGTGCTATTCTCAGACTAGGCACAAAGAATTCTACAGGGAGAATTTCTTCGGTTCCGTAGGTCAATCTGAAGGGGGGTCTGGCCGACAACCATTTGATAAGTTGTGTGGTAAGCCCACGAGCCTGCCGTCAGCTTGTTATCATAGTTGCTGCACAAGGCATAGACTACCTTGGTTAGGACGTTGACAAGAATCTTATTCGTGGATTCTGCCTAGCCATTTGCTTGAGGGTAGTATGGAGAGGATTTCCTATGGATAATTAGGAAGGTGGATAGCAGATACGCTATCACTTCATTGATGAAGTCTGTACCTTGGTTACTGACTAGTTCGATGGGGCAGTCGAATCGTGAGATTACTTGCTCCCACAAGAACTTGGCAGTCATTCGAGCATCGTTCTTTCGTGTTGCTCTCGCCTCTGCCCATTTCATTAGGTATTCTGTGGCCACAATGATGTATTTGGCCTGATACTTTGCAATGGGCCTGATGGGTCCTATGAAGTCGATTCTCCATTTTTCGAGGGGTTGTCGTGAAATGATTGGGGTCAACTCCATTTGATCCTTGCAAATTGGGACCTTTGTCCACTGACACTCGTCACAATGCTTAACAAATTGTACTGCCTGATGAAACAACGTTGCCCACCATAGTTGAGACTGCAACACCTTGCAAGCCGTCGTGTCTCTGCTAAAGTGTCCACCAGCAACTCCGTTGTGTGCCTTTGAGAGCACATTGTGCATCTCATGCTTGCACATGCATCTGTGCAGCAATCCATCTTGCCCTAGGTGATACAACTGGCCTGCTATCAATTAGTAGGGTTGGATCTTGAGAATGAGTCATCTAAGTCTTGCCTTCTCTATCGGTTGCTCAAGTAGTCTGTGCTCAAGCACTTGGACTATGTCATCTACCCAATATGGTATTAGATTGGACTTGAATAAATCTCTCTCAATGGAAAGGTTAAAGAGATGGGCGTCTGGCAAGCAATTCATCGGCAATGCCTTCTCTAGCGGCTTCTCCTATGGGGATGTGTGACATATGGTCAGTCATGTAGTGTTGTTTTCCTTTCCGTACAACTGCAGAGAAGTCAAAATCCAAAAGCAAAAGGAGCCACCAAGCTATGCATCCTATAGCGCAAGGTTTATTCACTAGATATAGAAAGGCTTGATAGTCCACGAAAAAGGTAAAGGGTGTAGCCAATAGGTAATGCTGGAACTTCTTCACAGCAAACACCATGGCCAACCCCTCTCTTTTTGTCATTTAGTAGTTCATTTTTGTCTCAATGAGTTTTCTGCTACCAAAGCTCACTGGATAGTCCATGTTGTGTTCACCAGGTTGGCACAACACTGCCCCCACAACAAATTTAGAAGCATCGATATGCACGTGGAAGGTAATGGTCCAATCTGGGGGTCGTAGAATTGGTGTTGTGGTTAGAGCCTTCTTCAACTCTTCATATGTTCATTGGCATGCTTCAGTCCATTCAAAGACACAATCAGAAACTTTTGTATAAAGGTCTGGCCATCAATGCATAATTCAGCACAAACCGCTGATATAGTATCCTGTATGGCCTAAGAAGCATTGGACTCCCTTATAGTTGATTGGGGATGGAAGTTCAACAATAACCCTAACTTTCGAGAAGTCAGTGGCAATGTCGTTCTTTGACACCATGTGGCCTCCTAGGATGCATTCATGCTTCACCCAAAACTAGCATTTTAAGGGGTTCAAGGAGAGACAATATAGACGACACCGCTCAAAGACTGCTTGGAGTTTGTCTAAGTGTTCCATCCAAGTCAAGTGAATGCAGAGGTCATCGACAAAGACTTCCAACTCTTTGCAAAGCATGTCTTTAAATATGGTGCACATGAGGTGTTGGAAAGTGGCAAGGGCATTAGTCAGCCCAAAAGGCATGACTATGTAAGTAAAGACGCCCCACTCAGTGGCGAAGGCAGTCTTATGCATGTCGGCAAGATGCACTTGCACCTGATTGTATCCTAAGAAGCCATCTAGAAAACTATAGGCCTCCTTGCCCGCCACTCTTTCAAGCATGTGCTCGGTGTATTGCAATGGGTAATTGTCCCTCTTAGTAGCAGCGTTCACCTTCTTGTAATTGACACACACTCTGATTTTTCCATTTTTCTTCATCACGATGACTATGGGTGATACCCGATCCGTGTGCTCAATTTCATAAATGAATCCCTCTCTCATCATCTTATCAATCTCTTTCTTGACAACATGAGTGTGTTTTGGATTCATAGGGTACGATTGTTTCTTCATCGGCATTGTGTCTGGTGTCATGGGTATATTATGAGTCATACACTCGGATCTACCTCTTTGAGCTTTTCCAAGGACTAAGTGAATATGTCTACATACTCTCGCAAGAGAGCGACAAGACTCATTTCTTCTTCCTCAGTCAAGTCATCGGCAATGAAGGCTGGTCGGGGTTCTCCCCTTCCTTGGCTAGGTTCACCTCCTTGACCTTGGTTGGTCCCTCGATTGGTTTGCTTGATTGCCCTTACCGTTTGGCACCCAACAGGATCACTACCCTATCTCCTTTCTTGAATTTCATAAATCTTTTAGGGAGGTCATGCGGTTTTTGTTGTTCGTCTATTCCTGTGTCCCTAGATTATTTCACCCTTTCCTACTTCAATCGTCTCCTTGACCTTGGCTGGTCCCTCGATTGGTTTGCTCGATTGCCCTTGCCATTTGGCACCCAACAGGATCATTACCCTATCTCCTTTCTTGAATTTCATACTCATAGCTTCTGTTCTGTTGCCTAGGAAGATCAAGCCATTACTCCAATCTTTGATAACTCTGGCATTGCGCATCCAGGGTTGGCCTAATAGGATATCGTAGTCCACTCCCTTCATGACTATAAAGTTGACAGAGAATTGGACATATATGATTTTCACTGGCCAGTTTTTAAGTACCCCAGATGGCTTCACTTCTCATGCCATTTTCTAATGTGACATTAAACCAAGCAATCTTGACAGGTGGGTTTCCCCAAGTCTAAAGTATTCTGTGGCTCAGCACACTAACCCCAGCTCTCGTGTCTACGATCCCCTTTCTCGTCGTGTCGCCTAGGGCTAGGACCGGTAATACGGCATGCAT
Organism: Lygodium microphyllum; assembly: GCF_053477565.2. Lineage (NCBI taxonomy): Eukaryota > Viridiplantae > Streptophyta > Polypodiopsida > Schizaeales > Lygodiaceae > Lygodium > Lygodium microphyllum. The sequence goes on along the minus strand of NC_141162.1, from coordinate 30,281,021 downwards.
CACGGTGCCTTCCTACAAAGCATTAACGTACAAGGATTTTAGCACAGAGCGCAGTGTTAGACTTGGTATTTATGTTTCTACATCATAGTCATGTAGATCAACATCTTGTTCTCATGACCCCTCAACCCATTGCTTCAGGTCTTGCCATAGGGTGGGATGCTGCTTTAAGCAGGTCTCCCAAGCATAACGTCACAGGGGTGGTCACTAGCGTGGTAAGGAGGTCATTGGCTACTCGTCTCTCTCCTAAATCAGATTGTCCTCGCCAATGGCCATGACTATTTTGCGGGTCTGTAGCATCAAGGCTTGGCCTAAGTGGTGCTGGTTGTGGTGTGGTCGCATCTCCTGACTTTGGTTGAGGGGGTGAGAGTGGTATGCTTATGCTGGGAAGATCATTGATCTCGTCCTATAGGATGGGCTAAATGTCCCTTAAGTGCTCTTGGGCCTCTTTCATCCATTCCTTCACTTTCTCTATGGCCTCTATTTGGCACTTCGGATGTGGGTTTTCCCCTACCTTGGCACTTCCCTTTTCGGCCATCTTAGGGGATGAAGTTTCTGCCTCTGCATCCATGACCTTCTTTCCAACAGGTAGAGTTGTAGCACTCTCAGTTTTCAGTGTAATCTTAGCTTCAATTCTCTTCTTTCTCCACTTGCGGCTCTTCTTTCCTATCGAGGGGCTGCATTGATATTGCTAAGTCTTGGCAGTGATATGTCTGGCCTGCTTTGTTTGGGCATGGGTCATGACCCACAATGGGATAGCTGTGGCCTCCCCATCAAGGTTCTCTACACCAAATACCCCTAATGGGACAAATGGTACATTGGCTAAACTTGAAGAAGTTTTTCGCTTTGGGCAATTGACAAAGAGATGGGTGATTCTGCACTCAACGCACCTTAGGTCAGCTTTGTCTCTGTTCTGTTGCTCCCTCTCAGGGTTGTCAAGATTATGGGAGAGAAGGAAGGAGTCTCACTTGTAGCTTTCTTGCTTGCACAATGGGGGAATACACACACAGGTGGAGGCTGAAAATAGTTTTTCCCTTCTTAGTTGTGTAAGCCAAAAGAACTCTAGTACATAGAAATAGAAGAACCCTATATATAGATCTCAAAACCAAACTCAACTAACTAAGGTGGCATACTAACTGAACCACGAACTAGAGTAGATAAGGATAGCTGTCATCTAGCTATTATTTCTGGCCAGTGTACCAAGTGCATCTGCAACTAACAAGTCGGTGACATAAATGCACAACGGTCACCCTGGCATATCACGAGTGGAGCTCCATATCTCAACACTCCCCCTCGAGCTCTCTAAACTTGCGCAGCTTCTCTGTGCCCATCGCCTTCATGAATATGTCAACTACCTGATCCTCTGTGCTGACATAAACTAGATCAATAAGGCCTAGTAAAACTCTCTCCCGCACATAGTGATAATGCACCTCAATGTGCTTTGTTCTAGCATGATATACTGGGTTATTTGCCAAGTGTATACTACTCATGTTGTCACAATAAATGACAAATGGCCCATTTTTAGGCTGATGCATATCATAAAGTAACTTATGCAACCAAGCTACCTCACATACAGCCATTGCTACACCCCTGTACTCAGCCTCTATGCTCAACAAGGCAACTATAGGCTGTTTCTTGCTGCTTCAAGTGACTGCAGCACTTCCAAAAGAGAACACATAACCACTGGTAGATCGTCTATCAGAAAAACTACCAGCCTAATCAGCATCAGTGTATCCATGCAACTGTATCTAAATCCCAATCTCATAAAATAGTTCATACTGCAATGTGGACTTCACATACCTGAGTATGCGTCTAGCCACATCCAAAAGTGGTTTCCTTGGAGCCTGCATAAATTGACTTACAATCCAACATCTAGTCAAATCTGGCCTGGTAATAGTCATATAAATCAAACTTCCTACTATGCGCTTGTACATAGTAGGGTCTTCCAGAAGCCCACCTATATCTGTGCTCAACTTCACATTCTGCTCCAAAGGAACTGAAATAGGCTTACAGCCTGTCATCCCATATTTGGATAGCATGTCCAATCCATACTGCCTCTGCAAGAGCCATATCCCACTTAGTGATATTATCACCTTAATATCCAAGAAATAACGCAAATCTCCCAAATCCTTCATCTCAAACTTCTGCTTCAATAGCATTTTCACATGAAGAATATCTTTATCACTATCACTTGTGATAATCAAATCATCAACATAAATGACAAGCAGCATAATACATTTCTCTGTTTTGATAGAGTGATAGAGAGTAAATTAAGGTAGAAGATAAGATGATGTTATTGTTTTCCACTAGCCAAGCTTTTGTATAAATGTGTTTAAATATCTTTGATCAATTCATCTTGGGGGGGGGAGAGAGAGAGAGAGAGAGAGAGAGAGAGAGAGAGAGAGAGAGAGAGAGAGAGAGAGAGAGAGAGAATATTTTGGATAGAACAAAAGTTAAGATTGGATGCCAATTAGAGGTAGATTAAAAGGTAAGATTATACATAGATTAGGGATTGATTAGGGTCTATCATGACTGAAATCAAGAGAAAGAGACAAGATCCAACTAGGTAAAAAAAACACAAATATAGTGAATCAAAGGGGTGTAATTGTGTGATTTGAATGTTAATCCAAGTTCAAATTGGCATATATATTTCTTTACAGGATGCATGTGCAGGAGATACCAAGACAAAGAGAGATATTCACTTTCAATTGGAGGATGAATATGCACCAATGTTCAAAAGAATTGTGGAAAGGGATGATGCAATAAGATACAGGATGCAACAAGAAAGAAATGCAGGGGAAAAAATGTGGACCTTTGGGTTGATGGGTGCATTTATCCATCTGATCCAATCACTCAAAGGCCACCACAATTTGAAGGACTTACATCATTTGTAAAGTTTTTTTGTGAAGGCCATGAAGGATTATATGGATACACATGCAGACTTGTCACACAAGGATTAGCAAGGGTTCATCAAGCCTTGACAAATATGTAGACAATATTACAAAGGAATATGTAGTCTTTGATGGAAGAGGATAGACTATTGGCTGAGAAGGATAAGGAGAACCAGAGCCTACAACAAGCAATGTCTGTCATTGAAGATGCTATGCATGCTACACACGTGCTAAATATAGAGTTACAATTGAAAATTATGGACTTGGAGAAGGAGAATCAAAACATAAAGAGGAAGCTCACAAAAACTTTTAAGATTGGACCCACTTTAAAAACCAAAAAAGCATGTTGGCGCATCTGATTAGTTAAACTACTTCACCAATTAACCAAAGTAAGTGGATAATATCGTAGACGAATATATGCTCAATTTACTACAGTGAGAAACATGTTTCCTCATGTAGAGAATGATACTATTGCCAAAGTCCTAAGCAAGGATATGGTCAAAAATTCATTGGAAAATCGTAAATTCAAGGACATTGTAGATGGTGTTGCAAGTAAACATCTTGTTGAAAAACCAGAGTTGCAGCATTGGAATGTGTGCACAAGAGGGAGAAGAGAGCTCAAAGTACAAAAATGAAATCTTGCTTACTGAGTTGCTTAAAGTACAACTTGGGTACACTCTCCCACACTTGATAGTGACCCATAGGTTGTTTATATAGCCTTTGCCAAGCTAGGGTTAGGGTTTTACCTACCCCTAGGGCTATTCACACTCATCTGGCCTTATACTCCCTTGCTTATAGTGGGTTCCTATGCCTGCCTTCTAACACCCCCCTCAATGCCAGGGTGGCATTGGATTACAAAGCATCTAAGAGGTTCCCCCCCTCCCCTTTTTGGGATGCCTTTATAAATCAGACTTACAAGGTTGCTTTAGGTAGATGATTTAAATAGTCAAAATAGTCAATCTTTAGATGGATTGGAGGCATAGTTGGCCACCAATTCTTTGGGTATTTCAGGAGTGTTGGGGCATTTACTAGTGATATGCCCTGTCTTCTTACACTTGTTACATTTCATCTTCTTGGGATACTTCTTCCAGCAGTTATTTACAAGATGTCATTTTTTCTTACAAAAAGAGCATCTAGTGAGAACTGTATGAACTAATACTTGATCACGGGAATTTGAAGTTGCCTGACTGTTGCTGCTTTCCTTGTGGTTTCTTTTTTCTTCATCCAAACAGGATTGAATGGTACTTTCCAAAGTAGGATCTGGAATGTTGGTAAGAGTGGTTACAAGAGTAGGAAACACCTATAGCTTTTAGGATAATAGCAATAGCATCTTCTTCATGTATTGGAGCTTGTACAGAGGCAAGCTGTAACGTGTCCACTAGAATCATCCAAGACACGTCTTAGCAGTCCATCGGAAAGGATGTCTAGAAAACTCCGCCCGGCACTCCCATGGAATGTTACGGGTTTTGCAATCTAGGGCTTTCCGCGTCTACCACATAGCAGAAGTATCCTGGTTGTTTCCCACTTAGGATCGATCGAAATTAGGGTTTTCCTGTTTGGTCATTAGCTAACAATAACTAGCGTTAGACCCGAGCGAACTACTTTACGCAGAAACGCCAGGTTCGAAGCGGATTCATGCTGCACTTGGTTCAAGGAGAATGGGAAACGAGAGGGATGCAAGGCTCAACCTCTCTGCCATAAGGCATAGTCCCATTCTGTTCCCCTAAAACAGCATAAATCGGGTAAGACGTAACTCTAGGTCATGGCTCTCATTATTCGTTTTGATAATGATGATCATCTCGCTGTTCTTCGAGATTTTTGAGAAAAGTTCCTGGCTAACCGGGACCACCCAATCGTAGGACGGTCCCATGGCCCATCCTCTGCACTTTCCTCAGTTTGTTTTAGTTATGTAATTATCTAACACATTAATTTGACATATAACAATCAGCTTCATTAATTACTCCTGTTAAGCACTAGTTCCTTCACGTAATCTTATCACGTGACATAGAAAAACAATATCATATAAATTCTTTATTATCCTTTCATCATTTTATCTTTGAAATACAAGGAGTTCCGCCCGAAGGCTTGTCCATAATCCGCCCGAAGGCTATCCAGTAATCCGCCAGGGATCTTCCAAGCTTCCGCCCGTAGACTAGTATGCGGGCCTCGAGATCCAATCCCGAGTCACGTTAGCCTCTTGTGCAGGACCCGGAAGGTGAAGGATTTATGGCCAGAGCCCCCCTGGCACCCAAGCATCCTCCTGCTCCAAGTAGAGCTCAATGGAAAGACCTCTTGTGGCGGGTTCGGTCCACTTCCTGGCGCGGTCAACAACCCCCTTGGTTAGGGTCAGGCAGGCACTTGGGGGTAACTGAAGCTGCCTCTCCCTTCAGGCCTTCAACCTAAAGCATTAGATATCATTTTATCCTTTAGTTCTTTGAGCAAACAATGCAAACAATGATTTCTAAACTGTTACAAGCACAATCAATTCTAATGGTCGTTTATTTGGCCAACTGTCAAAGAGTGAATCCTTCTCTCCGAATGCATCCAGCATTCAATCCGGGATCAATTGCAACTTGGCAAGATCCCCAAGGGTTTGATTGTTCACCCTATTGTCCTTGGGTTAGGGCCATACCCTGTTAACCCAACTTAACCAATACCTTAGGTTTTATTAGCAGTAAATCCTGGTGACCATGTCGTTCCAATTTATTGATTGATCATTTGCTTCCAAGCAAATACCTAACTTCCCTTTACTTGGCAATTATTCCCCAAGAAAGGTGATGTAACAGGATGATTACTCATCCTCTTGCAACTTAAACTTGCGCAAGAACTTGCCAACCTCATTTCATGAAATGGCAAAACTCTCTTGTGAACAAATCACAAGTCTATGCGATGTTGCAACTTTATTTTTTGCACAAGTGTCGTATCTATTCCATGGGATCATTTCACCCATTGAATGGCGTTTTCTGGTCATGGAATTATCTCCAAACGAGAAGCAGGGTTTAGGGTGTCTTCTTACCCAACCCATTCCTAATTACACTAGGCCAACAACGTTTGGTCCTGGGAATTCCAACTCAATCCGAGTTTCATCATTTGAACGAGTGATCCTTAGGGTAGAAACCTTAGATTGTTTTATGCTTGAGCGTCCAATTGTCCCTACATTCTGTGAATGTGGGTAGGACCATTGGTTCAAGGGTTTGTCTTGGTAACAAGTGCATGAAACTAGGTCAAGTCCTTAACGTGCTAAATCCTAGTTAGCACTTGGGGTATTTATTGTATCGATTGAACCATCCTATGCGAGCACTTTGGGGTTTAAGTGATTTAGGTATTCGAGTTTACTTGTCTTGTGATAAGGATGAACCATTCCTAGAGATGTTTACTTGATCTAAAAGGGAAAACTAGTTGCATTTTGTCACAATTCATGTAAGCACACGATTCATTGCTTCTATGACTAGATTCACACTCCCTAACTTTTCTTGTTAAGGCCAAAAGGCATGTTAAATTTTGGCATAACTTCCATTGATCCTACTAGGACTTGCATTCACGAATCATGCTCACAATCCTTTTTCTAAGCTTTTTAAGATTTCATGCTTAAATGAACCATGCAACCTTTCCCTAACTACATCTCTTGATGAATGAAATTCTTATGTGTGATGAGTGTGCAACATGCAATCCTTTCCTAACTACACGTGGTTAAATGAGATTCATGCCAATTGAAGCTAGAGTTAACCTATTTAATGCAGCCCTTAGAATTATTCCCATGCTTTGCTATTTCCTATGGGTGATAACGTCTTCCTTAATGAATCATTACCAAGAAGATCTATCTAAAAATGTGACATGCCATTAATCTTTCCATGCTTAGTAAAAAGGTGTACCTCAATAATTTCAACCTTAATGAGGCAACAGTTGACCTAGGCTCGTCACTTTTGAATGCACAAAAGAAAACTTACTGGTAAGGTCCTAAAAATGTATAGACACCTTATGTTCCTTCCATTCATTCCATTGAACGTACCAATGACCAATTTTCATATCTTGAGCTGATTCTTGTAAATGTTCAAATAGCCAATTCATTTTCCAATTGCATTTAACTTGACTAGTTGAATTTGAACATGCATGAGTGCTTCCTAATCCATGAAGTTATCGTGACTAGTTCAATACTATTGTGTGGAATCCAAATAGATAAAACCTGGATATGTGGACTCCAGAAAATATCCACGTATATACTAGGAGAAGATCCTCCCGCAAGCGCGCCTTGTGGCTTTTTAGGGGCCATCGTAGGCATGATTTTGGCTTGTGGTTTGCCTTCGCGGTCTACCAATTTACTCACCTTGGTATGTAGCCTTATGTTCTTTGCCTTTCTCCATCATACATAGGAGATTCCTTCACGGGACTTGAGATGAATGGTGCTTGCAGAAAAAGGGGCTTTATGAGCTTCTTTAGGAAGAACCCGGGGTGGCTAGGAATGGGTTTACGGATGGCTTGTGGGTTTTGAAATCTATTTGCGGAAAGGCTCTTATGATGGGTCTTGCGGGAAGGGAGCTTTATAAACTTCTTCTTCTTCTCTTCAAAATTCTTGGCTAGGGATGATTGGTGGGAAGGGGGCTTTATAAGCTTCCTTTCCTTCTCTTCAAAATGTCGGCTAGGGATGGGCTTATTGGGGGATCAAGTGAGAAGGGGGTTTAAGGAGGCCCCTCTTCTTCTCTTAAAGAATCAGGCCTAGGGGGCTTGTGGGAGACTTGGTAGGAAGGGCCTTATAGGCTTTCTCTTCAAAGCCCGAGGGGGGGAAAAATTGGGCTTTTGGAGGTTCTAGTGGGAAAGGGTGCTAAGGAAGCCCCCCTCCCTTTAGAAGCTTCCAAGAAGCTTCTGGGGCGTGTGATGTATGTCAAGAATCGCGTGGTGGAGGGGGTTGCTCAAGATGCTGTGCCGAACACACACAGAATACACAATGGAGAAGCTCACTCAAGAGACAATAAGAGAGATGGAGGCCAAAACGTTTTCTTGCTCATTTTTTCTTCTTCTTCACACTCTTCACAAATGTACACAAAGTATAGATAAGATACAAGATAAAAGGAAAGTGGCCTACTAAGTCAAACAATGCATAACCGACTACACTAGTCGACTCGCGCTATAACTATGCCAGCTGTAAATAAGTGTAATAACCTGAATATAATAAGTAATGAGTTAGTGGCCATGTGAGAGTCATAATGACCACCGACGTGCTAAGTGTAGACGTGTGGACCCATCTAACCAGGCGGTCCATCATCAATGTCTGCATGTGTTGAGCTTGTCATCTCAACACTCCCCCTCAAGCTCAAATGCATCTCTGCAACTCCAAGTAAGCTTCGAAACTTTTGAAGCTTCTATGTATCCAATGCCTTTGTGAAGATGTCAATGTTGAGATATCGAGCTCCACTCGTGATACGCCAGGGTGACCATTGTGTCTTTAGTCACCTACTTGTCAGTTGCAGACGCGGTTGGTACACCGCCCATGAATAATAGCCACATGATAGCTATCCTTATCTACTCTAGTTCGTGGCCTAGTTAGTATGCCACCTTAGTTAGTTGAGTTTGGTTTGAGACCCATATATAGGGTTCTTCTATTTCTTTGTACTAGAGTTCTTTTTGGCTTACACAACTAAGAAGAGAAAAACTATTTTCAGCCTCCACCCTTGTGTGTATTCCCCCATTGTGCAAGCAAGAAAGCTACAAGTGAGACTCCTTCCTTCTCTCCCACAATCTTGACATGGTATCAGAGCCTTGTTCGTGGTAAGGAGCTCAAGAAAGCAAGCCAAGCTCACAGTGTTCTGGTAAGAGGAGCAGTGTTGCTTTCATTTTCTGTTTTGGGAGCAAATCTCTGCAGGTAGCACAGCCGGAAAGTGCAGGAGTGCATTGTCTCAGGTTGAGACGCCCTTCGCGGTGAAGCAAGAGGGCAATATATGCTGCGGGATAGGGCTTTAGCCTTTGGCAACCTTGTTTTTTTTATTTGAGGCCATTTTGGGGCCTGCTTTGGAGGCGGAAGTTTTCTGCACGCACTCAAGAAAAGGCCCAGTTTTATGCTGTGCACCACTGTTCTACAGGTCGATGAAAAGTTACTGTAGAAATTGCATCATATGCTTGTGCGCAGAGACATTGGGAGTTACAGAATCATCCCTGTTGCATGTTGATACAAAATTGTCACTAGGAAAGTGACTGTGTGGTCAAATACCACTTTAGCTAGTTTTGCAGATTTGCCTTTGTGAGACTGAAGCTGTGGTTTTTACAGTGACAGAATTTTTTGCAGTATTCTATAATGGCGTCTGATTCTCTTTCACAGATTGTAACTGAAAAGCTTGACAAGAACAACTTCTAAGCATGGAAGTTTAGAATGACAAATTTTCTCATGGGAAAAGGATATTGGGAATTTGTTGCAGGAAATGAAGAAGAACCAGTTCTTCCTGATGTTCCCAAACAACAGCAAATGCAGGCATTTAAAGCATGGCATGAGAGAGCCAAGAAAGTTATGTACTGGCTGTCTATCAGTATTTCAGACTCTATGATTGTGCATATTCAGGATGCTAGTATGCCAAAGGAGGCATGGGATACTTTGTCAAAAATGTATAGCACAAATACGCAAGCCAGGAAAATGCAGCTCAAGCAAGAGTTGCATAATATGCAGAGAGAAAATATGAGCATCAATGACTACCACATGAAGGTGAAGAAGATTGCAGATGCACTTGCTTCCATTGGGTCGCCAGTGGAAGATGATGATTTAGTTTCTGTGACCTTGAATGGTCTAGGAAAGGATTATGCACAGTTTCGGACATCCATTTCAGTTCATGAAAGATTTCCTGACTTTGAGGAGTTGATTGCTCTTCTAATTTCTGAGCAGAGAAATGGTGGCGCATCTTCTTCAAGAGGAACTTCAAAAGAAGCTGTCTTCTACTCAAATGCTGGAAGAGGTAGAGGCAGAGGTAGAGGAGGCTGATTTGGAGGCTATGGTAGAAATCAGAATATGCAGCAAACTCAAGAAAACCAGTCCTATGGAGGGGGACGTGGTAACTCTAGAGGCAGGGGGAGCCAAAGAGGTCGTGGTGGATGGCAAAGAGACCAAAATGCAAACAGTAATGTTGAATGCTACTACTGTGGTAAAATGGGTCATATGGCTAAAGACTGCTATAAAAAGCAGAATGACATCATGAATGGAAAACTGCAGCAAGGAAATTATGTATCTTCTAGTAGACAGGGTGATAACAGAAATGAGCACTTATTTATGGTGCAGCACATGAACAATTTTGTGACAAGTGTAGAAGAAAGCAATGATGTATGGTATGTTGACTCAGGTGCATCAAACCACATGACAGGTCATGCAGAATGGATGGAGGATGCAAGAAAAATGGAAAAACCCAGATTTGTGGAGATTGGTGATGATACTGCACACCCTATTGTGCAGATTGGAAAAATTCCTTTGTCTATGCAGGATGGGAAAAAGAAATACCTGTCCGATGTATTTCATGTCCCGAATATCACCAAGAATCTGGTTTCTGTTGGACAAATGGTTGAACAAGGCTTGCAGGTCAGATTTAATCCTCATGGATGCTTTGTTGAGGATATGAAAAATAAAGGTCGCTTGATAGCAAAAGGAAAGAAGAAGGGCAGAATGTTTACATTGGATGTAGACATGTCTGAATTGAGTGCAGCAATGTTTGCACATGGAACCGGTGTAGTTGCAGATATTGATATCTGGCATAAACGCATTGGTCATGTTAATGTACAGCAACTTAAATCAATGCATGCCCAAAATATTGTTGCAGGATTGCCCAAATTCAAGGTTGTAGAAATGCATAAGGTATGTGAAGCCTGTCAATTTGGAAAACAGGCAAGGAAACCATTTTCTAGACATGTTCAAGAGAGTAAGAAGCCATTGGAATTAATCCACTCTGATGTGTGGACTACTAAAGCTGCATCTCTTGGAGGCTGTCATTATTTTGTCACTTTTATTGATGATTATAGCAGAAAAGTTTGGGTGTATTTTATGAAAAAGAAAAGTGAAGTTTTTGGGCATTTCAAAACCCTTAAAGCTATGGCTGAAAAAGAAACAGGTCTGCAAATAAAATGCCTAAGGTCAGATGGAGGGGGAGAGTACCTCTCAAATGAGTTTGCAAGGTTCCTGCAGGAGCATGGCATAAAGCAGCAGTATTCATGCAGTCATACCCCACAACAAAATGGAATTGCAGAAAGGAAAAATAAGCATATTGGAGAGGTATCTCGTGCCATGCTCAATGAAAAAGACTTGCCAGATTTTTATTGGGCTGAAGCAGTTGCTACAGCAGTCTACATAATGAACAGGACTCCCACTGCAGCAATACATGGAGTGACTCCAGAGGAGAGGTATACTGGTAGGAAACCAGATATTTCTCATTTGAAAATTTTTTGTTGCATTGCCTATGTACATGTGCCAAATGAACTGAGATCCAAGTTGGATCCAAAAGCTGAGAAGTGCATCTTTATTGGTTACTCTCTGCAGCAAAAAGGGTATAGATGCTATAACCCTTCTACTCGTAAGTTTACAGTGAGTAGAGATGTTGTTTTTTATGAGATGAGCAGCTGGTATAAACCAGTAAATGTGATTGATGATGTAGATGCACAGAATGGTAATGCTGCACAAAACTCACAGCAGCAGTCACAAAATATTAGTGGACCTGGAGCATCCTCTAGCAGTGGTTCACATTCTTCGCCATGGACAGGCAAATTGAGATCAGGAGAATCTTCTCAAAGCAATGCGGATAGTGGTATGCAGGTATCACGAAAAGGAAAAGAAAAGGTTGATCAGCCCATGATTGATGTGAATGCAGGTCACTCTTATGTGGATGGTGAATCCAGTGGCTCAGAACAGAGCATTGATGATGAGTTGGGTATTCCTTCTATTGTTACACCTGGAGTAAGGAAGACCAGGGATGTTTTGAGAGCACCTGGGAGTGAACCTACTTTGCGTAGGTCTACGAGAACTAGGTATCCTGTGGATAGGCTGAAATATGATGGATTTACAGCCATTCACTATGCATATATGGTGAAAGTGATATAGGAACTAGAACCCACTTCTTTTGAGGAAGCCATGGGAAAAGAAAAATGGGAGAAAGCCATGGATGAAGAAATGGATGCCTTGGAAGCAAATGCTACATGGGAATTGGTACCTTTGCCTAAAGGTAAAAATACAATTGGCTGTAAGTGGGTTTATAAGGTGAAGCACAATGCAGATGGTCTTGTGAACAGATACAAGGCAAGATTAGTTGTCAAGGGGTATGCACAAACATATGGCATTGACTATGAAGAAACATTCAGTCCGGTTGCAAGGATGGCAACCGTAAGAGCAGTCATTGCTATGGCTGCATCAAAGGGATGGTCTTTACATCAGATGGATGGTGATTTGCAAGAAGAGGTATATATGGAGCAGCCACCAGGTTATGTGCATGCTGCTCATCTTGAGTTTGTTTGCAGGTTAAAGAAAGCATTGTATGGCTTGAAGCAAGCACCTAGAGCATGGTCTGACAAGATAGGACAGTATCTTGTCACTATTGGCTTTCAGATTTCCAAGGCAGATTTCTCACTATATGTGAGAAAAACAGAGAAAGGTATCATACTACTTGTCATTTATGTTGATGATTTGATTATGACAGGTGACAGTGATAAAGATATCCTTCATGTGAAAATGCTATTGAAGCAAAAGTTTGAGATGAAGGATTTGGGAGAGCTGCGTTATTTCTTGGGCATTGAGGTGATTAGATCACCAAGTGGGATACAGCTCTTGCAGAGGCATTATGGATTGGACATGCTGTCCAAATATGGGATGACAGGCTATAAGCCTATTTCAGTTCCTTTGGAGCAGAATGTGAAGCTCAGCACAGATGCAGGTGAGCTTCTAGAAGACCCTACTATGTATAGACGCATAGTAGGAAGTTTGATTTATATGACTATTACCAGGCCAGATTTAAGCTATGCTGTTGGATTGGTAAGTCAGTTTATGCAGGCTCCAAGGAAACCACATTTGGATGCGGCTAGACGCATACTCAGGTATGTGAAGTCCACATTGCAGTATGGACTATTTTATGAGACTAGGGTTTAGATACAGTTGCATGGATACACTGATGCTGATTGGGCTAGTAGTATTTCTGATAGACGATCTACCAGTGGATATGTGTTCTCTTTTGGGAGTGCTGCAGTCACTTGGAGCAGCAAGAAACAGCCTACAGTTGCCTTGTCGAGCACAGAGGCTGAGTACAGGGGTGCAGCAATGGCTGCATGTGAGGTAGCTTGGTTGCATAAGCTACTTTATGATATGCATCAGTCTACAGATGGGCCAGTTGTCATTTAATGTGACAACATGAGTAGTATACACTTGGCAAATAACCCAGTCTATCATGCTAGAACAAAGCACATTGAGGTGCATTATCACTATGTGCGAGAGAGGGTTTTACTAGGTCTTATTGATCTAGTTTATGTCAGCACACAGGATCAGGTAGCTGACATATTTACAAAGGCATTGGGTGCAGAGAAGCTACACAAGTTCAAAGACCTGCTTGGTGTGTAGGAGTTGGGATTGAGCTTGAGGGGGAGTGTTGAGATATCGAGCTCCACTCGTGATACGCCAGGGTGACCGTTGTGTCTTTAGTCACCGACTTGTCAGTTGCAGACGCGGTTGATACACCGCCCATGAATAATAGCCACATGATAGCTATCCTTATCTACTCTAGTTTGTGGCCTAGTTAGTATGCCACCTTAGTTAGTTGAGTTTGGTTTGAGACCCATATATAGGTCCTTTGTACTAGAGTGCTTTTTGGCTTATACAACTAAGAAGAGAAAAACTGTTTTCAGCCTCCACCCTTGTGTGTATTCCCCCATTGTGCAAGCAAGAAAGCTACAAGTGAGACTCCTTCCTTCTCTCCCACAATCTTGACAGTCAGCTATCTGATCCTGTGTGCTGACATACACCAAGTCAATCTCACCTGCTAGTACCTTCTCTCTCACAAAGTGGTAGTGTACCTCAATATGGTTTGTCCTGGCATGGAACACAGGGTTCCTAGCCAACTGTATACTGCTCATGTTGTCACAATAAATGACAACTGGACCTTCCACCTGCACATCCAAATCAGCCAATAACTTTTGTAGCCATACTACCTCACATGTTGCAACAGCAGCACCTCTATACTCAGCCTCTGTACTTGACAAAGCAACTGTAGATTGCTTTTTGCTGCTCCAAGCAACTACTGCACTACCAAGAGAGAACATGTATCCACTGGTAGATCTTCTATCGGACATACTACCAGCCCAATCTACATCTGTGTATCCAAACACCTGTACATCTATACCTGCCTCATCGAAAAGTCCATAATGTAATGTTGACTTCACATATCTCAATATGCGTCTGACTGCATCCAAGTGTGGCTTTCTAGGTACTTGCATAAACTAACTCACAAGACCAACAGCGTAGCTCAAGTGTGGCCTTGTAAGGGTCATGTAAATCAAACTCCCCACTATCCTCCTGAACATAGTAGGGTCTTCTATCTCATCTCCAACATCAGCACTCAACTTTACATTCTGCTCCAATGGGACTGAATGTGGTTTACATGCTGTCATACCATACTTGGACAACATATCCAAGCCATACTGTCTTTGGGACAGCCATATACCATCATCACATTTGATCACCTCAATGCCAAGGAAGTACCTTAGCTCACCTAGATCCTTCATCTCAAACTTCATCTTCAAACAGCCCTTGACTTCAGCAATCCCAGTATCACTATCACCTGTAATAATCAAGTCATCCACATAGATGACTATGATGACCAAACCTGCATCTCCCTTTCTCACATAAAGTGAGTGATCAGCATCAGAAACATAAAAACCAATATTGACAAGATACTCTCTAATCTTGTCAGCATAGAGCGCCTTCTTCAATCTGCACACATACGTGGAATGCTCTAAATCTTCATAACCTGCTGGCTGATCCATATACACTTCTTCTTGCAAATCACCATGCAAGAAGGCATTCTTTACATCCATTTGCTGCAAGCTCCAACCTTTGGCTGCTGCCAAAGCAACCACACATTTGACAGTTGCCATCCTAGCAACTGGACTGAAGGTTTCATCATAATCTATGCCATATGTTTGAGCATAGCCTTTTGCAACCAGCCTAGCTTTGTACCTGCTAATAGAACCATCTGCGTTTTGCTTAATCTTATAAACCCATTTACATCCAATAGCTTTCTTTCCCTTTGGCAATGATACTAGATCCCAAGTCTTATTGGCCTCTAATGCAGCCATCTCCTCATCCATTACTGCATCCCAATGAGCATGACCAACAGCCTCCTCAAAACATGTAGGCTCAACATCCTCAACTAGTTTCACCATATAAGAATAATGGTGAGCTGCATAACCTTCAAAACCAAATCTTTTAACAGGGTATCTCACCCTACTAGACCTGCGTACCATTGGATCACTCAATGGAGTCTTTGCATCAGTGCGTGCTCTCTGCACACCTGGAGTCCTCAATGAAGGAATGCCAAGCTCATCATCTAAGCTCTCTGAGCCACTGGAGTCTCCATCAAGAACTGCATCAATGCCTTTTGACACTGTATTCTTTCCTTTGTCTTTACCTGTAGTGCTACTAGATGCACCTGAAGATGTAGAGGTACTCCTTAGTCTCCCAGACCAAGGACTACTAGATGATGTCTCTGGTCCACTAAGAGTCTGTGATTCTTGCTTTTCAGCCTGCACATGAGTGTCATGATCATCATTAACATCCAATTCATCACCACTAGATGCATACTAGCTGCTCATTTCATCAAAGATGACATCCCTGCTGACTCTGAACTTACATGTGACAGGGTTGTAAGAGCGATACCCTTTCTGCTCTAAAGAGTATCCAATAAAGACACACTTTTCAGCCTTTGGATCCAGTTTCTTCCGCAACTCATTTGGCACATGAACATACGCAATGCAGCCAAATACTTTCAAGTGTGAAACATCAGGCTTCTTACCTGTAAAACATTCTTCAGGGGTCATACCATGAAGTGCAGCTATGGGAGTTATGTTCATAATATAAACAGTAGTATGAACAGCCTTAGACCAAAAATGCTTAGGCATATTCTTTTCAACCATCAAGGCACGTGCAACTTCTGCAATATGCCTGTTTTTCCTTTTTGCAACCCCATTTTGCTGCGGGGTATACTTGCATGTGAACTGTCTCTTTATCCCATGAGACTCAGAAAATCACTGAACTCATTTGAGAGGTACTCTCCCCCTCCATCTGACCTCAGGCACTTTACTTTCAAGCCTGTTTCTCTTTCAACTGCAGCCTTGAAAGTTCTAAAGTGCTCAAACACTTCACTCTTTTCCTTCATAAAATATACCCACAGCTTTCTAGAACAATCATCAATGAATGTGACAAAGTATGAACTGCCTCCAAGAGATACATTTTGTGTAGGCCCCCAAATGTCTGTATGTACAACATCAAGAATATTTCTGCTTACATCTCTATCATGTGAAAAAGGTTTCCTTGCGTGCTTACCAAACTGACATGCTTCACATACCTTTTGAAATTCTGCAACTCTAAATGTAGGCAAACCTGTAACCAACCCTTTGGACTGCATTAGTTTTAGCCTTTGTACATTTGCATGTCCAATGCGTTTGTGCCAAATTTCAATGTCTGCAACAACACCAAAGGAACATAGCAGCATTCATAGTAGGAATTCCAGCATCTAGAGTGAACATACGTCCAACTCTACTTCCCTTTGCTACCAACTTGCACTTGTCATTGAAGTCTTCTACAAAGCAGCCCTTTGCATTAAATCTGGCTTGCAGCCCTTGCTCTACCATTTGACCGACTGATACCAAATTCTTTATAATAGATGGCACATGTAATACATCTGAAAGACTCTTTGTCTTACCATCCTGCAAGGACAAGGGAACATTTCCAATGTGTGAAATTGGGTGGCATGAGTCATCACCCATCTGCACATAACCTGCATTCTGCAAATCCTGCATCTCTCCAAACCATTTTGCATGGCTGGTCATATGATTGGATGCACCTGAATCAACATACCAAACATCTTCATGTGTTCCCTTTCCTGTAATAGCATTCAGCATATGCTGCATAACAAACAAACGTTCATTTTTGTCTTCATTCTATCGTGAAGACGATGCATAGTTTCCTTGTTGAAACTTACCACTCCGAATATCATCTTTCTTGGCATAACATTGGGCTACAATATGACCTGTTTTGCCACAGTAGTGGCACACAATACCATACTTGTTAGAACCTCTGTTCTGCCATCCACCTCTTCCTCTAAAGCTCCCCCTGCCTCTAAAGTTACCACGACCTCCTGAAACCTGCATATCGCCAAATTGCTGATTCAGTCTGTTTTGTTGGTTGTCACTACCATGTCCTATACCATGGCCTCTTGAAGAGAACCTGCCACGTCCCCTTCCTGAACTGGAGTAGAAAGCTTGGACATGTTCACCGCTTCTTTCAGATGTCTCACTCTGCATATTGATCTCTTCAGTGATCATAAGGGAGACCAACTCATCGAAATCTGGAAATGGCTTTCTGACATATACGGAAGTTACAAAAGACTTCCAAGCCTTTTCATTGTTAAGTCCACCCAAGGTAGACGACACCAAATCATCATCATCGGGCATTGCATCAATTGCTGCCAAGGCATTTGCAATGCTCCTTACCTTCAGTGCATA